>NC_022009.1:1283199-1347407 GCF_000317375.1 Microtus ochrogaster | reverse complement strand
CCTGCAGAAAGAGCTGGGGGAGGGAGGTTTGTGCTCTCTTCCGGGACACTCTACCCCTAGATAGCACACACTCACCCGTCCAGATGGGATTCCTCCTATGCAAGATTATTCTGTCAGATTGTATACATGCATGTTTCTATCTCTGTTTAGGACATTTTGTATTTTTGGTAGAACTTTTAGGATATATTTTAGCATTGCATTATATATTATTCTTACCTCTGATCAAGATACTTATACATTGTTTATATTTTGAGGTCATTTTCCTCATTTGCTACACATTTGTTTACAGATTATTTAATATTCTGATATTAAGTCTTAGTCTTTAAGTTATACAGATATTAAATATCATAGGTCAATAGTTGTGCATGTTTGCTATACATAATTAGATTAATTAGGTTCTTTAGATATATAGAGATAGTATTCTGCCTAGATAGGTAATCTTCACCACTTCAAGGATCTGTAGAACATGGTATTTTAATAATTTAGGGTTCTGTTGACATGAGACATGATTGCTCCTGACAGCACCAATCTATTCCCAAGAGAATGTTGAGCATAGGAGACACTCCACTTGGAGTGTTTGTTTTCTTCTTGACACTATTGACCTTTGGACAAGGTACTGCCCATGTCTCAACCACTGATAAAGAACATGGTGTTTGGACTGGATAAGTATGACACAAGGAAAAGGACTGCCAAACGTTGCTAATACAAGGTAAGACTGTTCTTCATGCCTTTGAAAATGGTCTGTCAGTTACGCTAGGTCTTAGCCAAAGTTGTTTGCTTCAATGTTGCAAATAAGACTTTGGGTGACTGCTCAGGTAAATGTGTTCTTTGCTTAATATTGTATATGTTGTTTGTAATTTTATACTTGATATCTGTTCCTATTGATAATAGTTTGGTATTATATTTGGATCGCTCTGGTTTAGACAAAAAGGGGAGGTCCTGGGAATGCCTTGTTAACTAATTATTTTTAAGAGATAGGACCAAGTTAGGGCTTTCTGGGACCCGGGACTGGGAGAAAAACAGGAGCCTGGTCCAGGTGCTAGCTCTCTCTGTGATTACCTTGCCTCACAGCTGAGCTTGGACTTCTTGCTTGGGACTTGTGAGTTTTCCCCTAATAATAAATAAAAATATAATTATTTATCTTTTAACTAGCCTCGTTATTTCCCAGATTGAGTTAACTTCTACACACCTGTTCATCTTGTTCATGATCAAGTGCTTCCATCTATACAAAATTTTCATAATATTTTAATTACTTTTCCATTATAATTCAGATCCACCCAATATTACTTCTAATGGTTTTCATATGTTAGGGATTTAGTTTCCAGCAGTCTTACTGTAGATATACTTTTGTTCTCAATAATTTCATATATGTAATAATAGAACATGAACATATTTATCTCCTTTTATCTTCTCCTTGCTACCTTTGTGTACTTCACAACATTTTTATGGTTGAAATTAAGCTAAAAAGAGGCTATTGTGTTTAATATGGTTTCCATAGCCCTTATTAGGACACCAGTATTTTGCTCAATTTTCTACTTGAATATTGGGCTATTAATGACAAGATTTACCTTCTTTATTAGTTACTTGTCTGTCACAGTGATAAAATACCATAACCAGAGGCAACTTTATATTTTCTCTGAGAGGAGGAAAATTTATATTGGCTTTCAGTTACAGAAATTTAAAGATTATAATGATAGATATAGTATTACTTTTCAATTCAGTGTCATGATAATTATTAGGATGGAAGCAGAATGCAGTCAGATTGTCAAAAGCTCGTGTGTATGGTATCTAACCTTTCAGGAAAAAAACCAACCTTGAGGTCAATGATTTCATAATTCTGTGGAAAAGATTAAAATATGAGTAAATTACAGAGTAGATATCTTTCTAGATATAGTTTTAGTAAAATTCTAGTAAGTCCCTATGGTTGAGGTATATTATATTGGATTCTAACTAAAAAATATGACAAACAATGCAGAGAAAAATTAGGTTATAGTAGGTGAAAATGTAAGTTGAAGAATAAAAGTCTTGGAGGAAAATAATTCAAAGTGTTGTTTCCAGAAATTCATACCCATGCAGATTTTCTGTTTTTTTTTTTTTTTCATTCTTATCTCCATGGATGATTGGATGATGCAGCATTTTGGTGGTGGTGGTGGTAGTGGGATTTTTTTTGGGGGGGGGAGTTAATTGTCTTCAATGTGTTTATTATGGACTGTTGTTAATGTGGTTTTCTTTCTAACTAGATTTATCATTATTATGTATAATGTTTTGTGGGAGTTAATTGAATCAGTGGCTTCTGAGCAAGTTGAAGTAGTAATAAATGAAAATGAAATTTCTCAGGATAAACAGAAATTACACAACTGAAAGGAGATGCAGTATTATCTTGTGTGTGTGTGTGTGTGTGTGTGTGTGTGTGTGTGTGCGTGCATACCCAAATTTTGGTTGTTGTATGATAATACAGTTATTCCTTAAAGTCAGATTTCATTAGGTAAATATTTAAATTAAATATATTAATTGGGAAGAGCTTGAATGTAAGAATGAGTAGCAATGTACAACAATGTGCTTAAAATTATTTGAAAAAGTAAATGCAAGATATTTTCAACTAAAATATTTTTACAAATATTTAAGACTAGATTCAGTTATAAAATAATACTTAAAATATAGTCATTGTTTTTTAACTATACTAAATATAGTAATTGATAATGTAGTATATACCTCTCAGTAGCTAAAACAAAGTATTTTGGCTATATCTACGAGAAAGGAAATATAATAGATTGAAGCAGATATGCTAAGACGTTGAATTGATTCATGATTTGTTATTGTACACATGAAGCAAAATATCACATTGCATTCCTCACATATGTAGCATCTGATATAGAAGTCAATTGAGAATTTTATAATACAAAATATGTAAAATTATAATAGTCATTTGTTTTCATGTTAATAATCAAGATTAAATGCTATAGGAATTCCTACTGCCAGTAGCCTTTATGTTACCCGCTCATTTGGGCTTGGCCTCTTAAACTATTTCTGCCAATGTAAAAGTGCCTCTGGCCTCGCTTTTCCGGCTGGTGGATTAGGTTGCTGTTGCCTATTTCCAGCAGAGGATTGTGATCTGTGAGTCTACCCTAAGTAAATAACGCTCTATTGTATGCAATTCTGAGCTAGTGTGAGATTTCTTTTAAGCATCCTTCTTCGTCTGGCGCCCCACCTAGATTCAGCCTCCATACCTACCGGGTGGACAGCCTAAAGGCCTAACTGGTCCATAGCCCAGAAAGTCTCCTTACCCTGCCCTCTGGGCTTGCTGTTACCTAAGCATCTTTTTGTAAAATCCCTGCCATAGGAACTAAGTGTGTGCATGACTTGGAAATATCACAAATTTGAAAATGTCCCCTTCCCTACTGCTACATTCCTTGCTGCATGGTAACTTGTGCCGTTTTCGGTTTGTGCTCTCTACCTGTGAGTTCTGGGCTTTCTGCTCCATGTATGGAATTGATTTAATTGCTTTTAATTTGTCAAGCAATGCATATTTCTCAGTATTTAACCACTACCAAGGCAGGAAACTAAAGCAGCTCAGGACAGTTCCTGTTGCCCCCGGTTGCATCACTGCTAGTCCTGACTCTGCAACCACAACACCTGCTGGACAATAAAGATTATTACACCTAAAGCAATTTACTGGATCTCATAACAGGTAATTAATAAATAAACTTGAAAGTTATATAATGGCAGACTACATTAACATTTAAACTTCTAGTTACTTTTTTGCTAACACTATGGATTGTATTCTGCATGGTTATGGTGATACATCCATTTATTGGATATTGGGACTCATTTTATCTTCATATTATATCCTTAAAAAATGGTTTAATAACAGAGCCAAGAATGAGGCACATTAGAAATGATATAGTCTTTACAGACTAATAATGAACAGCTAGCTGACAGGAATAATAAATTGAGACTTTGTCAATTACCAGGTATAGATCCAGCAGAGATTTCAGTGTCTTTGACTACTAATGAAATGAAAAAAGTTATGGGAATACAATGAACCATAGCAAAGAGCTTGTGCTATTTTTTGGGAGAAATTAATAGCAATTTTCCCCAAAGCAATAGACTTAACCCTATAAAGAGAATTTCTTGGATTCTTCCCCAAATTGTATGTGATACACCAATAACTGGAGTCTGCACATTTTATTTTATACTGATACAGATAAATCAGGGAAGGCAGCTTACAAATCAGAAGAATTAAGTAAGGTGGAACAAAGCCCTTATAATTCTGTACAGAAGGCAGAATTATATGCTATTCTCAAGGTGCTAAGAGATTTTTAAAAACCTCTTAATATAGTTACTGATTTACAATATGCAGAAAGAATTGTTTTGCATATTGAAATGACATTAAAAATGAGATTTAGGGGGTTTGCCCAGGTAATCAGTTGTCTCTGTCATTTGTTGCACATTTTGGATGTTGCTTAATTACACTTCCTGCTTACTCAAGTAACATTATTTACATTATTTGCCTTCTCAGATCTTCAATGTGGTTGTAGATTAGATAGTTGTAAGTACTTTTCTCTCATGACTTGACCAAGTTATTTATTATACAAGACTTAAACTCTTTAGGATAGGATAATTGGATAATTATTGAAACATTTATCACATGTTTTTCTCTTGATATATTTGTTCTTATTGTATATAATTTTGTATTAGGGTTAGAACTCTCTTATTAAACAAAAAGGAGGAGGTGCTGTAGGAATTCCTATTGTCAGTAGCCTTTATGTTACCTGTCCACTTGGGCGTGGTCTCTTATATAATTTTTGCCGATTCAAAGCGGGGATCTGGCCTCTCTTTTCTGGCTGTGGGATTTGGTTGCTGCTCCCTTTTGAGCAGAGGATTGTGATCTGTGTGTGAATCAACCCCTAAATAAATAACCTTCTATTATACTTAATTCTGAGTATAAATCAATTCTGATTTCTTTTAAGTTTTATTCTTTAATCAAATAAGAACCACAAATACATTTGTATTAAGTATATTAATTATAATGTTAAATGTTTTATATTATGTATATACATTTGGAAGATTCGAATGCTCAAGTGAATTCAATTATGTTCCTTTAAAATTGTCTGAAATCTTGCCTATTCTGTATTTTTCCAATGAGTGTGGTTGTGTTTATGGAGAGCAAGTACTTTTGCCTGTTTTGGTGGCTTTGGAATTCTTAACATACATATCATGAGGTGAACTTTTGCAGCAGCAGTTGAAAAGGGATAATTTCTACAAAGGTTGGAACTCACTCTCTATATTTTTATGCTGGCATCTGGAAAAGCTGCAAGGCATTGAAAGTGATCTCAAAGGCATTCATCCATTCAAACCCCTGTTGTGACAAACAATGAGAACAGAGAGCTGATTCTTAGGCTTGAGGCACATGTATAAGATAGCTGTCCTAATTCTTTTTTAATCTTTGCAAGTCATGTCTGAGGCATTTTACAAATTTTTAGATTAAATTAATTTCCCATACTACACATGAGTGGAGACAGCTTTGAGACAATTGCATTTTGTGAACCGAATGTGCAGATGATGTGGAATAACTCACTCTGAATTGGGTGGATGCTCTGGGAAAGCATAGCTCTAATTTCAGTCTTAGACAAATATGAGAATAGATTAATTCTAGATCAAATGATTCACATGGCACCTGACACTCTAGTTATTCTTAGGCCCTTTGTCCCAATATTATATATTACATACACATACATTTTAGTGGCATGAAAAAAATAACTGAAACATATTTACTGAAAATGATAAAGTTCAAGTTTTGTCAGATAAATATGGGAGCAGTGCACCTTTCAGTGTTTTGAGGACCCTTCTGTAATTTTTATGATATGTGTGCATGTACATTTTTAATCAAAAATTACTTTGTAAGTGAAAATGGTTAATATATTTTCCATGTAGCATCTGTGAATAAAGTGGTTTCAGAGCTTAAAGTGGAAGTCATGAAGCCCACAGAACTAAGTATTACAAAGATTGATTCATTGTAAGCGAATGGATGTTGACTGAATAGAGTTAAAATATCTTAAGGATTTGGAGAGTCAAAGTGACATGTTTGATAATGTCCTCAGATGCTCGTGTTGAAGACTGATGTATATGTAGTGAGCTTGCAGGAAAAGAAACTTAGGAATTGCTATAAAAATACAGAGGAAGACATCTAATCAAATAAAGGTTAAGGCAGGTGAATCAATAGCCAATTAACATTCACTGAATGAGATAGTTGTGAAGATACCTACAGTGTTCATTTTGGTCTAGACAGTATAAAATGTCATCATCAGTAAAGTAAAAAATAGGAGCATCCCTATGGAAGGTAGTGTGAGATTGTTTAGTGCCCTGGCTGTGTAGATTTGAAAAGTGAGATGATTTGTAAATGAGTCTGTCTTTGGGAGTGGTGTACCCACAGGTAGTAGCAAAGTAGTATTTGTCATTAAAAAGAAATGCAGAGTAGTTTTTTTTAAATTGTAATACAAAGTAGACTTAACTGGTAACTGAATTATAAATTAAGAGCACACACTTGAATCTGTAAAATTTATAGAAGTATTACTTGACCCAGCCATTTTTTTTTTTTATTTTCTGTTGAATTTCTGCCTGTTGTACTAGTTTCAATCTTCCTCCTACCCCACTCCCACCCACCCCTCAAAGGCACATTGCTTTGAGGAAGGAACAAGGCCCTCCCTACTATATCTGGACTGAACAAGGCATCCCTCCAAAGGGAATGGCTTCCAAAAAGCCAGTTCAAGCAGTAGGGATAAATCCTGGTACCACTGTCATTTGCCTCACCGGCTGCCCAAGCCACACAACTGACACCACATTCAGAGGGCCTCGTTTGGTCCTCTGCTGGTTCCTTTCCGGCTGGAGTTGGGTGAGCTCCTATTAGCTCAGGCAAGCAGTTTCAGCGGGTATCCACATCAAGGTCTTGACCTCTTTGCTCATATCCTCATTTGTCCCACTCTTCAACTGGTCTTTAGGAGCTAAGCCTAGTTCTCTGCTGTGGATCTCTGCCTCTGCTTCCATCAGTAGCTGGATGAAGGTTCTTTAATGACATTTATGACGGTCATTAATCTGAGTACAGGGCAAGGCCAGTTCAGGCTCCCTCTCTACTATTGCTTAGAATCTTAGCTAGGGTCATCCTCGTGGATTCCTGGGAAATTCTCTAGTCCTAGGTTTATTGCTAGCCCCATGAGGGTTCCCTCAATCAAGATATGTCTTTACTTGCTCTCTACCTCTGTTCTTTCCCCATCTCAACTATTCCATTCCCTCAAGTTCTCCTCCCCATCTTCTTTTCCCCTCCTTCTCCCCTTATACATTCTCTTCTTTCTTGGAATAGAACCTCACAATATAGTCAAGGAAATGCAAATATAAGAAATTACAAGATGGTCAAAAAGGAAATCAAAATAGAAATTCCAAACATAGGTCATTTTTCTTAATTCAAAAAATACTTTATATTATAACAGTCAGTGTGGCTAGGGATAAAAATATATTGATTTTGATAACAATCATTTTATTTATGAATTTTATTGATAAAAATCAATACATTTTCAAGGGCATCATCTGTGACTTATATAGAAGAAAGTATTCTTTAGTCTGCAGACATTCCAAAATTTTTTAATCACATTTTGTCTTTATTTACTTTGCACTTAAATGTATCTTAGACAAATTATTTTAAAATAGTGTAAGGTAACACTACATTTGAGTATAAAATAAATTTTATGTGCAATAACTATAACTTTATAAATAATGCAAGTATTAACCGATTTACAAAGTTGACATCTTTAAAATACTTATTTTACATTAAGTTATAAATGTTGTGTATTAGTGTGAGTTACAGTGATATAAGCATATAAATCCAAGGGCCCACAGTGACTTTGGGTCCACTAGGCTCATAAGGAAGTTATAACTTGCTTAACTATGCTGGTACATGCTGTTAACCATTGTGCCATCACTAAAATTCAAATTTTATTTTTTAAATTGTTTGTGGGGTGTGTGTGTGTGTGTGTGTGTGTGTGTGCACATGAGAACATGAGTACATTGGATGTGGTAGCTAGAAAAATGTAACAGATATACTACAGCTGTAATTGCAGGCAGTTCTTAGATACCTGATGTGAGGAATTTACCTCATCTTTTGAAGCAGCACTATGTGTTCTGACAACAACATATTCTCATATTACCCTATAGTTTTTATTAAATAGGTTCTATAAAATTTCTGAGTAATTACTTTATTTATTTTGCTGCTTTTTAGCTTCCTTTTATTTCAAAACCCAGATGTTGTAAGAAGGTTTGGAAGCCTGGGTACTGCATTAGTAATGGCAGGGTCCAGGTCCTTGAAATATCCTTTGAAATATGAAATATCTGTAATCTTGACTAAGTACACAAACAAACTGACTTAACTCAATCTGTGAATAAAAGCAATCGACTATTTAAAACCCCAATATCTCAGCATTTTAATTTTTGCCTTTTTATAGACTCATGTAAAACACATTTTCCTATTATTAGATAATAGCCTGAAGAATTTTACTGTTGTTCACTTTGAGTTATAGGCACATAAAATACACATCAGATAAGACAGTGCTGGTGCTCAAAAATGTAAATATGAATGACCCTTAAACATAAAGTTAGCACAGCACACCATAAACCCTTTTATTCACAACTTTTCTTCAAGGTAATAAGCCCTTCCTATGCCATGGGATGGGCAATAAACAAACTAAACTGATGTGCTTTGCATAGAACTCTAAGAAAACGGCAGCTGTTCATCAAGATCAGTTCAGTTTTTACCAGAGTGGCAGCTGTAAAGCACATAATTCATGTGGCATGCCAGAGCTGTCCATCTGCTGGGTGCTGAATTCACGGTTGACTAATCATCTGTAATGGAATTTCTATCCAGTTGTTTGTGCATACCATCATATTCTAAGCACTCCAGATAGTTTATCCTGCATGGACAAAGAACAAAACATCATGTCATTCTCTCTGGAGAAATGCTATGCAAACAACTCACTATAGAAATTGATTTCATTCAAAATAGATTTCTAAACATACAGTAATCAATTATGATATTTTAACATAAATCTATACACATTTACATATCTCTGAAATTATATGGTGACAATGGTCTTAAGAGAAGTGCTCATTATTAACACTACTGGAGGCTTTATCATTCATTCAACATTCACTATTTGTTTGGAATTTTATTTTATTAGTATAAATAATTCTACTGATTTACAGTAGTAATAAAGCTTCCCCAATTAGTATTTCATTATTGCTAACATTTAAGAGGAAATTATGACTGGAAAAGATGTCCAATTATTTTCCCAGTCTAATTATTCACTCAACAAGCACTTAATTTCAACATGCAGATTCCATACTCCAGATGTTTTGATATGCTTCAATAAGAATAATGAATAGACTTAACTTGGATTCTTCTAATTCTGCATAGTAACTTGTTATAATATTATATGTCATCAGAAGTATACATCATTTGGTCAGTACTTGAAAAAAAGTAACTCATTCTACTGTAATACTGGCACATAGGGTATACATGGCACATGGGATATACATGGGTTAGAAAAACTGATTTTATTTTTGGACTAACTACTCCTGCAGCCTTCACAGTGTATATGCTTTGAAAGTCAACATCCTTGATCTCGAATAGTAGAAACAACCACATAGACTCTATCTGACTTACCAAAGCATTCTTTAATCTGGTGACTCTGAACATTTCAGACATAGAGGCCAAAAGACACTTTTCGGATGAATTTACATATGTATGGGAATTACAATATCTTTGGTTGTGGAACATAGACTAAGAAAATATTAATCCACTTCCTGTACTTTTGCTAATAGGATGTCAGCAGAGAAGAAAGAAATGTGAACAGATAACACATGAAAGCTGGGTCTTGACAGCACTACACAAAAATGATTACCCGTGCCTCAGGCTGCATCTGGACCTGTAGTTTTATATGCATATGAAAAACTTTGTTTTCTTTAAAGAAGCTTGACTTTATGGTTTGTCCCCAAACTGCATGTATAGCTAAGGGGAGAATCAGCAAGACTTAAATCATAAATGTTTACATTAGTGTCTTGAGATTTTCACAATGCTGTGTCCACTAATCTTGATGAGTAATAGAATCCCTACCAGATTCTGATCAAGTCCTCTAATAAAGCCTCACTTTAAGATATTAGCAATTTCTCAATAACCAAATATATCATTGTCTTTTCTGAGACTTCTTTGTTTTTTAAGGTCGTAGTTTTCCCTTTGCATCACAAAATAAATTGTTTTCTTTCACAATCTGATACCAATAGCAACACTAAGAAGCTAGAACCTCTCAAAGAGGTATAATGTCATAACAATAATGGTGATTAGAGAACTATGAAGTCATATATTTTTAAAGTGGTAAAATGTGAATAATTTGGTCACTTCATAGAAGAAGCAAACTCTAATATTAAGGTTATAATTTCAGGAAAATATAAACAGTACTAGATAAAAAGAAATTAAATGTGGAAATAAATGATATTACACAGATAAAAATAGGAAAAGATGTTTAAAAGAGTAAAATCAAGGTTTAAAAAAATAAACCTTTTAAAACTCAGATATGAGAAAGGCAAAAATGTCAGTCAGGTTTTTTAGGTATACAGCTAGACATTTTCATACTGTATTTTTAAGATTTGGTCGAGCAACTCTGAGTCCTGACTCCCATGGAACCTCATTTGCACTGTATTGTAAAACTTCAAACCGTTCCTGCTTTACTGGTACTCTAGCTCACAAAGCCATAGGAACATTGAAGAAATCAACCCCTCAAGATGCAAACACACAGGGACTTACAGTTTCCATTATATTGGACATCATACCGGTCTGATTTTCATAAATGCAGCTGGACACAAGATAATCAGTGATTCAGATGCAATGTTCTAGCTTCCTGAAGGAACCTTTTCCACAACAATCAAAAGCATCAGAATTAGTAAACTTTACTCAGTTATGCAGGCATTGAAAACCCTGACAATTATTTACAAACTCAAATGCTGCATATATATTGATAACTACTTTAAATATATACTTAATGATGTATGACTTCATTTCTTCAGTATTCTTTTCCTATCTTCACCTGTTCTTTCTTCTCCTTATGTTTTTTCTTCTATATCCTCATTTTTTTCTTTTCCTTCTTTCCCTCTCTATATTATACACACACACACACACACACACACACACATACACACACACACACACACACACACACACACACACATTTCTACTCGAAATGTCTATTTTCTCTTAGATTAATCTAGTTTAATGCCATATAACATTAATAACACTAATCCACATTCACTTTAAAGTAAATTTTAGAATTCCCGTTAAAACCATCAGGTCTTAAAACCAGTCACAAATATTTAACTAGCATTACTTCTCGCTTGGTCTGGATTACTGTAGTATGCACAGGCTCAGTTTTGTAGTTTATGACTCAATGATTCAATAATTAAAAGTTGAAAATAAAACTTAGAGAACTCAGTCAAACTACACTAACAAGTGTATTTTAGTAAACTTTTAAGCAGCATTATAATTTTGTTTCTATCTAAAAGTTATTGTGAAAATAAAAAAAAAGTTATTGTGGCTTTCAAAATTTGTATTTTACTTGCTATTGTAACAAAGAGTCATGAATTCTTTATTATATATGATATAAATTCATAACATAATTAATACTTAAATTAACAAAATAAAATTTTTTCTTTTATTATTATTATTAAAAATTTCCACCTCCTCCCCTCCTCCCATTTTCCTCCACCTCCCCTTTTCCCCCTCCCCGTTTCCTCCTCCCCCTCCCTCTCCAGTCCAAAGAGCAGTCAGGGTTCCCTACCCAGTGGGAAGTCCAAGGTCCTCGCCCTTCCATCCAGGTCTAGGAAAGTGAGCATCCAAACAGTCTAGGCTCCCACAAAGCCAGTACATGAAGTAGGTTCAAAACCCAGTGCCATTGTCCTTGGCTTCTCAGTCAGCCCTCATTGTCTGCCACGTTCATAGAGTCCAGTTTGATCACATGCTCCATCAGTTCCAGTCCAGCTGGCCTTGGTGAGCTCCCAATAGATCAGCCCCACTGTCTCAGTGGGTGGGTGCACCCCTCGCGGTCTGACTTCCTTGCTCATGTTCTTCCTCCTTCTGCTTCTCATTTGGACCTTGGGAGTTCAGTCCAGTGCTCCAGTGTGGTTCTCTGTCTCTATCTCCATCCATCACCAGAAGAAGGTTCTATGGTGATATGCAAGATATTCATCTATTTTTGACTAGTTCCTATCTCTCTTTTTAAGTCTATTCCTAAGTGACAATCTTGTCAAATAGTCCTAATCATCAAATTTGTAAGATTGACAGTATTAACTTTCCTCTGAGTTAAGCACATGATTGTTCAGATGTAGGTCAGGCTATTACAACACACTTCCAATTAGAAATGAGTAAAATAACAGTTGAATTTGTTCTTCATGAGAATAATGACAAAACTTTTTTTTTCATCATAAGGGATTTATCATTAATGGTGAATATGTTTTCCTGATAATTTCTATGGAAAATAATTTTTCAAATTTTACTGAATCTAATGTTGATCTCTCTATTATTTTTTTGTGTGTAAAAAGTTAACAATGTTTACTTCTTTTTATTCTTACAAATGTTGAGGTCAAAGACACCTGTCTCCTCAAATCTTACCCATATTCTCCTTGTTAAATTTTGTTAATGGTTTAACTGTGTGTCTCAACACACTGCACTACAGCTTCCATAAAAAGATTCTTATTTTTTTTTGTTTTGTTTCTTCATTTGGATTTCAGTTTTTCTTTTAAATTTAGTTTTCATTGTGGGGAGGGTGGTTACAAGGACAGAGAACAAAGGCAAGGAGACTGGGAGATAAGATGGATTGGAAGGCAGGATGTGAAATCCAAAACGAATCAATAAAAATAAATAAGTGAAAGTCCCTATACCTACTGTCGTCAAGCACCGCCACTGTACCAGATATGTCGACAATGGACAAAGAAAATTTCTCTGGTGTATCTTCTTACTGTTTTGTGCAAATCTACTGATTTTTTTTAAATGCAGCCAAAACCTTAACAAAACAATTGTTTTTCTACAGATTGCAGCCTTGGTTTGTCCAGTTCTTTGCTTGGTTGCTTGATGGCTTCTGTTTTTGCTATTTTCTTTCACTTTTTGATTTTTTTTCTTTTATTTAAAGTAGATTTTTTTTGCACAATATATTCTGATTATGGGTCCCCCTCCTTCTACTACTTCTCTGCAACATCCACGTTCTTTCTGTCTTTCCTTAGAAATCATGTATCTGTGGAATGATAAAATAAAATAATATAATATAAAATAAAACAAACCATAATAGCACAAAATAACCATTCAAAAAAAAAAGCCAAAGGAAAAGGCATAGAAAACACATACAGCCATAGAGAAATACAAGTTTGCATACATAGGAATCCCATATAAACACAAGACTGGAAGCTAAAACATAAAAGCACAGTACCTGTAAGATTCAAAACAAATATATGAGCAAACAAAAACAAGAAAAAAGAACTGACATTTTGTGAGTGAAGATGGTTGTTGAGCCTGCTTTGTGTTGGGCAGCTACTGCTTGGCATGGATTTACCCTAAGAGTGGTGTGTTTCCACCATATTTCCCTTGAAGAAAACTAATTTTTCATTTTCAAATGAACATCAACTGAAGGTACCTTGTGGGTTACGGTTGTTGTTATGGAATCACTTCATTTACTCAAAGACCCCACCTGCTGCAGACCTAAATGGGCCCTGTGCATGTTGCCTCAGTCTCTATGAGTTTCTATGTTCACCAGCCCTGTTCTTTCTAGAATACCTTGATTTATTAGTGTCCTCCATTACCTCTGGCTCCTAAACTCTTTTTGTCTATGCTTCTAGAGAGTTCCTTCAGCCCACAGTGGAGAGTTTTGACAGAGACATCCTTTTTAGGGCTGAATGTTTCAGGATCTCTCTCTCATTGTATATTGTTTGAAAAGACTTAAAAGGCTTTAGCTATATCACAAGTAACCATAAATATGGTAGATTTATTTTGCTTACTTTTCCTTTAAAGAAATAATTAGAATGCTTTTTTGTAGGCCCTTAAGTGTATTTGCTTTTTCTTCCTTAGATCTCTAAGTAGTTCTATCTGTATCTCTCTGACAGAACAAGGTCTCGTTGACCAGTTTGTCTCAGCTTCTCACAGAAACAGGATTCAAAATATCATGGTGATTGTCCTGGTCCAGTGAGAGCTGAGAAACCTGCCAGAGGCTTAACAACATCATCCTAGCAGATGCTCTTTCTGTAAAGTTGTAAGGATTTTTTGATTGGCATGAGTTAATTTTCTTTTCTAGTAAAATGTAAATTTCAACTTCTTTCATCTGTTAGCACAATAACTCTGACGTGTGTGCTTAAAGATACATATTCTTATTAGATATCTGCATGGGTCAAGTTTTCCTCTTTTTTTATTCCATAAGGTATCTATTTTCTTGCAAAAATAAATGACCTATCAAGGGGTCAGTACATGGAATAAAATAAATACTTAAGATTGTTCAATGAAGGGTTTAAATATTGTTCTGAAAATATTTTTTCAAGTAAGTAGATTCGGGTATTGACTGTGTCACCACCAAGTAGGATATATTTAATTTATTTGATTAGTATTGGTAATAAGAACATAAATATGCATTTATTAATGTTCAATTTTAGGACAAATATAAGAGAATTTGGAAAGTAAAGGTATAGTCTTTTTAGAGACTAGTTGTATTCTAATACGAGATATCATTGATGTAATAGATATGGGTTTTCTGTCAAGAGTGAGATTATCTATGTTTAAATTCCAATTCAAACTTTTGTATTCATATGTAATAATGATAGTATTCAAACCATTTATTAAAGATTCAATATTTTTAAACTTCTGGCTTCCTGGTGTTGAATTACTATAATTATCAACCTTCATAGCTGCTGCTTTACCCACTGACAATGTGTATTCTTCTGACAGTTTCTTGGCCTTCATTTCTTTTCCTTTTTTTTGAAGCATAGATATTCCACAAACAAGTGGCCTTTTCATTGGTACTTTATGTTTTTGTTTGCTTATTTGTTTTCATGGTGAGGAGACGTCACTAATAAAACTGAGGAAACATGGGCGTTAGCAACCTTTCTCACATTGAATAGACTGAGGTTGGAAAGGCAGCTATACAAGGAACATTGTGGGTGTGCATGAAACTGATGGAACGCTCTGGTTGTTATTAGAAGGACTTTTCTAATGGTTGTGACTAGAAGGACTCTATTTTCTAAGTAGTTTCTGAACGTTCCTGGACCTAGAAAGGGCTCTGCTGCCTCCTACAGTTTCCTTGAGTTAATATCAGACTGAAGGAAGTTTTCAGTCACAGAAACTGAATTGCTCCTTCAGGATATGATTTTTGGGAGGAAAGGTAGACATGTACTTTGCTTTCTCCTCCTTATTTGTGCCACTGTTTCTGCTTCTACCTTTTCCCAACCCTGTTTCTTCTCATCATTCTCTCTCCTATGCATGTTCCTCCATCTACTTACAAACATAATAAAATTCCACTTCTATTTTGCATAAAATCATTTAAGTCTGAAAAATGTTTATCAAAAATTCATAACATTCTTGATAAAGGTATTGATTAATAATGAAGTTTTTAAGAAATTGAGAGGTATTTTTTTATAATGCATTAAAATGGTTTTACTTATTCTATTTCCCACACATCATTCTTCAAATATATTTGTTTATATTTTCATATAAAATGATGTAAATGTATACATTTATAAAAAGATACACTAGAAGATATAATATGGCATATATACCTTTTATTGTATGGATTTTACTCACATAATTTTTCTGTGATTTTTTTTTCATATATTACTGACTGCCTGCAAGGGTTTCCTGCTGTTTTCCCAGTCATTTATAACCATTATATTTTTAAATATTTGATGTTATTATTGTTCTGTGGGAATCTTCTTCTTTTTCTCATCTTCATACTTTTCTTTCTTGTGTTTGTGCTTATTTTATTTTCCATATTGAAGACTGGACCAAGATCTCATAAAACAAGGCAAGAAAAATACTCTATCATCAACTACTAGTAGTCAGTTTACTTTCATGTGTTATTTTCCTATACAAAGGATTAAATAAAAATATGTTGATTCACAAATTTTTATATTTCAATTTATTACTTCAAGATATATTTATACTAAATAAATTGGTGCAAATTTGAACCATGGCACTATGGTATTGTGAATAATTTAAGTAACTATAATGTGATTCTGAAAATATTCTCTTGGATCAAGTTACTAAAACATATTCTCAGTTTTTCATTAAATTAAACAAAGTATCTAAAATATGTGATACATATGGAATACATTGTAATTTGATAAGTCATTTATAAGTTGTTAAAATATGTTATTAATCAGTTACTATATTAAGAAATAACTAAATAAATGATGTGAAATCAAGCCTATGAAAAAGAGAATATGCAGTTTAGCAGTTGGATCCAGAGATTAAGAATGGAACTATGAAATTCACAGGACAGAATATGTAGTCTGTACAATAAAATACCTATGGCTATTATGTTACCTTTAGAGGTAAATAATCATTAAAATTTCTGTTTTATACTGGATGTACAATTGTATAGCAAAATAACCTAGACAAAATATGGGTTAATAAATGCAAACTTAACCACAATATCCCAATAATAATTGCAATGTTTCATAGTGCAAAACTCGGTGATCTTGTTCAATAAAAGTCCACAAGTATTTTTCTGTGCCGACAAGAAACAAATCAGTTTTATTCTGAGAATTAATGGGCAAACAGAGTGAAGTAAATTTTTCTTCTAAATGCTACATTAGTATTCTCTATATTTCTATTTGATGTCACTCTGAAATGCTTTAATAGATATGCTGTAGGAATTCCTACTCCCAATAGCCTTTAAGTTACCTACCCACTTAGGCGTTGCCTCTTATACTATGTATGCCAATGCAAAACACTTGTCAGGCCTAATTTCTGGTTGTGGGGTTTGGTTGCTGTTCCCTATTCCAGCAGAGGATTGTGATCTGTGAATCTACGCACAAATAAATAACCCTCTCTTATACTCAATTCCGAGCTAGTATGGTATTTCTTCTAAGTGTCCTTCTTCATAGATATAAAGTCATACTAGCTGATATTGATTCAGAGAACCCAAGTCTGTTCTAACTAGGATATATAACATAAATGAAGATAGAAAAACTTCTGTATAAATAAAATCTGTTTATTCCTTTATAGTTTGGCAGTCCCCAAGGATGTATGCCAAGTCTGCCTGATATCCCTGGATCTGCTATTACAGTGAGCATTCTGAACGGCGTGAATAATGATTGTAATTATGTGAAACCAGATGGCTCTCCTGTGACTATACACTAACAGAACCTTTTGCAGGCTTCTTATTACAATCAAATTTGCAATAATTCAGCATCATAGGAGGTCTGTTCTTTCTTTTGACTTTACCAACTAAGGATCTTTATTTTTTTAATTATTATTATTATTTTATTACTTAAAAATACCAATCCAAATTCCCATTCCCTTCCCTCCTCGCGTTCCCCTCCCACTCCCTTCAGAGACCCTCCCACCTCACCCCCCTCCAATCTTATGAGCAGGCCATGTACCCCACCCTGCAGAAAGTCCAAAGCCCTTTCTACTACATCTAGGTTGAGCAAGGCTACATCTGAAGAGAATAGGATCCCAAGAAGCCATTAGATGCCATGGAGACAAATCCCATTGTCACTATCAGTGGCCCCTCGGTCTGCCCCAACTGTCAACCCTCTTCAGAGTTGACTCGAAGTCCAGTTGGAGTTGGTAAGCGCAAGCAAACCGTTTTAGTGGATTGACCCTTCATGGTCTTGTATTCCTTGCTCATACTCTCACTCCCTCCACTGTTCAACTGGATTTTGGGAGCTTAGTCCAGTACTCTGATGTGGGTCATTGCCTCTGTTCCCACCTGTTATCGGATTAAGGTTCTATGGTGATATTTAAAATAATCTATCAGTCTGACTATCAGAACTTTCAAGAAGAGATAATACCTAAATACCTCAAAGTGTTCCATATAATAGAAACAGAAGGATCACTGCCAAACTCTTTTTATGAAGCTACAGTTACTCTGTCCTTTATTATGTTTAATTAATAAAAAATATGAAGAAACAATCTTAGTCATTTAGAAGATGTTTTGATCTAACATGTGCCTTTAATTATTCATAAATTATAATCTGTATAATCATATGACAGCATAATAATTACTTTTAACTTAATGATGTAATATTTAATTATTTCAATTTTGGACCAAGAAATAAACTGAAATAGTAATCTTTAGACAGTATTAATGAACCTAGATTATTAATGCATAAGCATGTGTGGTCATTACAGTTATGTTAACTTATGCATATTGTAGTTAAACTCAATTAATTACATTAATTTTACATTTTTGTTATTGTGACTTCTTACATTTGGAATCATTAAGTTAACCAACATCTTCAGGCTCAGATTTTCTTTAATATGAACAGGGAAAGGCAGCAGTATCTCAAGAAAGTGGAGACAGCACAGCCTAGCTCTGCTCTACCCTATCACATGCCCAAAACAACTTCTTTATTAACTGATGGTGTTTACAGCATACAGGGGGAAATCCCACATCACTTCCCCCTTTCTGTCTAAATAAAAAAGAACATTTTAACTATAACATGGTAAAATTATATATAACTGAATGACAGTTACAGTATTTATATCTACTTTACCTTTTATCATAATTAAGGAAAATTATAACTATATATTCTTCAGTTCCTTCAAAGATGCCAGAATGATATAATATTGTCTACGTAAAGAGGAAGTGCATTGTAAGCAACTTCCAAAACTCTAGAATTGATAGAGATATCTCACTACCTGGGCAGTCACCCAAAGGTCTTCTGTACCATGGGGATCCATCTTCAGCCTACAGACCCTTAGTGTCCAGCAGACTTTTCCATGAAGCAGAAAATTTCACAGACAGTTTCACCTATATTGGCGGTTTGTCAGTCACTTTCTTCTCTGTCCTGCAGAATGTCGTTTTTTTCCCCTAGAATTCCTTCCCAAGTTCTCTCAGGTTTTATGTGGATTTAGCTACAACACATTGGAGCACCAATTTTAACTAAGGCCTAAAGTAACTGACAGACCATTTTCACAGGGAGAAAGTGTCTCAAAGCCATCTTACCCTGTCTTGGTAAAATCTGACAGTCTTTTCTTTCTTGTATCCTGCTTGTCGTGTCCAGAAATCATGCATTTTGCCATATTTCCTGTCTGGAGTTTCTCAGCTCACCTCAGCTTTTTGGATTACTAACCTTTTAGGATACATAATGAAAATCAAAATAATCTAAATCATTCCAATTTTATTTTGGAATATGTCTTCTTTCATGCATATTTGGCATTAATTATATCAGTGTTTAATCATCTGGTATTCATTATATCTGATTACATATGTAGCAAATGTTTTTATGATTTTAATATTACTAAGTAGCTGGAAGATACGATCAAGAATTATAAAACATGCATTTGTAATTTGTATTCCTTCAATATGCTGTGACTAACTAGCTATAAAGATTTGTCTTTGAAAATTAAAACCCAGAGGCTAAGGGCACTGCTCAATATATACTAGCACCTGTAATGCATCTATGCAGAATTAGGTTCACAAGCTCAATGCCCACTTAGAATATGCAAATATGCCAGCACACTGGTGCTTGGAGCAAAGGAGGAAGGAGCAGAAACAGGCAGCTCCCTGAGGATTGTTGCACTGCTAGTCTAGCTGAAAATCAGGAAGTTCAGGTGCATGGACAGACCCTGTCTCAAGTAAATTGATGAAGAATGATAGTGTGTGCACATCCATGCACATATGTTAACACACACACACAGGTACCACACAGAGATACATATACACAATAACTTTCAAAACATTGGGTTATCTGTGAATATATCTTGGTTTTAGAGTCCCATGAGTAAGTATTTATTTATCCAGTTATTTCTAGAAGTAATGATTCTATTGTTATGTCAAAAATACCTAAGAGAATAATGTAACCTACTTCATCATAATATTTGCAATGCTTTATTTATTTTCTGTCATATGATTAGTTTCAATTCTTCATAAGTAATAATTTCAAAATTCTATAAAGCCATTTTATTTAACCATGTCCTTGGTATTAGAGAATTCAGTAATTTGCTATTCTTTGAGATTCTGTGTTAATAAAAAATGTAATCTAGGAAACTTGTTTCTACAACCTGAATCTATTGAAGAACACTTAAATTATGATGATATCTACTTTTAGTGAACTGATTTACAACATTTATATTGAATTAGGGGAAACACTGTCATGTATAACAAACACGTTTATGTATAATGTGTTCAATGTACTCCAGTATGTCATCCCCAAATATTTGTGTTCCATCCCTAAGTCACACAAATGCGAATTCCACTAACAATATCCAAAATGTCTGTCTGGGCTCAGCTCAGGCTGAAACATTGACAGGGTAAAACAGAAGGATTGCTACTGGATAGACAGAAGCTTACACCAAGAATACCTCAGAAACCTGTGGAATGGGTTTCTACCTGGCAGGAAGAGGCACTTCCCTTACCTTTGGCAAATTGGGCATCTAGTTCACTACTACCACATACATGTAACACATACTGAAAGTCCCTTCTCTACCTTCCAAGCTGTTCTGGTTTGCATAAACATACAACACACACACACACACACACACACACACACACACACACAAACAACTACTTGTTTTCTTTAAAATCAACAAGGTTTTCATGGCAGTTTTGGAAAACTCATGTGCTTTTGGCTCTTTTTTTCTCTTCCACCAAGAAATAGGCACACAAGAGTTCCTCATATTTCCAACATGCTATATTACCACCCATGGAGCAAGTTAGTTCAATGAGTTTTCAGTGCACTGGTTTAACATTTTGATTGGTTGAAACCTTTAGAATCAGAAATACTTAGTCATTAACCAAAAAGAAAACTGAGTTCCAAGCCTTTTGAAAGCTTTTATTTAAAGAAGCAAATGTTAAAAAGAATAAGAGACTGATTCAATATATCAGACAAAAAGGTAGTGCTTTAGTTTTAAATTGCCATTAAGTACAAGGACAGGTACAATAATATATTGAAATTATAAAGGTGCCAAACAGGTTTCTAGCTATGACACACACTGAAAACCAAAATCAACCCTGTTTTCAAATTGAGTTTATCTTCTTGTAAGCATGATGATAAAATAAATAAGCTAGTAGTATGATATAGGCAGAGAGAAGTTCACAGCTCTCTCTTTCTCTCTCTTATACCAGCTATGAATGTTAGTTTAGATGAGATACCTGGAAACCATCTTTGAATATATGATATTATAACTTTGACCTTTTACTTGAATGAAGAATAAGTGTAGACTTGAAACATCAAAAGAAAGATCATTAAACACAAAGGAACAACAGATAGAAATCTTGAGACCAAGTGGGATTAATATAATAAAACAGTGGAATCAAAATAGCTGAGAATCAGAGGAAAATATCGACAGAATCTGAAGGTGAGCCAGGTAATCTAGGTTTTGGAAAACAAAGGAATGCTGCTGCTATTTGTCCTCTAAGAATGCCCTAACATAGGCACCTAACGGTTGGCAATCTTCCTGGCTATATTTTGGTTCAGTCCATTGGATTTCTTTTGCCCTCACCTGTCCTAAGCATTTTAGGAAATGAACCACTTTAGAACGAAACAATTCATGCAAACTGGCTCTTAGACAATGCATAAGTTTGTTATTCAGCAAGTGAATTGACTGAGCCTGCTTGACGTTGTCTCTCAGAATTTTCCTGTGAGCTTTAAGTTTAGATATTTGACTGTTTCAAGGTATAACTGTAAGTAATTGAGCACCTTGATAAAAATATGCAAAATGACGTGCTTTGAAGTTTAAAATTCATATTGAGTGTTTGGGGGATGTATGTTGTTAAGAGTGAGGTAGGAAAGACCATTCCACAGACTAGCACACTAATTCTTACAGGATATGTGGTTTAAAGAATGATTATGTTTGTTTGTTTTTTTTTCTTTAGAATAGATAGAGGAATTGTAGTAGTGAATAAATAACTAAATATTTTAAGTCTTTAGCTGAGAAACACTTTCAAATATAAAATAAAAGAACTTTGAGTGAAAGAAAATTCAATTACAAATTCTGTATTTGAGTTGGGTAATAAATATGGTGAGTTATAAGAACCATATTTATGAGTGATATTCACATTCTGGTCACTGAGGCCACAGTTGTGCTATGTATTAGGAACACAGAGAAATAAAGGTCAACTTCTCTACAATGGATGGATCCTGTCTGGTCCTAAACTCTAAGGCTGATGTTATTGTTAGGGTCACAGCTACAATCTGTTCAGGAAACTCTATGGAAGAGGAGGTAGAAAGATTGTAACTAGAAAGGAAGACACTAAGAAAACAAGGCCTTCTAGACACAATAGGAGTGATGCAGATTTGAACTCATAGAAACAGTGGAATCATGTACAGGTATCAGCCAGAAAGGGTTCTAGTACTGAGAGGGGAAGTGGAAACAACCACATACCCATAACTGAGAAGTTATCTTCAATTGATAACTTCTCTCAAAGGAAAAACTAGCTTTGTATTTTTTATTTTCCAAAAGAATTTCACTGAATATAACCCACCTTTAAGATCAGGCTCCATGCTCAGACGGCCAACACCAAATAGAATCAATGGCATTTTCTGAAGCATTGTGACACACAGTGTTTTGTCTGGGTATTTTTTTTTATTGAGAAAAGGAAAAAAAAAAAAGGTTCCCCCTCCTCCCAGCCTCCCATTTCCCTCCCCCTCCTCCCACCCTTCTCCCCCTCCCTCCACTCCTCTCCCCCTCCCTCTCCAGTCCAAAGAGCAGTCAGGAAAGTCCAAGGTCCTCCCCCCTCCGTCCATGTCTAGGAAGGTGAACATCCAAACTGGCTAGCCTCCCACAAAGCCAGAACATGAAGTAGGATCAAAACCCCGTGCCATTGTCCTTGGCTTCTCATCAGCCCTCATTGTTCGCCATGTTTAGAGAGTCCGGTTTTATCCCATGCTTTTTCAGTCATAATCCAGCTGGCCTTGGTGAGCTCCCAATAGATCAGCCCCACTGTCTCAGTGGGTGGGTGCACCCCTCAGGCCTGACTTCCTTGCTCATCTTCTCCCTCCTTCCGCTCCTCATTGGGACCTCGGGAGCTCAGTCCAGTGCTCCAGTGTGGGTCTCTGTCTCTATCTCCATCCATCATCAGATGAAGGTTCTATGGTGATATGCAAGATATTCGTCAGTATTGCTATAGGATAGGGTCGTTTCAGGTTCCCTATCCTCATTCTGTAATGCAGAGGACACTGTCACTAAGACAAAAAGGCAACCTACTGACTGGGAGAAGATCTTCACCAACCCCGCAACTGACAAAGGTCTGATCTCCAAAATATATAGAGAACTCAAGAAACTAGACTTTAAAATGCTAATTAACCCAATTAAAAAATGGGGCAATGAACTGAACAGATAATTCTCAACAGAAGAATTTCAAATGGCTAAAAGACACTTAAGGTCATGGTCAACCTCCTTAGCAATCAGGGAAATGCAAATCAAAACAACTTTGAGATATCATCTTACACCTCTCAGAATGGCTAAAATCAAAAACACTAATGATAGCCTTTGCTGGAGAGGCTGTGGAGGAAGGGATACACTCATCCATTGCTGGTGGGAATGCAAGCTTGTGCAACCACTTTGGAAATCAGTGTTTCATTTTCTCAGGATATTCGGGATCAACCTACCCCTGGACCCAGCAATACCACTTTTGGGAATATACCCAAGAGATGCCCGATCACATGACAAAAGCATTTGTTCAACTATGTTCATAGCAGTACTATTTGTATTTTTTTTTTTGAAAAAAATTTCTGCCTCCTCCCCACCTCCCATTTCCCTCTCCCTCCTCCCACTCTGTTCCCCCTCCCTCCACTCCTCTCCCCCTCCCCCTACTCCATTCCCCCTTCCTCTTGAGTCTGAAGAGCAGTCTGGATTCCCTGACCTGTGGGAAGTCCAAGGTCCTCCTCCCTCCATCCAGGTCCAGGAAGGTGAACATCCAAACTGGCTAGGCGCCCACAAAGCCAGTTCATGCAGTAGGATCGAAACCTAGTGCCACTGTCCTTGGCTTCTCATCAGCCTTCATTGTCCACCATGTTCAGAGAGTCCGGTTTTATCCCATGCTTATTCAGTCTTAGTCCAGCTGGCTTTGGTGAGCTCCCAATAGATCAGCCCCACTGTCACAGTGCGTGGGTGCACCCCTCGCAGTCCTGACTTCCTTCTCATGTTCTCCCTCCTTCTGCTCTCCATTTGGACCTTGGGAGCTCAGTCCGGTGCTCCAATGTGGGTCTCTGTCTCTATCTCCATCCATCGCCAGATGAAGGTTCTCAGGTGATATGGAAGATATTCATCAGTATGGCTATAGGATAGGGTCATTTCAGGTTCCCTTTGCTTATCTATTATGGTTTATATTTTTACTTTTTTGTGTTGTTTTTTTTTTATGTGTGTGTGTGTGAGAGAGAGAGAGAGAGAGAGAGAGAGTAAGTGTCTCGGTGTCTGTATATGTTTCTTGTGATTTTTCTTTGGCTATTTTCATTTTCTGTTCTGATTCATTTCTTTTTATTTTTTTCCTCCTTCATAATTTTTTTCTTTCCTCCTCCTCAACATCATCATCATCATAATCAATCCTCATAATTTTAAATTCCTGCTTTTTATTCTAATGAGAGAATGAAAGAATGAGTGTGGATTTGGGTGGGCAGGGAAGTGGGTAAGATCTGGAAAGTGTTGGGAAGGGGAAACTTTAATACAAATATATTTTATTAAAATTATATTTTCTTTCTTTTTTTTTTGTTTTTTTGAGACAGAGTTCTCTGTGGTTTTGGAACCTGTCCTGGAACTAGCTCTTGTAGACCAGGCTGGTCTCGAACTCATAGAGATCCGCCTGCCTTTGCCTCCCGAGTGCTGGGATTAAAGGCGTGCGCCACCACCGCCCGGCCTAAAATTATATTTTCAATAAAAAAGTATTTCCTCTTCCAATGGGGGAAAAACAGGAAAGAAATAAGAAACATGTCCGGAGATCACAGAATAGATAAGACAAGAAAAAGGATAATTTAGACTTTAGAAAATAATATATGATGTGGTTGAGACATAAAAAACACAAATGTTATAAGAGGGTAGAGTGTTAAGAAGCGATCATCTATTCCTTTAACTTTTAGAGGCTAGGTAGAAAATACAATAACCTAATACTACCTAAAACTTCAGCAAATTGAGCATTCTTTTTATTATCATTCCTATGTTTATTTGGATGAAAATTTCTGTGTATTCACCCCATTTAATCTGTGTTAACACTCACCAAAGACATAAATTTTGCTCCTATACTAATGGACATAATGGAATATGGAGGCATATACAGGAGAATCATATAGATGCATTCTTGAAGTTGTATATATAACTACACTATTTATACTCCCAATAATAAATATATAATTTATATTTCCCAATTCTAGGAAGCACAGAAAAGAAGCCTCCACTTATCATAAGTAATTAAGTACATCACTAGAGATAAGACAAGTTTATTAGTGTAACAGCTGGATCAGATCCCTTCAACATAAGTGAATTAAAGAATAGAAAACTATGATAATCGTTAATCATGGAATCTGGAATTGAAAGGTATGTATGGTGTACAGCAACCTATTTGAGTTTGAAGAGCTTCAGCAATTACAATATTTCACACTGGTTGGGAATAATGATGCTCCTGAATGCTATGACAATTTGCTATGTTCTTAGGCAAGTCATGCTTCGTACTTAATATTTAGTGGACTCATTTTGTAAGCAATGTGAGGTGAAGACTAGATGGCCATAATAGGCATACAGCAACCACAGAATCATTTTAGTGGGTAGATAGTCATAACATGAGCTAATTAGACACTGTGAGAATAAAAATGATAAAATTATAAAATTATCAAAATTAAAAATAAGTTTAAAAATTATAAAATGTAATTATAGGATTATTAAGTTCTTCATGTAAAAAATTATTTTGTCTAAATCTTTGGAAGTGTATAATACAATAATTTCTACCTTAGAGAAGATGAGAAAAGCAGAGCAGGGTATTTATCTTGACTATGGTCCCTGAAAAAGTCAAGATTTGACTTATGTGTTTTAGTTACTTTTATGCTGTTTTAACAAAACACCCAATCAAAACAATTTACATAAGAAAGAATTTATATTAAACTTTTGTATTTAGTATATCATGACCAGTTATACATGATATCAGGAAACTGAGGCAGTTGGTCACACAGTGTTTACAACAAGGAAGAGGGAGACCTGTACCTGTGTTCAGCTCAGCTCTCTTTCACCTTTTATATTCAGTACAAAATTACAACATAACACAAAGTTTCAGTCACAATAGTACTGCATCTATTTTTCCTGTTTGTTAAATTTTCCTGGAATTACCTTCATACAGACTCTCAGAAGTGAATTTCTATGATAATTCTCAATCCCATCAAGTTGACAATGAATATTAGTCATCACAATGTTGGTGTTTTAATTGTAGAAAATAAAATGAGTGAGTATTGACATACTTTGAATATTGTGACACTGAGGAAAAGTTGGTGAAAACTAACATGTCAATCTTTTGTTCTATAGAGTGTCTGGTGACATTGCGTTAGGTATGTGAGTACAAAGAAGAATTAAAGATGTTCAACTTTTTATTATCATTACTCATGAAAAATTACTCATTTATGACACTTTAGAAATTTTTATTGTAATTCTATAGACCAAAAATAATAGCAACACTTTAAAAAGAAAGATCTCAGGTGCTTCCAGATGTTACAATGCAGGAAATATCAACAAAATGGAGAAACAGTAATACTGATGCCAAATTTATATAAGTGCATCTATTGTATAAATTCTGTTGACATGGATAGAATGTAATTTATCCTACCATATCCTGAAATTCTCAGACTTAGGCCTGACAGAGAGCATGAGTTTACTGAGCACTTAATGAAGAAGCATTCTGTGTCATCTTATCTCTGATAAGCCGAACAAAATTTTATGTTCAAGAAACTAGAAATATGGCACAGTCCCACTTTAGATTTTTGTCATTTAAATTAGTCCTATATCAGGAGCTGGAGAGGACTATAAGAAAATGGTTATATATGGCCCTATAAATTAGTGTCATTGCTATAAATATATCTACAGGAAATAGTTCTGGGGACGGTTTCCAGGATACAGGAAAGTGAAACTTCAGATATGGGTATTGAATGAAATACACACTCACTATCAGAAGAGTTACACATTATTTCAAAGACTT
The DNA here is from genome assembly GCF_000317375.1 of Microtus ochrogaster. Classification (NCBI taxonomy): domain Eukaryota; kingdom Metazoa; phylum Chordata; class Mammalia; order Rodentia; family Cricetidae; genus Microtus; species Microtus ochrogaster. The sequence goes on along the minus strand of NC_022009.1, from coordinate 1,320,000 downwards.
AAGCAGTTCTTCCTTGTCTCATCTTCTACTACTCTTCCAGCTTATTAGAACTGAATAGGTGCTTTCCTTTAAGTACCAAATTTAACTTAGTAATGACTTAGAATTGAGAAATTATGCTTTGTTCTTTAGTTAAATTTCAAGGTCATCCTAGACTTCAAAAGTGGTGACTAAATGGGTTTTACTTAACTTCTGTTATTTTCAATAGAGTTGCAAGATTAAGCATTTGCTCTCGCCCAAAATACTAAGTTTTGGGTAATATGTTTAGAGCCAAAGATAAAATTTTCCCTTATTCAAATAAGACAGATAGGAAAGTCTTCTAAATAATCTATTCCTTTGTTCACCGCTAGTAGTCCACAGTGTACCTTGCACTGTCCTTTTCTGATTAAAACTTCTTAGCTGTTGAATGTTTTATATATTTAGCAGCATATGATATTTTATCAAACTTGTAGTTATATTCATTATATCTGATGGACTTGTCTGTTGAAAAGCAGAGGAGAAATCACAAGGGCTACAAATTTTTATCCTAAGAATAATAAAAACATAGATCAAATTTGTGAAAATCTACACTTTCACATATATCAGTCTCTTGGTAACTCATCATTTTACATCTATACTTCTTTTTGTAGTCTTTTTCTTTCTTCCCTCATGGGGAACCACTCATTCGGGACTCCCAGCCCATCCTCATTTTCAAGTGTAACTTAGAAAAGCTAGGCGCGCCACCGCCCCTTCCTTCTTCCTCGGTGCTACCTGCAAGGTGGCAGCCATCTCCTTCGCAGCATCATGGCTGCCCTCCGGCCTCTGGTGAAACCCAAGATGGTCAAAAAGAGGACCAAGAAGTTCATCTGGCACCAGTCAGACCGATATGTGAAGATTAAGCGAAACTGGCGAAAAACCCAGAGGTACTGACAACAGGGTGCGGAGAAGATTCAAGGTCCAGATCCTGATGCCCAACATTGGTTATGGGAGCAACAAGAAAACCAAGCACATGCTGCCTAGTGGCTTCCGGAAGTTTCTGGTCCACAACTTCAAGGAGCTGGAGGTGCTGCTGATGTGCAACAAGTCTTACTGTACTGAGATTGCTCACAATGTTTCCTCCAAGAACCGAAAAGCCATCGTGGAAAGAGCAGCGCAGCTGGCCATCAGAGTCACCAATCCCAACGCCAGGCTCCGCAGCGAAGAGAATGAGTAGATGGCTTGCGTGCACGTTTTATTTGTGTTTAAATAAAACCACAAAAACTAAAAAAAAAAAAAAGAAAAGCTAGAAACACTTACCAAGAAGCCCCAGTGACCACACCAAGCAGGATCCCAGTAGAATTATTTATATGAAACACATAACAACCATACAATCCTACGAAGCAGAGAAATTAATAGAAACTAAGCCACCAAACACATATGCAACAATGACAAGACCAGACAAGACCAAATACTAGTACTTAGAGTTATACCCATCACAAACCCAGATGCATTAGCTACCAGCCTAAAAAGCAAATCAATAACAGCCATGACAATATGAAAGCCTAACATTTATATCAGTGCAGGCCATAAACCCCTTCCCCCCCAAAAAAAAAGAAAGAGTATAAGACAAAGACCTTAAAAGTACCTTAAAATGGCCTTTATGAAAATGAAAAAGAAATTGAAGACTTTCTGGGGTTGAATGAAATGATACACAACAATGGAACACAATGCATGTGGTTCTAAGGGGAAAGTTTATGGCAAGAAGTGTCTGCAAACAGAAAATTTGAATGATCTCATATCAGCAATGTAACGGCACAGCTGAGAGCTCTTGAGCAGTGGTTCTCAGTCTTCCTAATGATGCGACCCTTCAGTACAGTGCAGTTCTTCATGTTGTGCTGACCCCCAAGCATAAAATTATTTTTGCTGCTACTTCATAACTATAATTTTGCTCCTGGTATGATTTGTAATGTAAACACCTGTGTTTTCTGATAGGTGACCCCTGTGAGAGGGTTGTTTGACCATGCAAGGGGTTACAATCCACAGGTTGAGAATCATGGTTCTTGAAAGAAAAATAAATCACAACTAAAACATGTAGACAGCAAGAAATAATCAAACTCAGGGTTGAAATTAACAAAATAGAAACAAAAGGAAAACAGAAATAAAAAGAATTGGAGACAGTATTGACAGATAGATCTCCCATGGTTTGGGGAGAATCAGTAGGATTAAAACAGTAAAAATGGCCATCCACCCAAAACAGTCTACAAATTCAATACAATCCCCCCAAACTTTCAACACAATTCTTCACAGATTTTGAAGGAGTAATTTTCAACTTTATGCAGAATCACAGAAATCTAGGAGAGCTTAAAATTTCCTGTGCTAACAAATTTTGAAATAGAATTAAATACCCAAAGATGAATCAGAACATTTATGAACACCTGATTTTTATATAAGGAAGGTCACCATCATTAAGACAAAGCAGCAGCCTACAGAATGAGAGCAGATTACTACTAACTACGAAGCCATGACAAGTGGAATGCAAAATTGTACAATCAGAATGGAAATCAGTGTGGTGATACCTCAAGAACAGGGCAATGGATCTACTACAAAATCCAGCTCTACCACTCTTAGCCATATACCAATGGATACTTCATCCTACCACAGAGACTTTTACTCAGCAGTGTTCAATGCTATTCAATTCACAATACCCAGAAATTGGAAACCTAGATAGCCCTCAACAGATAAATGGATAAGGAAAATATTTAAAGAGTGGATTATTACTTAGCTATTAATTTGATAAATGTACAAATTGTCTGAAAAGCAAAAACTGTATGGTCATCTCAATACGCTTGAGCTCTGCACCCAGCCATTATGTTTACTAGATGCCGTCTTCTTGATTTCTCAGATTTGTTTGAAATTTAAGATATTTCTGATGTTGTCGTTTTAGTTCTAGGATGATAGGTGTTCACTACCATGCCAAGTTTGCATATATATTTTCAAATTACTTATGGGTACGTGCTGTGTTAGTATAATGTATAGTTACTTGTTTGATATTCTGACCAGTGCTTATATAAAACAGCCAGAGATATCTACTTTATTCATATTGGAAGAGAGTTAAGCATTATATTCTGAGTGCATCTAAGTTTAAGAGGTCATTATGATAGTTTTCTATTAAATTTCTAGACTTCTAGATGCAAATTAACAATCTATCTCATGAAAGCTTCGTATTTTTGTGTTTGCAGATACTTACCACGGAATTTAAAGATTCAGTTTTCGTTATTTTCAAAATCTATCCTAATCCTTGGAAAACAATTTTAATTTTTCATCTTTTCAGAATTCTAACCTGCTTTGCAGCATCCATTTTCATGCCTGAATGCTATGGTAGTAAAGCTCTAAAAACAGAACTGTGTGGAGGCCAAGGCTCAGGAAGCTTTGCCTTAAAACCAGGCGGCACCTAGGCAAGAGTTCCCTCTGCAGCTGTGCAGCCAACCTTCTTAGCAAACACCTGCATTCGGAAAGCCAGTCAGCGCAACAGCTGTGCATAGCTCAGAGTTCCCTTCTTTGCCTAATTAAGACTGGTTCAGACCACTAAGACCTCTGAAAACCCTAACCTCACCTTCCAAGACTCTGTGAACATTGACACATAATACTCTTCCCCATAAGAACAAGTTCCATCAAAGCAGAATTATAATGATGTGAATTAAACAGTGGATTATTTTTATCACATTGGAGACAACTTCTGATGCTTTTGAACTATGATAGTTGTCATTAATAATTGTTCTTAAGGAAAAATTCCTTGTGACAAAATTTGCCTTTTCCAAGACAATATTTTACAGGAGAACTTCTTGATAGGCTATTACTAGATCAGTCCTTAGTATCTTATTAACCCTCCCTCTGGAAGGCACTATCAGTTGACGGTATAAGAATACAACCACAAATGGAATTATATGAAACAATGAACAGGAGAGTAGATTGTGCCACATGAGTCACCATTGGAAGTGTTCTGTCTATTCTGTCCTAGCCTTTGTCTTTTCTCATTAGAACTCCACCTCTTTCTCTGGGTCTTCTAAAGTTAGAAAAAAAAACAGCCACTCTTGCTTCACAAAGCAAGAAATTGCTTTCACTGAGGTAGAAGTTACTCTGCATTTTATCTTGAATATCTATCAAACCTTCTGAACCTGCTCTTGTGTTGTCTCTGACTTGATTTGATGCCTTCATTGAATCCCATTCTTCCCTTATGATTTTAGATCTCTCTGTAGTCAGCTCTGTGAGACAGCTATCTTTCATTTCTGATACCGCTCTATTCATTTTATCTCTGTTCAGAGAATGTCTGCATGAAACAACCAGCTTTGCTATTAAATATACATGAGGAGCCTTCATGTGGACTCAGCAGAAGTCTGTCTGCTGCAAAAGCATTGCATTTCATTCTCAGGCGTTTGGAGAGTGGATTATTCATCATATTTCCTGGAACATGATGGCTTTTAATAAATTATGAGTCTGTGTCTCATGGTTATAAGTTCATGAGCTGAGCTTTGCATCAATACATATTCACTATATCTGGCTTTGACTTACACGGAATGTGTAATGCGTAAGTTAGCAGCATTACTAAATCGCTTGCCTCAACAAATCTTTAAGAGTCATATGATATTCTTGAAATCTTTTACTATGAACATTTACATTCTTTAAAAGATCCTCTTCACCAAATGAACAATGACCTGGACATCTCAGATGCACTACAACTACTTCATAGTCTTCATTGCCAACACAGGTTTGTAGTCATCAAGGCATGGGGGCACATAGGGCAAGTGAAGTCTACAGGCAAGCAGAAGACACTGTTTTGTTTGGAGAATGTGTTCTAAGCACAGAAACACTTGGCCCTTCAACTTTGTTTCTGTGACCTCATGTAAGGAGGAAGTGAGAACTGGGTGTGAATACACAGAAAGAGGAATCCTTTGTTAAACCTAATGATAAGATATTTGTAAGTGGACATCAACCCAGAAATTTGGCTAAATATTTTGATGCTATGACATATTTTCCCAGTGAGTTTTGTAGCTTAGCCACTCTGTGTGCTGCATACTTTAATTTACTATTTTGGAAATGAGTTCTACTTTTATTTGAATGACTTCATATCAGGCAAAATGTAGGGCACTAGGAATAGAGAGTAACAATACTCCTAGCATGTATGGTGTTTTCAGCGTAATGAAAAGCAAGAAAATTTAAATCCTTACAATAGATATATCATGACAAATGCTGTGGACAGCTAGGACTGAGCCTTATGACAATGGTGAGTCAACAAGCTAATGCAAAATTACAAAATCCTTACTTGACAGAAAATTTGGGGGCTGTGTTTGAAAGAAAGTTCTAACACTTTAACCCAACAAATACCCTTTGTGTTCATTTAAAAAGTAACCACAATACCAGTATTCTAGTCTAAGGTATATTTCATTCTCCAGGCTAAGATTCTTTATTTCTGTTTGAGAGCATTGGAAGTCAGGTTTCATTGTCTTCTGGTGGGGTCTTCTTCACTGGCTGTCCTTCACAGGGAAGGACATTTTATTTTATCCTCCTTCCTTCCCTCTTCCCTATCAAATTATTGTAACTGAATGGTTATTTTAAGGATTGCAAAAAAGGATTGCTTAATCACTGTTGATTCTAAGGCATTAATTAGCTATAAATGATCATCAAAAGTGTGTTAAATCCTCAAAACTTATGTTTTAGTATAAATTTAATGACTTGGAATATTAAGAAGTAAGTTTAACTGACATAGTATCATGCCAACCCCTAAATATCTATCTATGCCACCACAAAGATTTCTCTGCCTGGAACAGCGAAGTATCTCCTCACACCGGCTAGAGACAAAGACTTCTATTTTGAAAAGATGCCAAGAACCTCTAAAACCTCCGGGCTTATTCCAAGATGACGTTTATATCACTATTGTCAGACTTAAAGAACATTACCAAAGTGGGGGCATAAATAACAGAGGCTGTAAAACACCATCTCCTAAGTTGGGAATGAACACGGGAAGCCCAAGAATATTTTTTTCTGTATTCATTCTCTAGACATTTTGAAGATTTTATGAAGATTTTAACTTGACAATTTCAATAGAACACAGATGTGTTTTCTGGGTAGGAAGTTTTATTTATCCAGAAAAGTCAGTTATCATATCAATGAGCCATGGAGAGGAAAGGAACTCATACTGCCCTACCACATACTGCTGATTTGTCCTCCTTAGCAGATTTTAGATTATAAGAGTGGATTAGTCATGGAGGTGAGTCACTGGGGAGCCCAACAGTTCTGATGGTCATTTCCTATCTCAGAATTGCACAGAGCCCTGGTCTGCAGAACTCTAGACAAAACCACAACTGAAATTTCGCGGAAAATATTTGGGGGCAGGAGGCAAAAGAGCAGGGTATACAGTAGAGGGACAACAAGTCAAAGTGCACATTTGTAACAATGTGAAAGAACACAATTACTGACCAAAAGAAAAAAGAAAGAACTAAGTCTTAAGTAATAATTCTACAGTAAACAAGCAATATTTAGAGCAAAGCAGTTTTTAATTAATTGCTTAACATTTTTGAACAAGTTTAATTTATTGAAAAATTAGGAGGGAAATAGAGTTTTAAAATTCATCTTCATCTTCCATCCTTAGCTTCCCGTTTACCATACCTGACACGGGTATGGAATACTTGCTAAAATAAATGAATATGTTCTATGGTAGCATAATTTAAGGTACCGAGTTTCTGTTTTACTTCTATTTTACTCTATAGTTATATTGGTTTTATATAACTGCTTAATACTGTGCCATCACCATGAAACTAAGTTAACCACTCAATAAAACAGAGAGTAATATTCAATTTAAGATAAGTCATAGCAGTAAAATTCTGTTTTAACAGAATAAAAATTTAAACATCCACCTCAGATTAAATGACACAAACAAAACAAAAACATATAAATTGCCTATTTTATATATAATAACATAGGAGCTCTTGAAGGCCTCAGAATATACTTTAACAACACTATTATTGGGGAGCATTATGATGTTAAGTACATTAGTTATTAGCATGTGTATGCGTATCTATGAACAGAATTTCAAAATGAAAGGAGAACATGCATAACTGGAAGAAGAAAAAGAAATTTAAAAATAACAACTTGAAATTATGAAGAGATGTACAATATCTAAGGAAGCTAGTTAGGAATTCTAAAACTTCCTAACCAGAAAAACACATGCCCTGGTGGACCTGGAAAATTCTATTGAATATTTTAAGAAAGATTAAATAGAAAACCTTCATAAACTCTTCAAAATGTCCAGATAATGAGCACATAAAAATACTTGATGAAACCATAATAATAAAATATAATAATAAAATGTAAAGAGAGAAAGCAAAGATATTAAGAAGGGAACATCTACCATGACTTATGTGCAAACTCTCTTTGCAAATATCAGCAATTTAAATATAGAAAGTACTGTCACCTTTGAAGACGTAAGATTTTCTCCAACAAGGTAAGATTATTTAATAAACTAATGAAAATGAATAAACTAATGAAAAGTCACCTTATTAATTTATTACTAGAATAATGGGAAAAGTGTTATGATTACCTAGATAGATACAGAAAAGGCAATGGAGCAAGTCTAATGACTTTTCATAACACTCCACAGACTGGTAATTGAAGGGAACTTTCTCCACCTGATCACAGTTACTAAATATATAGAGTAAGTTATGCAGCTGATATTTATTAATGACAAAAGAAATTGAGACCAGCAACATGACTCTGCAGGGAAGGGTGCTTGCTACCAGGACTAATGAACTAAGTTTTATTCTCAATACTCAAAATAGATGGACAAACCCAATCTTCAAATTGTTCTCTGGCCTACACCCACATATTCTAGCACGCTGACACTTGCCTATACAGAATCACAAAATAAATGAATAGAAAAATTAAATGCTATTTAAAAGGCAGAAATGCTTTTTAGTCAAGAAAGACAACAGAGGCATACCTTTCTCACTTGTTCTGAGAACATACTTGAGTTTTAGTAAGGATTCATAAGCAAGAAAATGATAATTAAAATTCTCTATTTTCAGAATACCTAAGTATGTATATTGAGGAGCCTATGGAATTTATTACCAATATCTAAGTGGAACAAACAAATTTAACAGTATTTAACAGTTATAATCATTCTACAGAAAGCATTTGTATGGATTAGAGGTGAATAATTCATGTTGTTAATTAAAAAAAACAATTTTGTTCATAATTTATAAAAACTGAAATTCTTTGAATACATTTATTAAAGGATATATATATATATATGTAAAACACTAAACTGCTGGGAATAGTTCTAAAATTATTAAATAAATAGATGAGCATTGTTGTCAATGGATTGAGGCACTTATTGTCAGTAAAGTAATCACTCCCAAAAGTGGTCTGAACATTCCAGATTTCTATGAAAATCCCATCTCCTCGTCAGAAATTGACAAACTGTTCCAAAAACTCAGAGACATGAGTAGATAACAAATGTGTCTATGGAAGGGAGAATGGCCAAAAAGTCTTGACAAAAGACAATGCCAAGTGACTCAAGACTTCTCATTTCTAAACCATAGTGGAAAGTGATAGAAAAAAATATCACAAACCTCAGAAGTTTGGCAAACAAACTTCTATTAACTAAAAATACCTGACGAACAGAAGATGTAAGAACTGCACTTTAACTCATCTCACTTTTATCTTTCAATAAATAATATATTCTAACTCCATGCAAATATACTGTCTATCTGCTAGGAGAAAACTGAGCATTCTCAGTAGAGCCCTGGAAAACTGTAGTAAGACAACACCATATAATCACTCCTTTCCTCTTTCTTTTTTTTTCAGAGTTCAGTTTAGCACAATGGTCTCTTTAAACTGTCATGAAAAACACTCAAATTTCTCACCTCTTTGAGTTTTTATGTTCTTACTATGTCGCCTGTATCCAGTTAAATTTATGTGTATTTGTATGCCTTTTTCTGCTTTTGGCATTTTTACATGTAGGAAAGTTATGACCTCATATTTCCCTTTTCTCCCTCCTACCTTATCAACCCACTTTCTTCCATACAAGTTCCTGTTTTACTCATCTGTTTTTGTTCTATTTTGAAAATCAATGAATGTAAGCAGCACCATCTGTGTGCATTTGGAGACTTCTGGGTTCACTAGCCATTACCTAAATGATGACAGTGACTTTTCATTACACAGAATCTTTCAGCAGCTTCTAGTTCAATGAGGCCAGAAGGACCTCTTGAACCTCTCTATCCATGGTTAGCTGTTTAAAGGTCCTTGTGAAAACTCAATGTAGGCAAGTGTAATTGCAATGAATTCATGATTAGAACATTGGCATCACGGCCAGAGGATGACATTCTGTAGTTCTTTAATAAAAAGTGTAGTGATACTATCTTTCCTTTTGTTTTCAGTCCTTCCCCTCACTCACCATGTAATTGATTAGAAATGAATTGTATTTTTCCCCTGATCATTGCCTTTCCCTTATTGGAATGCTGACCCACCATGGCAGAAATTTTTGTTCAGTATTTCATTTCTGTTTATATAAACTCTAAAACCATATCTATATAATTTGCATAATAAGTAATGAGCAAATGAAGGAATGGATCTTAAATACTTATACTGGTAAAAATACTTTAGATAACATATAAACATGGATAGGCAAAGATAGATAGGTGATGTTGTTACTTTTCCCCATTTATCTCTCTCTCTCTCTCTCTCTCTCTCTCTCTCTCTCTCTCTCTCTCTCTCTCTCTCAGCACTTTATACAAAATAATAATATTTTAGTCTCATCCTTCCTGGAGAGAAATGTGTTCTTACTCTGTATAGCTTCTATAAATGATTATGTACTTTCATTTATGATTTCTCCAAGTATTGTCTCTAGTTTGAAGGTGGAGCTCAGTTTTAGAGTGTGTCACCAGCTTGCAAAAGGCCTGAGTATGATTCTAATCAGCACACACTAATACACACATACACACAATTTTTTAAAGAAGTACCATTAATTTATGCATGTTACTCTGATATGCTGCTGTCTCTAGAACTAGCAGAATTGATTGCTGTTAATCTCAGCATAGACCCCAGCAAAGCTTACTAACTCTAGGTTAATCAAATATGTAACAGTGGTATCAGCTTCACGTTTTAGTACTGTTGGTATCAGCAACAAAGCTATCTGCTAGGGACAAATCTTCAAAAAGTCACCACAAATAAAAACCCTTAATGCAATAAATATTTTTTCATGAATAAGAGTCAATAGCCTATAAATAATCAATTAGAATATCTGTTCCAACATTCAGTCTTTATTCTACTTGATGGCACAATATTAGATATTTGTAGATACTTGATGATTTTGAAACACATGCTGTTGTTTCACCAAACTAAATGTTTATCAGTTTCTATTATCAGAGAAAATGAGACTCTTCAGTCACAGGATGATAAAGTTACACTTAGACGGAAAACAGAAGAGGATATTTTAGTGTACGTACAGAACTGGGTTTTAAAAGTATTCATTAAATAACAAAGCAAAAATATTTTAATAAATAAATTGTTGAAATGGAACAGATAAAATTTGGTAGAGCTCCAAAGTATTTAAAGATATAGCACACTATATTTGCAGCAATTATTCATGAATTTGTTTGTTAATACTTTTAGCCTAGAACAACCCCTGAGATATAGGGAAGAAGTAATATCAGTAAGATTCCATTCATAACTCTTAGAAAGGGAAGAAAGAAAAACTCTAGTACAGTGCATTGATAAAAGCCACCAGAAAGTCTTCATCATGTTCAGCAGTCAATCTTGCCATTTCCTAAAAGTTGAGGCATAGATACACATTTTTTTTAATTTTTTTTATAGATACACATTTGACTTTAGCAATTGCCTTTAGACATTTACTTTTGTTGTCTTCAGCATGTGATACTTACAATATAGTTCTACAAACAGGATCCTAAATGAAGTTAAGTCTAATAGGATAGAATGTTTTATTGAGATAACAATAATCCAGGAATAATTATGCCAAATTTCTGAAGAGACAATGTGCTATGCATGTACATTGATTCCACTATTGAAAATATAGTGTGCCTATGGGTCTCACATGACAAAGTCAGCCTTTGCAAAGAACAACATAGGTTGTTGCTATATTTCTCATCAGCAACAATGATTTTTGGAGATACGCAGCTTCAGTAAATTGTTGAAAACATATTTTCTTGCTATATTTAAAATATTGAGTATTTCATTAACTGCTGGTAATAGAAATGTTATAAATATAAATAATACTGTTTTATATCAAAAAGAATTTGAAGTAAATGAAATTTTTCAGTAGTTCTACTTGGAGTTAGTTGGCTAACAAAGCAAAAATGTAAGTAAAGTATTTGTTTTTGAGTCTAGCCCACTGTGGGAGGGGCCACCCCCAGGCATAGGGTTCTGGGTTGCAGGAGAAAACAATCAGAAAAAGCTGTGAATAGTACATCAGTAGAGAGCATGCCTTTATTACTTTTGCCTCTATAACCTCCCGTGAGTTACTACATTAACTCACCCAAATAATGAACTGGTTTGGAAATGCAGGAAAAATAAACTCTTTCCTGAGTGGAGTGAAGAACCATTGATTGGAAAAACTTGCTTTCTCAATACTGATAAAACATTGACCAAATTCAACTTTGGAAATAAAGAAAGAGGAAAATGTTTGTATGGCTTACAGTTTAATGTACTGAGAGATAATCAGGGCAGGAATTCAAGCAGTATCCCAGAGGCTAAAACTGAAGCAGAGAATGCTTGTTACTGGGTTGCTTTTCATGGCTCGTTCAGTTTGATTTCTCATACATCCCATGACCATCTGGACAGGGATTTCACGGTCCAAAATAATCTTGTCCCCAACAACAATCATTAATAAAGAAAAAGCCACAGATATATGCCCACAGGTCAATCTGATGCAGGCAATTCCTCAATTGAGCTTCCTGCTTCCCAGGTGTCTGTGTTGTATCAAGTTCTTAAAAAAACTAACCAGCTGAGTTAACAAACCTTAACAGTGTTAAGACATTTCAGATATCTGTCTGCCAAGCTTAGGTGTATGAGTAGAAATGGCTTATGTATTAATATAGTGTATTAGATAATTTCTTTAATTATTCTCTTTGAAAACCAACACCTTTGCTTCCCATTTAAGTTTTATCAGAGATCAATGTGGAAAGCTCACATTCCTAGAATTACCATGAAACATCAACAGAGGGATGCCAGGATTTTCTAGCTAGCAATGTCTGTCTCTTTTTGTTTAGTAATTATTTCCACAGTTATAGTCTTCACTTAATGATGCTGGAAATTCGTAAGAAAGTAATTGAACATAAGTGGAACTTTGTTGCTGAAAAGGATTCAGATAAAGACTATTTAGCATTTCCAGTTATAACCTATAAGAGAATAATCAGTGAAGAAAGACTGCAGGCAAGTATGACACCAATGCCCATGCCAAATTAGACGTGGAAAAGCCCATGATGTCCCAACCTTAAACAAAGAACTACAAGCAACTGAGGAACACTCAGAATGAAAGAGGTGGTACTTTCAAGAGAAGAGGAAACCACATGGCTGATTGTCCCAGCAAGCATACAGAAAGTAATATTTTATATATTGGACAGGTGGCATTCAGGAATGTATATGTATATACAAACAGATATATGACCTCAAAAACAATTAGTGAATAAAAGGGCATGAATTTGAAAGAGAGCATGGGTGGGAAGATGGGATGTTTTGAAAGGAGGGAACGGGATGAAGAAATGTTGCAATTAATTATCTCAAAAAAACATAAAAGAAAAAAATTAAAAAATGATTGCAGAAACTAACACATTTCTAGTGCAGGGAAGATGCCTAGAGATGATGGAGACATCATGAGAAGATCCTAAAAGAATTCCTTTCTGCCTAGGTAAACACAAGCCCTGTATTCCAGATCTGCTCAGAACAATTTCTAGAAGAAAAAGATTTGGATATTCTCACTCCCTTCTGTAACTGTATAGTAATAATTCCTTTTTGTGCACTTAATATTTTGTAATAATAATTGTTTACAAATGTAAGTATATTATACATTCATATTGCATTGTATGTTTATATAACATATATTCTTTACAGATAATTCCAAACTCAATAGTTATAACTTTTTCTCAATAAAACGTGTTTTTCTGTTTTCTTTCATTGAAAGTAGATTTCTCTGCTTTTTTTGTTCTATTAGATAGCTCTTTTTACAAATATTTTAAGACCATCTTAGTTTGCATACCAATCCCAGTTCCCTCTCGCTCCCCCTCATCTTCTCCCCATCCCAATATCATCCACTCCTGAGAGATTGTGAGGCCTCCTATGGGGTGTCAACAAAGTCGGTCACAACATGTGAGACAGCGCCAAGGCCTTCCCCTCTGTGTCTATACTTGGCCTAGAAAATAGATTTCTCATTTATTATATTTTGATTGCAGTTCTGCCTCTCCCTGTTTCTTCCAACTTTTTCTCCAAAGAAGATCCATACCATTTCTAACTCTCTTTAGAAAGCAGACATCCATGTAATAATAATGAAATAAAGTAAGTAAAAAAAGCAAATCAGATAAAAAACAATGAACTAACAAGACCCAAAGAGAAAGCACAAGAAGCAAAGATATAGAGATAGGCACATATTCATTCACATACTAAGGAATCCCATAAAAACCCCAAACCAGAAGCCAGAGTATGAATGAAAGGACCTGTATAGCAGGATAAAACAAAAACAAAATACCAAAAAGATGCCCTAACTTAACATGAAAGACAAAGAACCTCCAAAGATACCACTGAGTTCATTTTCTGTTGTCTATCTACTGTTGGGTGTGCTGCCTGCTTTTAAGAGTGGTTTGTTTTCCCAGTGAGACTCCATTTGAAAAAAATAATGATGAATTTTTTATATGTAAGTGGCTGTCAATTGGAGATAACCTGTTCTAGAGTGTGTGTTACTCCTTTCAGCTCTAGCCATAGGCAAATTTAGCTTGATCAATTAGAGATGGGGACAGAGAGGAGGGGGAGCAAGTGTTTAGCTACAAGGTTGGGCATAAGAGGAGGAGACTGGATTTAGAGGGGAGGAGAGGGGTGCGGTCTGAAGATTGTTTACCTGGTTTTCTGGACCTTGGTTTATTTTTCTTTAGAACTTATATTTGATTCTTATGGATTTAACCCAGAGCAATATAAAATAACTTAACTACATCATATTGTTCATTGGTTCACTTAGAAGAAAACAGCCAGTTGACTGTTCTCTCAGTTTAAAACATCAATGTCTTTATGATTTAGATCTCTAGTATTTGGCTGAGATTATACCACACAATTGGGACTGCTTTGTGGAGTTTCTGAGCAAAAGAATATAATAATCTCCTATAGTTTCTTTCATGGAACTGGTCCCTTAGGCTATGGATAGTACAATTCTTATTAGATTATAGTAGTGGAATATGATGAAGAGGAATGGAACTTTCCAGAAATAAGAAGTTTGAGGAACTTCCTTAAATTCTGTTTTCTTCTGTGTCTGATATAATGCTGGCTTGGGAACTGCAGTGCAGGAGTGCTCCAGAGTGCTAGACAGAGGAGAGATGGCATTGGCTCCTCTCTGTAACAGCACAGCCATTAGCCTTTTCTATTTACCTCTTTGTTATAAACTTTTGCCAGAAATTTTTGGGTTATAAAAATGTCTTCCTGTTCTCAAAATAAACATGAGTTGTAGGTAAATGGGCAAAATGCAAGTTTAAATGTATTTTTATGAACAATTTTAAAATTTACAATTTCTAGCTTATGACGGAAGAGCAAATGCTGTTTAAGGAAATCATGATCTTACTAAATAGCTTTTGGTCTCTAACTGGGAGAAAGTGGCCAAGATGTAAACAGCCAGACATAGTGTTCCATGTTGGTGCTTACCAGCACTGGGCAAGTTTAAACAGAAGGATTACCATGAATTTGATGCCAGCCTGGGCTACATAGTGAGTATAAGCCTAGCTACAGAAGGATTGCCATGAATTTGGTGCTTGCCTGGACTATATAGTGAGTATTAGCCTAGCTATGGAAAGATTGCCATGAACGTGATGGCAGCCTAGGCTACATAGTAAATATAAGCTTAGCTTGGGCTACAAAGTGAGAATCAAGACTAGGAGTTATGGGAGTGTTAGGAACCATTAGAAGTTGTGTTGATGGGAACTGGTGTCTGTCTTGTTTGTGGCAGGGTAGGTTGATACTAATAGACTTTTGGTTTATCTAAAAGAGACTGAACATATGCTCTTGTACTGCAGTAAAAATCCGCTAATATTTACTCTTAAAAACATTTGCCCAAGTTCAATATAAAGCACAAATATTCCTACTTGGGGATGAGTAAAAATATTCCCGAAGCTGCTGTGAGGGCAGCTCAGGCTAAATTCTTACAATAGTAAAATCAATTTTAAAAAAAGTAATTTTCTGTAATGCAAATCACACAGAAAATTCAGAAAGATAAACATGCAGACCAATTAATTAATTAATAACACATCTTGCATAGAAACAGGTACGTATTCACACCACATGTTTATGCAACAGACAGCAGGAAATCAGGGAACTAACGAGTTTATATACCAACTATTGGAAAGCTGTGCTTCTCTGCTGGTATTGAACTAAAAACTGGAGAGTTCGACAGATAGAGGGGGAAGATATGGATGAACATGATACCACACATAATGACCAGGGTTTTTATTCATCTCATGATTAGCAGCTGTGAGCTTACTCTTTATGCTCCTTCCCTGAGAGTGTATGATGTTCTACCTGAGGGTTAAAATAGAATCGGGTGCAGGTGAGCATTCTGCTTCCCACTGAAACCCACAAGGTGAAATTGTACATGACTTTCATCTCAAGTATCTCAAATGACTCCATTCTTCTGTCTGAGAGAGTCCCCACAAAAACAAAAATATATACAACATGTCTGTCCATAGTATGTTAGTTTTACTTTTCTGCTTGTGACTTCATTTTATGCTACATTTATTTAATATTTACTCTGTTCTCAGGACATGCGACAATAAAATAGATAATTACAGTTATATGGTTTCTTTCTCCTGGAACCCCAGGGGTCTCATCACAACCTGTCAAGTCCACTTGTGACTGCATCACAGAAAGTAGATTTTGCTGATACATTGATATATTGATAATATGCTATAAATATATTCCTTATAAAGCATTCAGATAGTTTGCCATTTAGCTATTTGATTTTTGTTTTGGATCGATATTTATTTATTTATTTATTTATTTATTTATTTATTTATTTATTTTGAGACAAGTTTTCCCTGTAGATTTGGTGCCTGTCCTGGCTCTTGTAGACCAGGCTAGCCTCAAACTTTCAGAGATTCTCCTGCCTCTGCCTCCCGAGTGTTGGGATTAACCACTGCCTGGCGGATCAATATTTAATATGTAATAATGGAGTTAGTACTTTGACATAATATCTTAGGACACTATATTTTGTGGTCTCTAACTAGAAAATAAATTTCTTAACCTCTATGCTATCTCAAATATATTTTTTGTCATGGAACACCTTAATGATTGGTTTGAATAGTTCATTAAAAACTTCCTGCTTATCCAGTGTCTCTGTGGAACATGTCATACACATGCTGTTAGTGAGGGTCATGACTGTACAGGTGTTATTATCCCTTCAGTTGTCATGGGTGTCATTAAAAGGTTGGCTTTTACATAATGTGATATAACTCTAGTAGTATAAGCACCACATTGTAGACTTTCTGTTTGTTTTAAATTACAATATTCCCCCATGATAGCAGCTCTAAAAAATACAAGTTGAAAATGCCATTTATTTAACTTGTCATGTAAGATATTCGTGTTTTTCTTAATTTGCACATCATTATCATAAAGAGTGTGTATCTTCTTTCTGTTTTAATTCAACTTAAACCACTGAAAGAAGACACATGACACACACTTCACATGCTCACAGTTCATAGCAATTTATCTGCACAAGAATTTAACTAAGAAGTGACATTTTAAATAAAAAATGGAATTCATTAAGATGTGCTCACCTTAATAGCAAAAACAGTACACAAGTATTTAAACTATTAGGCACATATATTATTTGATGCCATTGTAGTGATTGTATATCTTGATTTTTAAAGATAAGGTAGTATCTTATTTAGTCATTTGAATTTTGTGTTTAATGAACATTTCATGTGTTATAATACTATTAATAAATAGACAGAATGCAATTGTCTTAAGAATGCAACATTACATGGTCACTAGTGAGGGAAAAAGCATGAACTACTTAAGCTCTACTCTATTCTTTAAACAAAATTTAGTCACAATGCTGAATTTATTAGTTTTTGAACAGTTATTGAATGACGATAGTTGCATTGCAATCTCTTCTCATGACTTAAAGGTAATGAAATTGTATCAAATAATAGTTTTGTTTCATATAGTCATTTTCTAAATTATCTGTTCTGTTTGTTCATTTGAGACACAAAAAAGATATTGCTCATACAAGTAGGCACATGAACACTTTACCTGTGAACTCCAGTTATTTTAATTGCTGTGAGAATTAATTTCTGTTATTTCTGCTTTTCATTTGAAATCTACTAAGAACTTGTGGGGCTTAGTACTTCATTGCACTCGTTGATTTCACAAAGGATTGGTTCAGTTTCTAGCACCGGTACAGTGGCTCACAACAGCCAGGAACTTCTGTGCTTTCTTCTGACTTCTGCTGGTCCTGCAGAAGTGTGATGCACTTGCATATGCTTATTTTTCATTCTTTTATTAATTTTTCCATTTATTTTACATATTGACCACAGTTGAGATTCTCTCCTTTTTTTCCTGTTCCCTCCCCCACCTCCCTTCTACCCACACTCTTCCTCTGTCTCCATTCAGATGGAGGCAGGCCTCCCTTGGGAGTCAATAAAGCATGGCACTTTAAGTTGAGGCAGAACCAAGCTCTTCCCCCTGCATGAAGACTGAGTCAACTCAGCATGGGGAATGTGTTCCCAAAGCCAACTCAAACACTTTAGACAGGTCCTGACCTCACTGCTAGAAGCCCCACAAACAACCAAGCTACACAAGTGTCACACACACACATACACACACACACACACACACACACAGAAGGCCTAGTTCACAAACAGGATCCCTAGGTCAATCAAGAGTCAGTGAGCTCCCAGGAGCCCAGATGAGCTGTCTTTATGCATTCCCTGCCATGATCTTGCTGCCACACATCCCCAGCTAATACAATCTTTCTTCTCTCTCTTCAGCTGGGCTCCAGAGCATACCCAGTGCTTGGCTGTGGATCTCTGCATCTGCTTCCATTAGCTACTGGATGAGTGCTCTCTAATGACACTTAGGATAGTCACCATTCTAATGACAGGAAAAGACTAGTTCAAGCACCTTCTCCACTATTGCTAGGAGTCTTAGCTGGAAACATCCTTGTGGCATATTCTTATGCAAACTCTCATACACATGAAATAAATGAAAATATTTGAAAATGAAAGAAGTTAGTATGTGACTAGTACTTTATCAATTCCTGGGAGCTAAAGTTTGATTTGGGCTCTTTTGCCTTCAAGGAGTTCAAACCCAGTTTGCATGCAGGCGTGAAGCAGGAGGAACAGGAACCTGATTTTTATTTGTGATGAAGTGTGTGCTCCAATGAGCATGGCAATAACAGAGGGATGGTTTAGGAGCAGGTACAATTGGAAAAGTCCACTTAAGGAAGGTGAGTGGGGTCATACCTGGGCTGGAAGGATGGCTACTACAAAAACAGAGGGGGAAAACCTAAGGGTTTTATTTACCAACAGAAATGAAATGGCTCTGAAATGTTGCAGGAGCAGAAGATTCATGTTTATATGTTTTCTTATACAAGTAAATTCAGCTCTTTGATAACCTGCTGCATTCTCATGTTCAGGTACAATTTTACTAGCACTAACAGAAAAGAAAAATAAAAGAAGAAAGTAAATATTCCAGGAAAACCAGTATACCTGGAGCAAGGCAGAAGATTCGATGCTTCTACTTTCTATCTATATTGATAGCTGGCCTGACTGGAGTATTCTGACTGCTAAAAAGGATTATCACCAGCTTTAGGACAATTAAAAAAAATCACAATGATATCTGTCTTTAAATTTATCTTGTTCTTATAGAAAACAATCTTGAGTAAAGGAAAACAAAGCAAAACCCATTCTTTCAAACCTCTGTGACAAAGGCTTTCTTCCTCTCAATGATCTGCTGCCATTTGCGAGAAAGATTTCTTATGCTGTAAAAAAAAAAAAAAGTTGCATTGCCTAACCCATATTTTCTTTAATTTGCATTTGCTTCTCTCAAACTCATCTCCCTTTTTACTACTTTACAAGTTTTTCAATCGCTATTAGTGGTTATTTACTTTAGAGTGTCATAGAAAAAATATTTTCTGAGCTGTTGGAGAGAAAGAAACCTTGTGCACTAATAATTCTGAAATTAGGTTGGAATAAATGAGAAATTAGTAACTTAGAAAATTCATTTAAAAATTAAAATTGCCCATCCATGAAGAGACAGAGAATTTAGTGACTACTGGGACAGCTCTTATACTTTACCTATCTTTTGGCATGTATATTTTAAAGTGAATTTGCATTCGCCAAACACAAGGGATTTTACAGATGACTGATGTCTCTGAAAATGAGATTTCTCCCCTGAACTTGCTTTAATTAAAATGCTGTAAATAAGGGAACATTTTAATGTGCCAATCTCCATATTTGGTTAGAGCCAGCTTTCTAGAAAACTGCTACTTAGGTTTGCTACTAAACAGCTCTGCTCCACAGATACTGCTCTTTCTATCTGCTGTACTTAACACCCCGGCTAATGTACTGTTGAACAATGTTGAATAAACAACCCTCAGAAGAATAAAATTAGTTTTCAGTGTTAAACATCCCTTTTGTTTTTATTTTTGCTGTATATAGTTTCCATAATCTATAAATTATTCATATATGTACATACCTAATATGTACATACCTAGGAACTTTAAACTCAACACACCTAGATGTATGGTCTCAGAAAAGCAGCATTTGAAGTAACTTTGAATCTATTTTCTCCTAGGAGCTAAAACCTCAGGTAGCAGGGTATTCTTGAACACATGCTAGAAGAGAGGCTTTCTCCATGGCTAATTTGCCCTGCAGTTTCAGATTGCAAGCCTGGCAATGGAAAGCTAGGTAGTAATCTATTCCCTTGTAACAATTGCTATGGATAAAAATCAATTATATCATGGGGAAAGCATATTTTCACTTAATTATCATAATAACTTCTCAGAATATAAGTGAGTAATATATAAATACTTTGGTTAATATCTACACATTCTCTTCTTGTCACAATCAAATTTGACATTTTTTCCACTAATATGAGATCATTTCAAAACCAATTCCTTATTTTAGATTTCCTGTGATGTAAAAAGCTTAAAAATATTTACCATAGCATCATAAATCTCTTCTTGTATCGTCATGGTAAGCTAGAAATAACCATAAAATATTTAAACACAAAGCCTTTGATATGAAAATGCTCTTATTTGGGGAAAGAAATCCATAAAATAAATTGTCAAATAAGATAAGGTCCTTGGCCTTGTACAGCAGGGTCTCAGAAGGATCTGTAAGAACTACCTGTTTAAAGACGGGTTTCTTGGTCCATATTGCACAGGACTTGTATGGGTAGTAATGTGTTTTATTAGGTAGTCACTGCCCTGGGTCCCCCAAACTGGTTTTTACCAAGGAAGTGTTATTTTTCACTGACCAACAATTATCTTATAAATCATTGTTTCAAGGCCCTAGAAACCCTTTCACTTGGAAAATATTATCCGTTTAATGTTAACAGCGATGGTAGAATCTGCTTGGATGTTCAGCATTCATAGTAGCTTCTAGCAGTGAATGTGTCCAAAGTTCTTTTCTATGGTTCCAGTTCAACTCTTTTGTTTGTTTTTGGGAAACTAAACCATTCAGGTTTTCCATTCCCTGTGCTCAAATCGCACTATTTCTCACCATGATCCCACACAGGATGCATGCTGTCTTCTAACCACTTCTGCCATTAGAATACAGTACCTTAAGACTCAGGGAAGAACAGAGTTTTTTCAAGTCTTTTGAAATGGGGCCACAATGTAGGAGACTGAGTATGTTCGGAAGGCTATCAGTCCTGAGTAAATTAGGAGCATGGGGACCTTGGGAGAGGGTTGAAGGGAAGGGGAGAGGCAGGGAGGGGAGCAGAGAAAAATGTAGAGCTAAATAAAAATTAAAAAAAATGTTGGGAAAGCATCTTTGGAAATTGCTTCTGACCCTACCCTACCATTTTCCTCTGCATAGCTACATGCTGCATTTCTCTTCTCATGCCAAGCAGAAGACGTAGACAATGTCAGAGCAGAAAGCATTTACCACACCACGAAAGAGGATGAACATTTTTGGAAGCAAGAGCAAAATTATCAACATGGAGAGATTGTGCTGTTTTGTACGTTGAATTTTCCCCCACCTCCACTTTGACCTACTGGCAATTTACATAATTTACAATTATGCCATCAAGCATAAACCAATTAAGGATTGGGACACAGAAAGGAAAACAAACTTTAATGTGATGAAAAATAAATTTACCTCGTAACTCTAAAGAAAAAGTCTCATTGCCCGTGGATTAAATGCTTCTTAAATAATTAAATATGTGCTGGTAATAGACTGAATAATTCTAGAATCCCACTTTTCCATTCTTTGTCATGTTTCTCTAGTTATTTGTCTATCAGTTTTATTTTATGATTAATATTTACTTACATATTCATCTGAAGTTCAGAATATTCCCAGGTTGCAGAAACATTTCTTTGATACTTCATTTATCATTTTTCCTTGTTCTGCCTTCCAAGTGTCTTAGGCCTAGCGAACTTAATCTAAAATAAACTTGACATTTCTATTCCAATATTTCTTGAACTCCTTGACATGCTTTTATGGTTTGTAATGTTTCTTTTAAAATAAGAGATGTGGAGAGATTAAATCTTCTGTTTTGACTACTTAGAGTGAATTTGTCTTAAAACAGAACTGTCATTTCAGTAATTTTAGGTCATTTTTATCAAAATGTTTTTCATGATTTTAATTTTTTGTTATAAATTTAAAAAAAAAAAAACTGTGCTCGGTCGGCAATTTCAGCACCTAGGAATAATCGGAGGCAGGATTGAGCACTTTAGGCCAGCCTGATGAAGATAGTGAGACTCCCTCAAAATAAATTAAAATGATGAGTTTACTTTTAGATGCAGCATTGTAATATCAGATAAAATATGTCTTTTTTAACTTCTGTCTCAGAAGTGGAGAAAGGAGAACTCTTAAAAACTATACCATTGGTAGGAGTAGTAAGGAAAAACATACCCCCAAAATATAAAAACAATCTCTCAAAATATCCCTGAGTTAATTTTTTGTTGGCCATATACTGCTGGGTAGGGGCTGGATTTTGTGTACTTTGTATACCCATAGAAACCATTGGAGGAACATTTTTTTCCTTTGTGGGTAGGTGATAATTGGACATAGTTTTGTGTTATAGATGGAACCTTGGGCCACTTCCCCTCTCAGTTCTTGGATCCTATCTGGTTCAGTTCTGTTCAGGCCCTGTGGAGGCTGCATGGTATCTTTGAGTTCATTTGTGTGTAGTACCTTTTGTGTTTAAGGCTCTGTTTTCTTAGTGTTTCATCCCCTTCGGCTCTTACAATCTTTCTGTCTCCTCTTCTGCACAACATCCTGAGCCATAATGGGAGGAATTCAATGCAGACACCCAATTTAGAACTGAGTGTTTAAAGATCTCTTGTTGGGCCCATTTGGAGTCTTGGCCTCCAGCTGCTCTTCCTGCTAGAGATCTTTACTTTCCTTCTGATTTGAGTTACTGAAAGCTGTGTCAAAGTTGTTTACCAGCTCTGCTTCTCGAGCACTTGTTGCCTTGGCCTTGAGGATCAGAGGATAAGGTTTTCACCTGTTGGCCGACTTGACTGTTGGGTATATAAGCCTCCATGGTGCTATTGAATAAAGGGCTTCTTACCAGTGACTAGAGGTCCGTGTCTCTGTCTGTCTGTCTGTCTCTGTGTATTTGTATGTTCAACCTCCAGCCCCTTTCCCAAAGCTCAGGAACTGTATGATAGCACTTAAAGCGCAGACTGGTGTTGTGTGCTGCAATCTCTCACTCTCTGAACATTGTCTACTTGGAAATCTCTGTATTAGTGTCCATCTCCTACAAGAAAAAGCTTCTCTGATAATGACTGACTAAAACAATGATTTCTGATTAGAGCAGGATGTCATTAGGAATTATTTCTTTGCTACATAAATTAAAAAACAAACAGTTCTTGTTTTCTTCTAGGTCATTATCATGTCTATCAGATTCTTGGCCACTCAACCCGTGGTTTCTATCTCATAAAGTGGGCTTAAATCTAATAAGATAGAGGGTTATTTCCACATTTTTGTCAATGTTGTATTAGTGTATCCCACAAGCAGGTCACCATTGTTGATGGGCAAGCTCTGTTAACCAATCACACCCAGTTAAGGCGTGGCTACCTGGAGCCCAGGAAGAAAAGCTGAGAGGGACCAAGTGCCTGCTCTCTCGCTGGGCGATTCCTGCTGGACAGAGGAAGTCAGACTTCCCAATCTTGTGGAGTGAGTTTCCCCTTATAACAATTTAAATTATAATTGTTATCCTTAAGCTGGCCTGGTTATTTCCAGTATCAAGCTAATTCACGACATTGTAGATCAGAGGGTTCTTAGCTGGATTGGTTGTTTACCTTTATCCATTGGAAGCACAGAGTACCGCATAGTACCACAAACATTAGCTAGTAAGGTTGGAGTCTCTAGTGAGGCACCAGATCATCTTCTCTGAGGCCATTGGGTGATGGGAAATATTGTCCTCAGCAATAGGGTCTAATCATCTATTTGTGGAGAGGAACCAATCACCTTAGCAATAGCCTGGATTGTTTTTGGCTTCCCATGTGGCCACATTGGCCAGTAATTCAATTATATGTAACCCATTGAAAGATTCTGTAAAGAACTAGGTAACACATTGGAAAACCTTCTCAGGAACAGTATTGTTGACCCAGTTCCTGTGAGAAACTAGAAACTTCACTCCACTGGAGAATTTGCTCCATTTGAAAACTAGTTTGTTTGTATATTAAAAATGAATTAGTTAGGTTTTCTATTGACCAATGGTCAATAGAAAAGACAAATGGCTTTAGACTATCTCACCTCTGTTCTTAGAAATACATTCCCATCATTTCATCAGCACCAGGTTTCTAGTCTGTCTCTACCCTCCTACCTCTACCTCTGGAAACAGTATCGGGATACTTTTATCATATTTCATTTATCTTGTCTGCTGATTTCCTTTCCTTTACAACTGATCTGACTAAAAATGTACACAGAGCCAATGCATCATTTAATCATAACTTCATCTTTTGAATGCAAGTTATCCATAATTATAGAATTATGTCAATACTTAGTTAGATAACCTGCCTGAAAAAATAATGAAGAAGAACAATACAAATGAAGATTAAGAATAGACTTTCTTATAAAAAAAGACTAGTAGCTCTGATTGCTTATATTTTTTCAGTTATTCATCTATTTAAGAAGGAGCAGCGCTTTGTGGATATAGAAATTTAAGTGGCAATGCACATGACATCATATATTCTGATAACATGAAAATATATATATATAATATATATATATATAAGGAATGGATAAATAATGATTCAAAATAGTAGATAAAATGAATAACATGTCACAATATCTTGCATATTTCAATGAATGATGTTGGTATTTTTAAATGAAATTGAAAATAATAAATACACTTTAATTATGAGAAGAAATTTGGAAAATAGCAAGTAATGGGAGAGTATTCAAGAATGAAATTAAGAAGAATCTTCCAGACAGTACTAACCACAATAGATTACTGGACTGTTTAGGTAGAAGAAAAGGAAAGGGGAGATTGGAGTTTTCTATGAGGCATCATTGATTCAAGTACAATTTAGGAAGTGTAGGATCAAATTTTATGGTTTGTTAGTAGCCAACATAGAAGACTGGGAAGAAGTGATGACTAAATCAACATAACTTAGAGTCCTTATTTATTGTAAGGAAATACGATTAAAATAAAAAGAAATCCAATTTTAATTGTACATGGGTATTTCCATATCTATCTCTAATAGTTCAACCACAGTAGTTTCTTCTTTTAGGAAAGCCTCATCATGAGATGATATGTGTGTGTGAGCATTGTATCTGTTTTGGGTGTGTGTTAGTGACATTATTGTAGATCAGTGAATAACAAGATCTATGATTATTGTTCATAATTAAAAATAAAACTTTCTAGTGTGAATGCTTAGTATACAATATACATTTTAACGTTTATTGAAACTGCTGCATTACTTCCCACCTCTGGTGTTTGTGAAGAGAATGCCCCTGGCAGTTTATTACCCTCATCACTGAGGTTCTCAAATCTCTTAGCCTTAGGAATAGTGCCTCTCTTAAAGTCAAGGGAGCATGAGAAATTATAACCTTAGAGTTACTTTGTCTCTATCAAAGCCTGACCCACCAATTTGCTCTTAATAGGTTGAAAATCTTTATGGATCTACAAAATATACTTTACTTACCTGTAATAGTAGGACTATCATCTTATTTAAATTTCTTGCAATACACCCAATGTCAATATTATTAGATAGAGTTTTTCCTTTGAATATCACTGTGTGGTATCTGTAATCTATATTGTTCAATTTTCACTGTGACACTCTGGTTGGTTTTCTTTGCTTCATGATATGCTGTAATTGTAAGTATAAATCCTTTTCTAGTAGTTTATGATTCAGTTTCTTCTTATTCTTTTTCTTTTGTATTTACTTAAACATACTCACCCAGATGACAATGATTTCACTAAATTATATGAACATGTATCTGCATTCTCTTGCCTTCAAAGATATTTTCAAAGTAGTTCTCTGACATTTTTCTTCTTTGCAAAAGAAATGACATTACAAAGTAATGCAAGTGCTTCTAATAACTTTTGATAACTTGCAATCTTCTTTATCTTCTTATGCTGCTCCATTCTGTGCTATTATTCCTATCACTATGCTGGTTACCTTGGTCACCACTGTTTGGTCACTTGGTCTCCAAATATAAGACAGATTTATAATGCTCATAATTCAGATATCTGTATTTTCTGCTCATTGATTCAAATTTCTTTTCCTCCTTTGAGCTACAGTAAATTCTCTAATGCATGAAGTTTTAGCCTAGTTCATGCTGCATCAAAGCAAAAGACCCAGGTAAAGGTCTCCAACTCTGTAATTTCCACATCTGTTTTTAAAATGACAAAGCCAGTGTAAATGACTGGCAGTGAAGTCTAGGATTAAAATAGGTAAATACTCTAGGTTTAAGCTGAAGTGTTTTACCCAGAGTACTTCCATACACGTGTTTTGATTCTTGTTGAGCTGCAGAAGCATGTGCTGTTCTAGTCTTCAACTTTTCTTCTTGTCAACATGTTTAATGGCACAACAGTTAGCTGTTGATATCTACTGTCTGCTCTCTGGTTTCTTTCAGAAAAAAAAAAACAAAAGATATGAAACCATGTTAGGTCAGTTGCCTGAAGATAGTGATCAGGAACAGAGATGGTTCCACATGGTGCTCTGGAGTTACTATTGCTAATACAATAGTTTAGGTTCCTGACAGAGCTGGGAATGAACCCATTGATGCTTCAGCCCCTGCCATTTCTGGTCTTTCTGGAAAAGTGTGGGAGGAAGTCTGTAGCTCTAGCCACTACACCACATCCTTAAAGATGTGTTGCTGAAAGCACAGTGTCAAATTTGAGGTTTCCACTGTTGTCAGTATACACTTAGTGTCTAAACACACACCATTGATTGGTCTGAGAGCAGGTGTTCCTGACAGACAATGATAAGGCTGCCAACACCATATGCACTTCTCTGTACCTGAACATGTTTGAGAGACCTGACTGGCCTCAGCTCCACTACAGGAATGGCCACAGAACAGACACTTCACATCATTGTAACACAAATTGCTGAGTCAGGTTCATGTGCAGAAATGTGTGACAGATAAACATACGGGTCCAGCTAGATCTGCATGTGCCTGCTTTCAGTTCTTGTGTTAGGGCATGAATCCTGATTTATGACCAGAAGGTAAAAAAATGTCACAGAATGGTTTTCTATGCTATGCATAGAAAAATATGCATTTTTACTATTTTTGAATTATACTTGGTATATTAAGAGAGCATATGAGGCTAAGTGAGATGTTTTAACAGAGAAAATATCCTCGCTATAAAGACTGTCAACTTGAGTCCAATATCTAGAAGTCACATAAAGTTGGATGGAAATAACCAGTTTCACAGAAGATAGCATATGCAGAACCTTTATACCCCAAATCACACACAAAAAAATTAGATTTTTCTAATTTCACCATAAGAAAATTATGCCGAAAATAGACACTATTAAATATTAGTTTTTAAATGAAAAGACATTGGTATAAATATAATTTAACTTTTTTCTTAGTTCAAATAGCTTTTTAAGGGAAGCTGCAGAAATTTCATTTGAACATTAGAGATTTTAAACTTGTGTATTTGCTTTCAAATACTGAGCAAACAGATTCACACAATTTGTGAACTGGGAATTTAGAAAGTGGGCTTCACAGTGTTTGTTTGTATCGCTCAGAAGGAAGAGAATGAAATGGTGTCACTTAGCACATCAGAATAATTTGATAGGAACGTATTCAACAATGGACTGTGAGAGAACAGGGCATCTTGGCTGATAATGGCTGAGTGTAAAGGGTTTTTAGTAGCCAGGGATGGAACTGGGACGCTGTTTTAAATTCTCAGTGTTCATCAAAGGATCCATGTCAGACAGAGCTTATCTATCTGTTCTGGAGAAAACCAAAGAGGAAAAGGTGTCAGATGCTTCAAAAGCAATCAGTATTAAATCACCCCCCAAATAGAGTGAGAGGCAGCCAAACTTACACCTGCAATCTCAGCATTTCGGATTCTGAGGCTGCAGGCTTGATGCTAGCCTGGATTGGATAGTTACTTCAGGCCAGCCAGAACTCTACCAAGACATATCCTAATAACTAAACGATAGCAAACTCTGAAGTCAGACTTTGAATGACACTGTGTGTATACTTTTCATAGAAATAACAACAAAGACACATAAGCTGAGGAATGTACACTTAGAAAATTACATTTTATACAGATTATTGAAACATGGTCCTACTATAGAGTTACTGCCTCTTTTTCCTGAGTGATGGATTACAAATCTGTGTCATCATATCTGAATGTCTCTCATATTGCCTTTTAAAAGTATTGCTTTGGATTTTGAGCTAACTGTAATTTCTTCATGCTCTTGGCAGGGATATTCCAGTGTTTCCTCAAACTCTCTTTAAAAACATAATATTAACTTAATGCTTCCACTGTAATGAAAGAGTGAATGTTTGGTCAAGGAATAGAGATTTAGGATTAAAGTCTGAATTATCTATTTTACCTTCAGTAATAGGAACAGAAATCTTGGGAAATAATTACAACAGCATTGTGCTTTCTAGTATTTTTATTTATTTGTTTGCTTGTTTTTGTCAACTTGATACAGGCTAGAGCTATAGGAAAGTAGAGAAAATACTTTTGTAAGAATACCTTGTGGGAAAGCCTGTAAGACATTCCTTGATTGGTGATTGATGAGGGAGGGACAAGCTTCCTCTGGGCAGTGCCACTGCTGGTCTGATGGTTCTGAGTACTCTAAGAAAACAGGCTGACCAAGCAAAGTGAGTAAGTCAGTAGGTGCACCCTCAATAGTTTTAGTATAAACTACTGCCTCTAGGTTTGTACCTTGAGTTTCTGCCCTGCCTTCCCTGAGTGACTGACTATAAGCTGAAAGATGAAATAAACCCTTTCCTTTCAAATTTGCATTGGTCAAGGTGTTTTATCACAGCAATAAGAACCCTGAAAATAAAGATCAACTGCTTGATTAGGTATCAACACTGTCTGCATTACTGATATACAGCATCTGTTAATGCATACATAAGTAGTGCATTCATCTTTAGGTGTTTTTCTTTGTGAGTGTTTTTTTTTTAATTTCTCAAAGTTTAGTCCTGATGCCATTTTTCTTGTTTTTTTTTCATTGCTTTGGACTTGTCTCCCACCATACATTGTCATTTATCTTACCTTGTGTGTAGGCAGGATGAATACATATCTCTAATATGTATTGACCCCATTTTCAGTATTTTAGATAATAAAGCAGAAAAGAAAACAAAGAACTAAACTAAAAAACAAAACTTAAACTGAGCAGATAAAGATGTGTGAAGCACATTTCTGTTCTACTTGTTTAGTAAGCTACTCGTTTTTTGGAAAAATCAATCAAATGAAATTCTTAGAATAAATAATTTATAACTCTAAAACAGCAGAGACATGAAAATATTACCGGGAAGTATTTTTTGAAATATTGGAGTCCTAAAAGAATTGCAGAGCTGCTTAAAAATTAAGGAATTTGAGAAGTAAAGTAGCTGTGCCCTTTAGTTTGCTTTACTCTCTTGTGATAAACACTCACACATGTGAGATTTTTGTGAAAATTTCTGCATTTTTTTCTTGCTGCAAAATGTTTTCAAAGAACATTTGCAAACGAAGGAAATATCGTTTCCAGCAGTGAGACCGGAGAATGCCCCAGTTCACTTGTAGCATACACTTGGGTGCATTCAAAACCTGTCATCTCAATCAGATGCAAAAAAAATCTTCTAAGCCTGTATATGATGTGAATCTTAACTTGGGATCATTAGGCTTTATCTATGTTTCTCAAGCTTTGCCTGAAATTCGATGTATAGATGAGTGTTTATCTAGAAATAGTGCTTAATTATGTTGACAATAATCTGGCGAGTATATAAAAATAAAACCATATTCAATAGCAAAATGAAAAATAAACCAGGAGAGTGATTCCTCACCAGATCTTTCTTCTGTTTCCAAGAAAATATACATAAGACTCAAACGCACTCTATTCTTTCCACACTCCCATTGCCTTTCATGTTTCCAACATATATGTAACAAGTGTCACCCACTCTGTTTCTGTAGTATCAGTGGTGGAATTTTGCCTAGTTTTGGCTCTGGAGTAGGAAAATGTAGTAATGGTATTTGTAGGGAGATGATATGACCATCAATCCATTTTCTATCACAGACCCATTATTTTTTATACAATCCTAGTCAGTCTTAATGAAATCCAGTTGTTCATTGAGACCTTCTTTCATTAATCACTTAGTTTTACTTTGTGTAATATGATGTGGGGGGGAATAATTTATTATCCTCTTTTGGTTTACTATTTTGGTGGTAGTAGAGAGAACACCCTGAGCCATGTGCATGAAAGACACATTCTGCTTCATCTCATGTGATGAGATCATACAATAAAAAGTGAAAGAAGCTGTTAGCTACTTTTTGAAAGATGTGACAGTCTTTTACAGTATCTAAATTTATGGCAATAATGAGTTTTTCAAAGATCACAGAACAACACTGAGTACACAGTGACATAGATGAGCAGTTTATAGTTTTTCTTTTATTTAAAACATACCATTATTAAAGCTTAGTGTGAGTCAATGGTCCAGTGTGTTAAAGTGATGCATAGATTCGACCTCTCTTGATCCAAAACAGTCCCACAACTAAATACAGTTACATTATTCTCATTATATCAGGAGGCCTCAAAATGAGTCTAAGACTCTTCTGCAAAGGGCCACAATCATTTCACCTACCCTT
Organism: Microtus ochrogaster; assembly: GCF_000317375.1. Taxonomy (NCBI): domain Eukaryota; kingdom Metazoa; phylum Chordata; class Mammalia; order Rodentia; family Cricetidae; genus Microtus; species Microtus ochrogaster. Next base: position 1,289,346 of record NC_022009.1, on the reverse strand, counting down.
TCTCACATTTTTCTTATCAATAAAGTGAGAATACCCGATTCAAATAATACTTTAAAAATATGACTTGGAGAAATAGACAGGTCTGATGGAGAATAACTGTAACCTAAGCACTTGGGAAGCAGAGCTAGGTATATAAGGATGTCAAGGTCCTCCTCCAACACATATGCATTTAAGGATAGCCTGTGCCTCCTACAATAACCAAAAAAAAAAAAAAACAGAAAATAAACAAAAAGCAAGCTAACCAAAGAAAAATAACTAAACGCCATGCAACCAAGCAACAAAAGGAAACAAATACGACAAAGAAAACATAATCACATACCATGAAAGACAAATTTAAAATATTGAGGCAACTAGATCATAGGAAAATTGATTCTCAGCCAGCATTACCTAAGTGCAGGTGACTGATAAAGTGCTTAAAGAATCTTAAGGACATTCTTTATTAAAAAGCATCTGGAAGAACAATGGATCTAGTGATTCCTTGTGGAAATAATTACTTGTCTCTCATAGCCCATTTCCATTACAAGATTTGCTATTTAGGAGAAGCCATTCCTGAAAAAGAAGAGGGGAGATGGTCACATGATGGCTTTTCCGAGAGTGGTAGGAGGAGAAAAGCCCAGGTGGGAATGTCCTCTCTGCTCCTTACAGTAGCGATGAGTCAACGAGACATGTCTGAGTTCTAGCAATGATCTCATGATCAATCATATTGTGCAACAATTCCCCAATTTAATCCTCTCGTGAATACACCTTTTTGGCCTGACAGTTGAGCAAGGTGTAATTTGTAGTTTTACCATCAGTGCAATCTTCTACTCTGTACTATGTCTTTTCTGTACAGGTTGTGAAATACCCAAACTTTTCATGCAGTTGCAATGTGCAAATCTCATATTCTTTATCAGTCCAGCACATGCAATAGTTCTGCTGTAATAGGAAATCTATATATTTTATTTCTAAATGGCCAAGTTCTCTTCCTAATGGAAGCATTCAGTAGATGCTAGCAATTATTAATGCTCTGTTTTTTAAAGTGGGTTCTGTTATACTGTTTTAAATTGTTTTGTTTTTAACTGACCTTTCACTCTCATTCTGGTCCTCTCTTCTATTATTTCTTCTTAGGGAACTTTATTTCAAAACCATATAATGATAATAAATGAACTCATGAGAACATACCCTTATTTTTTTAAAGGTCAAACACTGTGATTTTTTTTTACCAATGTACATAGGCTTATTCAGGAATATGCAATTACTTATGAAAGATAACGTTAATCTTATGTGGTTAAGAGCTAAGAACTATGTGATTGCTTAATTTTCTGGTTGCATTTCCTAATTAAGCAAAGTGAAGTTTCTTTTTCTAAGGATGCACTGAGATACATGTCTGTATGTGCAAAGTGTTCTTGGAGTAGTCTGTCCCTGTGGATGCTCAGACTTGTCTTCCTGTGGTTTTGCTTTTGTTACTGCTGCTTTATATTGGAGGTTATGGAGCTTGAGTGTCTGCTAGGCTTTCAGCTACATACACAGTCACAACTACAGCCATACAGTTTTGTTGTTGTTGTTTACTTTTCTTCTTATTAAGATGCTCATATTGTGCTCAAAAGTTTAATTCACCTGCCTCAGCTTGCTGATTAACTGGGATTGCATGCCTGCACCACTCTCTTAGCGGCAAATAAACTTACTTGTTTTAAAAGACTGGCTAGACAGACAGCCTAGAATTATTGGTTTATCTGTTTTGTTGAACACTGTTTTTTAATGCACAGTCTTTTCTGTTAAGGACACTGTAGAATTTCAAGATCTCTGGTCCTTTCCCACTTTCATTGTGAAAGTCTCTATGTTTTGTAATGGAGCAGCGTCAGTTTATTTGAGATGCACACTATGAAGAACTCTCTTTCTAAAACTATTTGGGCTCAGTTGTTTTCTATCTGTCTTCTCATCTTGAACTGCCTGACACTGGACCTTAAAGTGACTGTGTGCTCAAGTGTTTTGCTGTGCATCATGTGTTCATGACATGTAAGCATATCTCATCTATGTAATACTAACTATGTGGGTGTTAGAAAAAGGGGAAATGGTTTCTAATCACTCCACCAAGATGATAAACTCTAGGAATTTTCTATACTCTTTTTCTCCTATAGTTAGCAGGAACACTGTTCACTGAAGGGATGTTTTAAGAATGTAAAGCTCATCTTTAGTATTCCTAACACAAATCCTTAAACTTCAAAAATATCTGCAATTAGATTTAGTAAAGAATAAGAATTATTTGTACCCTTATTTCATAATTGGAAAGTATTTCTCATACATTCAAGTTCATAATGAATTGTTCATTGCTTTGATAAATTTTAATACAGAATTACTTCTGTAAATTCTTTAGATTAATAAATTATTAATATAAGACAATATGACAGACTTTACAAGTAACTGTGGGAAAATTATAGAATAACATAGAAATGTCAAAACTCACAAGTGTGAAAAGATTGGAAGGAATAATTGATAAATATTCCATGATTCTCCATGCCACAAAATGGTATTTATGAAAGACAGCCATGTCAAACTAATATATTATTCATTCAGTAAAGATGGAATAAAATATTTTAAATTTTAATGGGCTTTGAATTTTTCAGCTTTTTTTTATGATATAGAAAATATTAGTCACAATCAAAACTAGTCTAAGCACAATATGCAGAATATTTTTTGGTAATTATGTTGGTAAGATAGTTAAGTGTCTTGACTATTATAATTTGCTTATTTTTATTGTTTAAATTTTAATTTATTTTTTAATTTAATTTTACATTCCATATATAGTTCTCCCCACATCCATCTTCCTGCTCCCCTCAACTTCTCCCCAGCCTACCCCCAAACCACTCCTCCCAAGGGTAAGGACTCCCATAGGAGTCAAAAAAGTATGGCACAAAACAATCCTCCACCATGTCACATGAAGGCTGAGAATGGCATCCCACCATGAGGAATGGGCTCCATTAAGCTAGCTCATGCACAAGGAATAGATTCAGATACTGCTGCCAGGCTCCTCACAGATAGCCCAAGCTTGACCACTGTTTCCCACACTTGGAGGTCTTAGTTCAGTCCCATGGAAATGCCACAGCTTTTGGGCTAGAGTTCATGAGTTTCTGAAGCTTGGTTCAGCTGCCTCTGTAGATTTCTCTATCATGCTCTTGACATTTCTTGCTCATATATTCCCTTCTCCCTCTCCTCAGTTGGATTTCTAGATCTCAGCCTGGTGCTTGGTTGTGAATCTCTGCATCTGGTTCCATTAGTGGCTGGATGAAGGTTCTGTGATAGTAGTCAGGGTGTTCATCAATCTGATTACAGGGGAAAGCCAGTCTTATATTTCCAATTTTTAATGTATTTTTAATTAAAATAAATGTTTCTTTTTTAATTACAACCACATTATGTATCCATTTAATCCTGTATGTAATTATTATGTAATTCAGTCTAGATATGATGGTTCATGCATTTAGTCTCAGCAAATGTATGGCAAAAGTGTGTGGGGTCTCTGTGAAGTCAGCCTGGTCTACACAGAGCAGTAAGACCAGTCATGCCTGCTTGGTGAGACCCTCTCTCAAAATAAAAAAGAAAGAAAGGAAGAAAGAAAGGAAAAAAAAGAAGGAAAGAAAGAAAGCAAATTATAATATTCAAATCCTTTGTCTCATCTATTATTTCTGGACTAAATCATCTATTTCTAAAAATAATATTTGTGTGATGACTTTTACTATTTATTTTCTTTTCTTTCACCAATGAACTATTATTTTTTTGATCTCATACAAATGACTTTGATTACAGAGTTTCCTTCGAGTGAATGCAGAAAAAATTATGTTGAACCAGTTTTCCTATTTCATGTGGGATTCCCCTCTGTATTTTTTTGAATACCATTGGTTAATAAACCAATTGTTAATAAACAGGCTTTGGGCCTGTGCAGGGCAGAATATAGGTAGGCAGGAAAAACTAAGCTGAATGTTGGGAGAAAGGAAGGCAGAATCACAGAGAAGCTATGGAGCCAACATCTGAGACAGGTATGCTGAAACTTTGCTGGCGGGCCACGACCTGGAGCTGATGCACAGATTAATGGAGATGGGTTAAACTGAGGTGTAAGAGGTAGCCAATAAGAAGCTAAAGCTAGCCGGGTGGTGGTGGCACACGCCTTCAATCCCAGCACTTGGGAGGTAGAGGCAGGCGGATCTCTGGGAGTTCGAGGCCAGCCTGGTCTACAAGAGCTAGTTCTGGGACAGGCACCAAAGCTACAGAGAAACCCTGTCTCAAAAGAAGAAGAAGAAAAAGAAAAAGAAGAAGCTAAAGCTAATGGGCCAAGCAATGATTTAAATAATATGGTTTCTGTGTGATTATTTCAGAGCTAAGTGGTAAGTGGCCAGGAACCAACCAGGAGGACGTGTGTAATTAGGGAGGCAGACTTTTGGGTCTTATATATGCTCAAGACAGGTCCAGTGAAACATACCACTTCCTGATGCCTGTGTGTGAAAATGTAAGAAATCTCAGCTCCATCTCTGTAGAATTAGGAGTGGCAGGGCTGCGTCCCGCTACCCAGCTAGCTTTACCCGAAATAATTACACGGAAACTGTATTCATTTAAACAGTGCCTGGCCATTATTTCCAGCCTCTTATTGGCTAGCTCTTCCATATTGATCTAACCCATTTCTAATAATCTGTGTAGCCCACGAGGTGGCTTACCAGGGAATAACTTAACCGGTGGCTGTCTGCAGTGGGAGAATCATGGCAACTCTCTGACTCAGCTTCTTTCTCCCAGCATTCTGTTCTGTCTACTCCGCCTACCTAATTTTTTGTCCTATCAGGCCAAGCAGTTTTCTTTATTAGTTAACCAATGAAAGCAACAGATAAGATACAAGACCCACCTCTATCACAGCACTGTCTGCCTGCATGCTGCCTTGTTTCTCACCAAAATGATAATAGACTAAGTAAGACTCTGAACTGTAAGTGAGCCATCCCAATTAAATGTTTTACTTTATGAGAGCTGCTGTAGTCATAGTATCCCTTCACTCAATAGAAACCATAACTAAAACAAAGCCTTATTTAACATTGGACATCCCAAGCAACAGTGCTAAATAAAATTATGTTGTTTAATAAGACTAAAAACCCTGCCTTCACACTCTAGTCCAGCTACTCTTTGTGAGTTTCCACTTTATGATAATTAACTTTAAAGTTCCAATAACTTTCTTGATATATATATATATATATATATATATATATATATATATATATATATATATATATATCTGACACACAAAACAAAGCATACATATATAATTTCAATAAGGTAGACATGAAATTATCACAGAAATCCAAACAATAAGCATCGTTCCCAGAAATCTTCTGTAATTTAGCTATTTATATATGGGTTAAGAGCAGTTAATATGAGAGATAATTTAATAAAATTCTAATTGTTGTGTACTGCATGCTGTACACTTTGCTGTAAGCTTTGGATCATACTACACATAGCTAAGACATTTAATCTTGCTTAATCATCCTTATGCCCATTGAAGATAACCCTAATTTTCCATCCTCTAGGAAAACTTCTATTCTATTATCTATTTTTGAATCTTGAATATTAGAAATACTGCACATAATGGATGGCATATTTATTTTTCTGTGACTGAGTTATTTATTTTTTTATAATTTCTTTCAGGTCCATTCATATTCTCATAAATTATATAATTTCTTCTGCTTTAGATATAGATGCATGGGCTCTTGATATAGAAAAATCACTGTAAAGGCCCATATATTTGAATATTTCCCATGGCTTATATTCTAGAACTATTATGTCCTCAGATCTTATGTATCGGCGTAAATAAATGCAAGGCAGATATTAAAGAATATATACAGTTTTAATGTTTAAACAAACTTACAGAACCATGGTTCCCGCTTAGCCGTTTCACAGGAGGCAGGAAAAAAGGGACAAGCTGCCTCCCGCAGGCCCAATTTATCCCTATGCATTCGCCAGAGGCAAACCCACCCCCTAAAGGGGCTGGCTTAACTCTACATCTCCCCCTTTTGTCTAAATAAGACAGAACTAAACCAAATATAACTATAAACAATAATAACAAATGATAAATATAACAAACAATATTGAGTACAAAAGTTTTGCTAGACATTCTATCTCAAGGAGTCTAAATAATGT
>NC_022009.1:1274468-1278614 GCF_000317375.1 Microtus ochrogaster | reverse complement strand
CTTCCCATAATTTCTTTAGTTCATCAGCAGTGAAAGGCACTATAATTTCTGCTGGGTGTATGCCAGCTAGTTGATGAAGTCTCAGCTTGCCTTTTATAATTAACTCAGAGACTTTTTCCACATAAGTTTTCAGTTTCCTACTTGGTTTATGTGGTAAAAAGATCCATTCCAAGATAATATCATCTCTCTGCATTAAAATTCCTGTAGGAGAAATTTTTGATGGTAATATGACAAGAATACAATCGAGCTCTGGATTCACTCTGTCCACATGTGCCTGTTGTCATTTCTCCTCAATCATTGTCAGTTCCTTTTCTGCTTCAGCAGTTAATTCTCTAGGACTATTTAAATCTTTATCACCATCCAAGGTTTTGTTCAAATGAATTATTAGATCAGGTGTTATCCCGATAGCTGGTAGTAGACTGGAAATGTCTCATAACAGTCTTTGAAAGTCATTAAGAGTCCGCAGGTGATCTCTCCGAATTTGTGCCTTTTGTGCCTTAATTGTTTGCACATGTGTTTCCTACCATTGAAGAAAGTAGGGTTATGCTATGTGATTAGTTATGTGATTTTTTTTGCTAAGTTGTGCTCCCTACACTATTTTATAAACAAAGCATACTATGTTCCATGATTCCTTTTCCAGAATATGAACAGGCAGTTCTTCTTCAGGGCTGGAAAACTTTTATTTTTTTCTATCAGATTAATACCCAACATTTATATTTTTGCCAAAATTGTTTAGAAAAAATCTCTAATAATTACAAAACTTCTCTAATAATTCTATCATTGCAATTTAACGTCTTCTAATTCAAAGAAATATTTTCAAATAACATTTCAGGAAATATTTCTCCATATTTACGTTTTTTGCTCTATTCCTCAGACATAATGTTCTGATTTTGATATCTCTGCACATAGGGAACATTCAAGATTTATATTCCTTGAGCATTTAGTGCACATGATGTAATGTCTTCATGATCAGGAATTGTATCTTAAGAATTAATATTCCTGTGTGAGAAAGTTCCATAGGAGCAGAACACTTTGTAAGCAAATTTTCTTTCAGGTAAGTTTTTTTACATTCATGATAAGGCTCTATCAATCATATCTTTACATGATAAGTTAGTCATTTTTATGATTTGTAAGGATAAATGCGTAGAATGTGAAAATAAACTTGAAATGCCTACAGGAATTTATGTTATTGAAGCTGCATTATGGGATATCACTTGGTTTTAACAAAAAGTAACACAAATGCTCAACATCTCCCTTCAGAATAAGGTACAGGCATTTTGTAGAAAATATTAAATATTAAACATTTTTCAAGATAGAAGAAATTTCACATTAAAATTTTCATCAAGACATCAATGCAGGTATATTCTGATAGTTTGTAACAGGCTAAAATATAACTGACAGTCCCATAGGCAGATTCAAATAAACACATGGTCTCCCCAAGGTGCAACATTTAATCTTTACTTTTCTTGAGACATAAATATTACGTATTTTCTACCTTTAATTTTCAGTATTTTATGCAGTTCAGATTAACACATAAAATTTTAATATTTCTGATCAGGATTTGCCTCTGAAGAAGAGAAATGTACCTTATTTTCTTGATTCTATTCTCAGTGAACTCAGTTTTGGCTATTTCATTGACTCTATTGTGTTCTTATAATTACAGTAATTACTCACCAAAATTAACACTGATAACTTTCAGAATGATCTTAACAAGAATAATTTTCCATAAAAATACACATAAGCACATGATTATATAAAGTCAACTGGATGATAGATCTGTATAATGTGAGTTCCATGTAAACCGGTATTTGGAATTAGTCCAATGAATGGGACTGTAGTGGACTTTGAAAAGAAATACGGTGAAACACCGCAGATGAAAGGTCAACATCATCCTGCCTTCTTTGTCTGAGTGGAGTAGTAGATTTGTTCACAGAATGCTTCAGGGACAAACCATATACTGATGAAAGATAACAGGATATAATGGGAAATTTCATTTTTGTTCATGTAAAATACTCACTTGTAATACAAGAACATCGTATAATTTAGGGTAACTAATTAAACATAAATTTCAAAGTTTCAACCTAGTGAAAACTTACAGCTGCCTTCAATTGTAAGCACCAATGACATCTGGAGAGAGCTAATATGAAGCAACTGACTCTTGATTAATGATTGGATTTAGTCTCAGTAAAAATCCGTACTTACCTCTTAATTTCAATGTTTACAAAATTAGGATGTGGACTTCTTCATTTGTTTATATAAATAGTATATAGCTGGTCAGGGGTGCTTGCTGATTTTTGCTATCTTACTACTTAAGGTGTTGAAGAGTTAGAATAAGTAGATGAGACAGTGTCTTTTACTCTTCACACTGTTCACGTTACCTTGACTAGGCAACAATTGGGTTGCACAGTAGTCAATCTTAATTATCTAACCTTAATTTTTTCTTATTGAATAGTAAATGAAGTACTATTTCTATTTTTGACCTCTTACTGGTAATCAGCACTTCTAAGTATAACATTAAAGCTCATCGGGGCCCAAGGAAAAGACAATGAATTAGCTGGTACAAGACACAGCAACCTTCCCCATTCCACACTAATGGCAGTACGAGGACTCTTTTGAATCAATTATAAATATTTCACTTTTTAAATTTTTTTATTGCAATCAAGTGTTAGAGGGAAGACTATATGACTGGATAAGAACAAATTGAAGTCATGAAGAAATTAAGAAATATGATGTTCACTCAATTATGATTCATTTTAGACCATTTGGTTTTCAACACCTCCAATGATTAAAAAGTAACATTCTAGTCTTTCTAAAGGAAATGTGCTTACCATTTATCTTCTTCTCAGCAGAATACATCCTTTGCTTGTGCATTGATCAGCACTAAGTATGGGGAACAAAGGAGCCATACAAAAGTATATAATACAATTATAAAGCAATTAAATAAAGGAAGGCCACAAGACACCTTTTGAAATACTAAAAGACTATATAAAATTCTACAAACCTTAATTTCCATATGCAAAGGGGTTTGTAATGCCAGTTTCTCTCTCTACTGATCCAGTCATATTGTCATTTCCCTCCACTGGTATTCAGGCTGAAAGCATCAATTGAGCCCATGTGTGCTTAATGCACATATTTGGCATTCTTGTCCTTTAAATGATCTTAAGGGAATCTTCATGCTATTATCCCCATTGTCCTCATCCTTTATTGCAGAATGTGGTCAAGTCCTCCCTTATGTTTAAGTAGTGACATCTCCTGTTTCTCCTTTACAATAGCAGCCAGATCCTTATTTGTGAAATCTTCATGTCCCAATTGTTTACTTTCTTGATGAGTACTTTTTTATTTGTATATATAATGCTGTCTTGGAGACTTTTAAGAATTCTAAGAATAGTGTTTTAGAAAAGTTGAATAAGATAGTTATTTTGTGTTCAAATCCTAACCATGGTTAATGCCTGCTTTATTCCATAGTACGCTGAGTAGAGGGAAACTCTACCTCAGCATTCAGTTTTTATCATTCTGGTTTTTTTTGACAACAATCTAGTTATCATCTTTAACCCACTCTAACCCAAGGATATAGGTCAAATCTTTCTTCTCTCTACATTACCCATTATAGGTGAATCTTGTTCCCAATATATTTTCATTTTACATTTATTCAGGCACGCTTTTAAAAAATTGAATGTAACATAGGACTCCTATTTTATAAGTATAAAAAATATTGTGCTCTCTGTCCAAAAGCACTCAGGGATAAAACCAAATGTTCAATGCTAGCGCTATCGAAATAAATAGAGTATATTTCTAGTTATTAACCATAAAAAGTTACTATAAATTCAGCAAGTCAGATCAAGGCAAGTATACTATGGTACACTTCTGTAGGTTGGACAACCAAGCTGATTCAGCTGATTCTCAGTACCAGTGTTGCCAAGACAGACAGCAAGACATCAGCAAAGATGGCCTCTTTTGTTCAGTCCCTGGTCTTGTAATTGTCTTTAAAACTTGCTTAAAATAGCCAGGCGATGGTGGCGCACGCCTTTAATCCCAGCACTCGGGAGGCAGAGCCAGGTGGATCTCTGTGAGTTCGAGGCCAGCCTGGTCTACAGAGCTAGTTCCAGGACAGGCTCCAAAGCCACAGAGAAACCCTGTCTCGAAAAA
>NC_022009.1:1272256-1274368 GCF_000317375.1 Microtus ochrogaster | reverse complement strand
GATCTCTGTGAGTTCGAGGCCAGCCTGGTCTACAGAGCTAGTTCCAGGACAGGCTCCAAAGCCACAGAGAAACCCTGTCTCGAAAAAAAAAAAAACAAAACAAACAAAACTTGCTTAAAATGTTGGGAGAATTCAGAATCATAAGCTATAGAACAGCATCCATGTTAATTTACTATGTAATGGCTAGCTTTTAGATATCAATAACACCTACATTTACTCTGTCACATATTTTGACTGGTTTCACCCAATTAAATCCCCTTGCCCACAATTAAATTCTTTTTCCCCTCTCCCTCTTCTTGCCCATCTAATGTGACCACTATTTTATTTTCTTCTTCTACTGCTTATCCACTGGTTTCCACATAGAGCAGTAAGTATGTGGTATTTGTCTATCTCTGCTTGACTTGATTTCTCAGGATATTGCTTTTCCAATTCCATCATCATGTTTCAAATAAATTTTCACTCTTGCTAAAATAATTAATAATAAATAATAAAATAATTAATAATAAAAAGTAATACAACAAGCACCAATATAACAAATAAAACCTCTTACACATGCACATCTGTGGACATATGGGATCTTTGTAACTGCTACCTTTGCAGTTCTCTCTAGCCACATTTTCACCACTATTGTTATAAGATACCCACTGTAAAGTCTTTCAATAGTTGAAAGGATTTTTCAGAAGTATTTCAGTTGAGAAATGGCATACTATTAAACATTTTAAAAGATTCATTCTGTTGCCTGCCTATAGATGGTTGAATCAATTTTATATTATTCAATTAATTGAAACATAATACTTGTTTATTAATGCTGTGTCTTATGTAATGGTTTTATTATTTAGCTATTTCCTTTTTTTGAAGAGGTGTGAGTTTGAACTCAGGTATTTGTAAATGATAGTTTGAGAAATGGATTTTAAAGATAATATTTGTTTATTCAATTGTTTTATCCCAAAAGTTTGAAAATTAATGTTTGAGACATATTAATAAATGCTAAACTTCAGCAATGGTTTGCATTCATTTATAGCTTTACAGGTTTTATAAGGACTTAAAAGACAAGCCTCTGGAAATGCCTGTGATGTCATTTCTACAGAGATTTAAGTTAGATTTGGAGACTCACTTTTATTGTGGATGGCACTGTACTAGGACCTGAGATCTCAAGAAGGAGACCACGGCTCATATTTGAAACCTATCTAAATAATCGATGCTAGTGAGGTCATGATTATTGGAGGGAAAACTACAACCACTAATTTACTAAACCAGCTTAATCCCTCACAACAATCTATAAATATCTGTCCTTATAGCCATAGATAAATGCAGTCTTCGCCTTTCATCAAGAAAACTTCACTTTGTAACAGACACCTTGTAACTAGGGAAAAACTGCAATGAATCAAACTTCAGAGATTTGGGAACCAGACAATTGATACAGCTACAAAACAAAACAAAAGTGTCTGCTCTTAAAGCTCAGGGCACATTATAGAAGAGGAACAGAAAGATTATAAGAGACTTATAAGAGACAGGAATAGGAAGTTTGCTGTGAGGTTTTCTTCAAGCAACATCAGAATGTATATCTATAAAATCTCATAACAATGACTGAGAAGATGTGAGCTGAGAAATGTACATGTCAGTGAAAAATCTCATGAGGCCTCAAACCTATACACAAAACACAACAACAACAACAAAAAAATAGAAGCAATTGAGTAAAGCTGGAAGTGGGAGAAATAGTCTTCCCCAGGCAAGAGCACAGTAATTGTTTTCCTAATTCCAAATGGTCAGCCCTGAAAACCTACATACAATTAACATGGAGATGAGCAGATTATATTAGAATACATTTTGGTGGCACACACCGGTGGGAGTTGCCAAAGCAGACAGAGGCAGGAGGATCATGAGTTTGAAGGCCAGCCTGGGCTACACATAAGCAAACATAAATACATACAATTACAATTAGTAAAAAATAGGGCATGAATTTGAAGTCAAGTGGGAAGGGGTATATGAGAAGGTTTGGAGGCAGACAAGAAAATAAAGAAATGTAATTATATATTACAATCAGAAAATAAGAGGAGAGAGAGGAAAATCGGGAGGGAGGGAGGGAGGGAGGGAGGGAGAGGGAGAGGGAGA
>NC_022009.1:1266905-1272156 GCF_000317375.1 Microtus ochrogaster | reverse complement strand
AGGGAGAGGGAGAGGGAGAGAGAGAGAGAGAGAGAGAGAGAGAGAGAGATTCCAGCATTCACCACTCTGTGTGTCCTGCCTGCAGATGTGATGTTCCCAGCAGCTTCAGTCTTCTACTGTCAAGTAAGCCCTCCCTTCCACAAATTGCTTTTGTAGGATGTTTTCTCACAGCCACAGGAAAGGCAACCCATACCATGACAACACTGAGGGAAGTATGTGCTGCGATAAAAGTCGTGCCTTTCTAACAGAAATTTATAACCATTTAAAAAATATTTTAATTTCTCTTTAAACTAATCTACCAATGAAAACTAGGGAAATAAGTAGAAATATTTTTAATGCAGATTCAAGAAGAAAGGATCTGTCTTAGGGTCTGATGAAGACACCTTGAACTCTTGTCTCAATATTCAAAAGAAAGACTGAAGTGAGAAGGATCAGAGAGCCAGTTGGTATTAGAGAAAATCACTTTCCCTGGGGACTGTGAGATACACTCTGCTGCTAGTTGCAAGAATCTTCTGAAAACACATTCATGCTCCTGGGTATGGAAAACCTGATGAGGTTTGCTAGCCTCCTCCCTCTGCACATTCAGCATAGACTCAACTCACCTGTTCCTTCTACACTCTGGGATTAGAATTCTACAATTGGTCACTGGTACCTCAGGAAATCTGAGTCTGCAGTGACATCACTGAGACCTGCCCTTCAAAGAAGCAGCAGTTACTGTTGATGCATTTTGGTATTTTATTTCCTTCCCGGGAATATTTTAGGCAACACACTAAATGTCCAATAATCACCTACACTATAAAGTTCTCCCCATCAGAGCATCAGTTGAAGACTTCTTTGTTTGACAGGCTCTGTATCAATGTCATTGCCTTATGAAGAACACATTGGAGTAGTGCTTGATTGTTTTTTAGGAGCATGATTTAAGTGGAGACCCAAAAATGTGAGCCTATTTCCACCTTGTCAGAAGGTCAGAGAGTTTCAGCTTGCTCAAAGTTGTTGCCATTCCTCCCTGACCAAAGGTCGGAGGGTTGGAACTTACTTCGAGGTTATTTTGTGTTTCTCCCTCAAATATCCCACCTAAATTTAGACCAGAGTGTTCTGCTCTCTTAAGGTTATTGTCTACAGGTGTGGCTAATATCTATACTTTGTATTTCCAGTACAGAGAAGTATGTCTGTTTCTACCTCAAACAAAAATCTGAAGATCCAACTAAGATTCTTTTCCCTTAGGGAGATAACAATGGATTCCACCCAGGGCGTGGTTTGCCTACAAATGTTTTGGACTAGGATGTGAGTGTTACTTGTTTTTTCTAATTACAGAAAGTTTAGCTAAGAATGTAGCTCATAATCCTTCAAGTGGTCTCTTACCTTTCTTGTATATTGTTAATACAGTTTTTTATCTTATAAACAAAGACTGCTCCTATTTTTCCTGGTTGCCCAGACCTAAACAATGACATAGAAACTATATTAATTGAAACATTGTTTGTCCTATTAGCTCAGACTGCTTATTAACTAACTCTTACCTCTTAAATTAACCCATTTATTATTCTGTTTATTGCCATGATGCTATGGCCTAATGGTAAGGTTCTGGCATTCAGATCTCCTTCTCTTTCAGCAGACAAGTGGCATCTCCCTGACTCCACCTACTTTCTTTATATATCTCTTCCAGCCTGGCTATATTCTGGCCTGCCATAGGCTGAAACAGCTTCTTTATTAACCAAAGATAATAAAATATATTCACAGCATACAGAGGAAAATCCCACATCATTTTCTTGCTCCAACTTTTTGGGGTTCAGGATATTTGAAGCAAATTAATTTCAGTATTCACAGCTACTCCCTTCCAGTACTATCCTATATTTGCTGTTTTATTATTTTCACTTGCAACTTTGTTCTCTTTACTTATTCTTTTTAATCCTCATGCCCCTACCTTTGTAAGTGGTACTTCTGTTGAAGCTGGTGTCCAACAGATTTAACTTTATGTTTTAGGTTGTTTTGTTTCTGTTCTGGGTACTGAACCTAGAATATAATACATAATTACATGCACTCTACTACTAAACTATAATTACAGTCCAAAGATGAAATTTTAAAAATGTTATATACTATTAATAATTTCCTGTGATGTGCCTGATATATAGTAATTTATGAAACAATATTTAATAGAGCTATACGTATTTGGCTTGAATAAATAAGAATAACTAAGCTTATATTTCCTAAGAGAAGATCCTTTGATTTATTCAGAAATGACTTCACTCAGCATAAAAATGAAATTAATTTAGAAAATGATGTTAAAAATGAAAATTTGCATAATAGCACCACAAAAAAATAATCCATTAATCACCGAGAGATAAGTAATCATGTCCATGTTTTTGGGTAACCATGAACCTAAAGCATTGATTCTCTATACTAAGAAACACAATATAAAGGACACCCCTGTTATCAAATATAGAAGACAGAGATAGAAATAAAGACCATTGGACACAGAGTTCTTTTTAGAAACACTAATAATTATGACTGCTTCAGTTCTTTCTATTTAGATATAGTTTACACTGACTATTAACTAGAAAATAAATCACTAAATAAGGTGTGAAAATAGTTGATTATGAAGAAAATACAGGACTACATAAATAAACAAACAAATAAATAAATGTTAGGCATATGATGCAAAAACTTAATGCACCACAGGAAACTGTATTAAGCATAAAGTTCTTATGAATTCCAAGAGCCTGCCATTTCTATAATTTTACCTGGTATACATATACTTGAATTTGGTAGAGAAATCAGACATGAGGGTTAACACATGATGTTGGTTTAATAAATAGATAACTATTTTTCATAAACAAAGCATTAAGTTGAGAAAGGTACATATTGTTGCAAAGGAAAAGGAGATCAGGAGAATAATTAGTGTCTGACTCCTTGAACGCTAGAATTAAACAGACAAAATACTACCCTAAATATTCTAGAAGATAAATTGAGAGTGTCTTTCACATGTCATACTTTTTAGTCTCAAGAAGAGTAGTGTTTATGCACAGTTATTTAAATAAAGCTATGAAATTTTAGTTTGACATTTTAGAAAGAATAATCTTAAAACTGAAATAAATATGGAGTAAAATGCAAAATTTAAGAAATCATCCAGTCCTTCTATTTGTTATATAAATATTTTAAAGAAATTCTGAGAACTGAGAAATAATTCACACTAAACATATTTTACCTAAGTGTTTACTTGCTTATTATTTATGAAAGTACTATAAATTGTATAATGCACTTGATAAAAATATACAAACTAGTACAGTATAAATCACAGCAAATAAGTTCCCTTAGGCCAAAATAATAATTCAAAATGAAAATATTTAGCCTGGAAATATTGCTTCTGGCAGACATGATGGAGTAAAAGCCTGTGTTAAACTAGATTTAATAATATGATTGCTAAATCTGTTATATGGTAAACATAGTCATTTCCTATTTTGCTCAATAACATGGATATATTAAATAAAAGCTCCAAATTTTATGCCCTATTTAGAAAATATTTCTCTTTTACTGTTAGAAACTGTCATATTGAATGATTTTTCTTTCCAAAATTTTTCTCAGTAATGTAGCTCTGGACACACTTACAGAAAATAGCTCAGTATATTTTATAATAACTTTGTTTTATTGAAGAAATTATTTGCATTATTCTTCTTCTTTAGCTTCATCTTAAAACTGAATATATTATAATAATAAAACACAATATCTGATGGTAAAATCTTTTCACCTACATAGTGTAGCTTTCAAATATCTGAGGAGACTGCAGCAACAGATTTTAAATTGTGCTTCAGCAAGAAATGGGGCTGGAGAAAGAAAACACCAAAAACAATTAGTGTCCATTAACAGCTGTCAGAGTCTCCCAGAAGCTCAGAGTAAAACATCACTCATCTTTAAAATGATTGAGCTTGTGCCCCATGATCTAAATTCATTTCAACTTTTCTTACCAGTACACCTGCAGGAATTCAAAAGCAAAATAAAACATGATTAAAAAAAGACATGATAAAAGCATGATTCCACCCATACCCTTAGTGTTGCTTGCCATTTATTTCAGATTCTGTTAGACAATAAGTCAAGTCTATGAAATATTATATGTTATGACACTTAAAATGCTATGGCAGAATTTTATGTGTGCTACAAATTGTAAGGGACACACTAATATCATTATATTTTGACTGATCTAAACATGCAGACACTTTCTCAAGTGGGCAGCAGCAGAACATGTTCTTGGCAAAGCTATCCCTGGGTGCTGGAGCCATCATGAGCCTCCAGCTGTAATATATTCCGGGCTATTATGGAAGAATTTTCGTGGGTAACTATTTGAAGCCTTGCTGATATGGAGAAAGTTTTTCCTACTTTTCCCAAACTAGAAACAATAGGCACACATCCTCACTAAAGGAAGAAAGGAATATCCAAATGCACAGGACTGTTAGGGTCTCTTACTCCAGATTTCTCCACGTGTCTTAGAGTTTTCAGTTATGTCCAGAACCAGCAAGAAAGGATCCTTTAAAACTAAAGAACTTTCTCTATAAACACACGTTCTCAATGACTGAGTAGGTTTGTGTTTGTGTGATGTGTTGTTTGTGTGTAGGATTTATCTAATTCTTTTATGAATAAAATATTGGGAGTCAGATATCAGGGAATAACCAGAAAGATCAGAGAAATACAAGAGCAGCCACCAGTGATTTCCAACCTCTCTGTTCCTCTATCCAAAAGGGCCCAGAGTCTCTCTAAGCCCTGCTGTACTACTTCCTCAGTTTCCCAAAGCCTCTATGGTTAATTTTGGTCAGCTATTGACTAGCTCCACCCTCTGAATCAAACCAAACTTTATTGTCAGAATGCAATCAAGATATCACACATTTCCTCATTTTGGTCTTAAAAAAAAGGAAAGGTTTCATACTCTAATATAGAAAAACTATGTACATTGATCCCGAATTTCCTGAGAAACCGAAACCTGATTTCCAAAGTGGTTGCACAAGATTGCATCCCCACCAGCAATGGATGAGGGTACCCCTTTCTCCACAGCCTCTTCAGCAAAGGCTATCATTGGTGTTTTTGATTTAAGCCATTCTGACAGGTGTAAGATGTAAGATGTTATCTCAAAGTTGTTTTGATTTGCATTTCCCTGATTGCTAAGGAGGTTGAGCATGACCTTAAGTGTCTTTTAGCCATGTGAACTTCTTCTGTTGAGAATTCTCTGTTCAGTTCAATTCCCCATTTTTTTTTTTTTTTGGTTTTT
>NC_022009.1:1264573-1265280 GCF_000317375.1 Microtus ochrogaster | reverse complement strand
AAGCCAAAAACAATGGCATGGGGTTTTGATCCTACTTCATGTTCTGGCTTTGTGGGAGCCTAGCCAGTTTGGATGTTCAGCTTCCTAGACATGGACGGAGGGGAAAGGACTTTGGACTTTCCACAGGGCAGGGAACCTTGACTGCTCTTTGGACAGGAGAGGGAGGGGGAGAGTGGGGGGGAGGGGGAGAAAGGTGGGAGGAGGGGGAAACTATTTTTTTCCTTTTCTCAATAAAAAAAAGAAAAACTATGTACAATAAGTACCTTAACTATATATGAGTATATACCAATAATTACTTTAGCAATCTCTAGTTCATTCTAATTTTGCAAATTCAGATAAAACACTCCATTTTCTATCCTATCTTTGTGAGTCCAAACTTTTGCACCTAATTCACTTTCTATCCTTTTATTGCCAACACAGAGCTATCCTATTATGTCTCTCAACCTTACATACTTTAGACCGCTTTTGTGAGTTTCCTTTCTGAATTTGCTAACAAGGAAAATCATAACTATAACTAGTCTTCAGCTCAATCAGAGACAAAAGAAGAATATTATAATATTATTTGAGTAAAAAGAATATGCAGAGCAAACATCTTCCAAAATAAAGAAATGACTTACCTCACTCAGGATAGTGTTTTCTATTTCCATCCATTTGTACACAAACTTCAAGAATTCCTTGTTTTTTACTGCTGAGTAATACTCTAATAT
>NC_022009.1:1259946-1264141 GCF_000317375.1 Microtus ochrogaster | reverse complement strand
TAAAAAATAAAAAAATAAAAAAAATAAAGAAATGACAGAAACAGCTGGCTGCCTGGACAATCACAAAAGGGTCTGCTGTAACCTTGGGGCATCCATCTTTGACTTACAGGCCTAGAATATCTAAGAGATGTTTCTTGAAGCAGAAAATAGGAAGGACAGTGCTGTCTTGTCTTGACAAGGTTTGGCAGCCACTTTGTTTTGTGTCCTGCTTTTTCCAATTAGGACAGCATCCTGTCAGTGGTCAAGATAAAGACAGAGATCTCTAAGTCCTGCCTTACTACTTCCTCATTCCTCCAAAACTTCTATGACTATTTTTTGGCCAGGTAGTGGCTAGCTCGACTCTCTAATTCAAAACAAACTTTACCATCAAAATTTGAACAAAATATCATACAACAGTAGGATATGTGTATGGTATATATGTTTGTTTCTGTGCTGTGTGTTAGTTATGCGTATGCAATTCATGTGTGTATATTTGTATATAGTTTTGTGTTTCTGTGGTGTGATGTGTTTGTGTGCTATGTGAATGTTTGCTGTGTGTGCATTCTGTATATTGTGTGCATGTGGTGTTTACATTCAGTGTGTTTTATAAGTGTGAGTTTTTGTTTTGTGTGTTTGTGTGAGATATTATGTGTGTGTTTGTATATTGTATGTGTGTGTGTTTGTGAGATATGTGTCTGTGTGTTTTAGTTTCTGTCTGTTGTATATGATAAGTGTCTTATATGTGTGTTTTGTGTGTTCATGTGTGTTGTATTTATGTGTTGTGTATGTGTGGTTTGTGTGTGTGTGCTTGCACTGGGTGTTTATGCAGTGTGTGATTATATTTGTGTGTGTGCTTGTATGGGGTATGTATGGTGGATATGTGTGTCTTGTATGTGTTTTTTATTTGTATGTGTTTGTTGGTGTGTGTGTGTTTGTAATGTTCATGTGTGTATATTTGTATTAGTTTGTTGTGTGTTTGTGTAAGTCTAATAAAAATATTCTTTTTAAAGTCAGACTTTGAATGGAGGCTGTTTTCATTTCATGGGGCTTCATATTTTTATTAGATTGAAGTCCCAGGAACTGCGCTAGAAAACTTGGGTTCAGAAAAAACACAAAGCAGAATTTAATAGCAGTTATTCTGTGCATTTTGAAACACATAGATAAACAAGGCTAGCTAACCTTCTACAGCAGGTGAAAACCATTCATCATCTCACGTTGGAGTGTCATGTGACTCTGGAATTTCAGGCACCAAAGTTCCTGCAGCCTGAAATTACCCATGGATGAAAATAACAAGCACAGACCTTCCTACAGATAAAGGAACATGAACACTCAGTTAAGGACAAATTTTTCTATACATGTGCATATTAATTTATATGCTAATATTATGCCAAACATATGGTATAAATTTTATGAATTCAGTGTTCTATACTATTAATTTCATGGGTTTATATTTACTGTGTAAGATATATATATATATATATATATATATATATATATATAATATAGTCTTATATTTAGAAAAGGAATGTATTATATATGTATACATATGCATTGATACAAATATAACATTTTAATCCACTCTAATTTTATATGAAACATGCTTTAAGTTTTATATTAGTAAAATTAAAACATAAATAACTCTAGGAGTCAATACCTTGAAATTATGACACCGACCCAAATAATTTGATTAGGATTGAGATCTCATGAACTAAGTCCAGAGACATAGAATCATCATAAGTGTTACAAGTACCCTTATAAAGAGCCTCAAGGAGAAACATTACCCCTTCCTTCATGCCTGGCAAAGGTATGAGGCATCATTTGGATCCAGGAAGTAGACCCTCCCCCAGTACTAAATTATCTAGCTCCTTTTTCTCATATCAGCCTTATAGTCTGTAAGTAATCCATTTTAGTGGTTTTTAAGACCCGCTTAGTGTATACCATTATTGGAATACTAATAGGCAAAGACAATAATGGATGTAGCTAGTCAAATTAGGTCTATTTTTACTAAACAAATATCAAACATGGTATCATTTTTCTTTCAATAGTTTATTTTTATAAAAATAATTAAAATTGTATCCTAATTTTTCTAATGAGAATTGCCAAGTCATTTCTAAGCACAATCAAAATTACTTAGTTACTTTGAAATTCTGCTGCTTCTAACATATTTTGTCTTACTCTCTCTGTACTTTTAAAATTGTCTTCATTATGCAGAGTCATCAGCAAACTCAAAATTAAATGAGATAAATGCATCAAATATGCATGCCAACCATTCATGGAAATCAACTATAAGATAAATTCAGTTGAGATGCATGGGAAGTTGCAAGTAATAATAAAAATGTAAGTTTGGTTGGATTATAAAAATGAAATAAAATCATTCCTATTTACCCCAAGAGATAATTAACTGGTTCAACCCTTAGTTAATTGAAAAGCTTTGGAGTGAAGTCCTCTAAAATAAGACTTCTCAAGTAAAAATTTTATATTTTATGCAACAAATAACTTGAAGGTGAAGAGTTGCAAAAGCAACCTTAAAATGAAAAACTTTGTAATCAGTGATTTAATCATTGGAAATATGTTCAAAATTTTGCATTTGGCAAGTTTATTAAGTACACAGTGTACAGTTTATAGTCTCTATTGTGACAGATTATTTTCATGAAAGAAATACCAATTGGCTTTAAATGTTTTAAAAAATGCATATGATCACTTATAGTCCTATAATAATAAATACTGAAAATGTAAGACTAGCTTTTTTACAAAGATAATGTATTAAATTTTGGAATCCATTGCATGAGGGTTCAGTTTACACTAGGTTTTGTATGTTCATAATATGAAAATAGCTATATTCATAAATTTTAAATAATTACTATGTGTGACATTCAATAGTATGAGAATCTTTAATCTCCAAGAAAGTTTTGAAATGCATAATTATTAAGAATTATTTTTGGTGTCAAGTAGTTTATTTCTTTACTATTAAAAGTTTAAAACACGAAATCTCAAAAGAGCTTTAGGAAATTTACAATGGCTTTTATCCATTTGTAATTCTGTTGTTTGAAAGAACAAGCTCAATTAAGGAATGTGAGGCTAAATGAAGTTGAGGGTATCCTAAGATTATATTTTAACCTGATGATATTTATGTGAGAAACCATGAGTGTGGATTTTCAATTTATTATTATACTCATTTTAATTGCATGCATGGGCACCCATATTTGGCGATTCTGCTGAAATTGTCCATATTGGGTTTCATGGTCTAAGTTGATGAGGACAACTGATCAGATCTCGTCCTCAAGAGGGTACCAGATATTATTAAAGATGGTTGTGAGCCACCATGTGGTTACTGGGAATTGAACTCAGGGAATTTGGAAACACAGGTAGTACTCTTAAACACTAAGCCATAACTAGCTAAAATTTACCTTAATACCTAATGTATTTGTTAATCTGAATAATAACTTTATAAACTTAATGTACATATTTATGCAGAAACTATGGTATGTTCTTTTTCATATTATTGTAAAATTAATAATTTTTATTTTCTTTGGATTTTTTTGTATTTCTTGCTTTCCCTCTCTTCTTTCAGATATTACATCATGACTACAGTTTTCCTTTCTCCACTTTTCTCAGTCTGTTGAGACTTGCTTTGCAACAGAGTATGTGGTCAATTTTTGAGAATGCCCCATAGGTGCTGATAAGAAGACGTATTCTTTTGGGTTTGGGTGAAATGTCTTGTAGAGTTCTATTTAGTCCGTTTGGTTTAGAATGTCTCTTAGCTCCATTATTTCTTTCTTTAGTATTTCTTATGAACGATTGGTCTGCTTTTGACAGTGAGGTATTGAAATCTCCCACTGTATGAAGGTCAAATACAGATTGAAGCTGCAGTATTTTTTCTTTAACTAACATGGTTTTCATTATGTTTGCAGAATAAAAGTGAAGTATTAAAATATTACTCTGATGGATTTTTCCTTTGGTATGTATGCAGTATTCTTCCCTGTGTCTTTGGATTAGTTTTGGTTTTATTTATATTTTGTTTGACATTTAAATAGCTACACCTGTGTGTGTCTTAAGTCCATTTGCTTGGAGTAGTTATCTATAACCTTTACCCTGAGGTAATAACTATCCTTGATGTTGAGGTATGTTTCTTCAGTACAGTAGAGGATGGATCCTGTTTTCACATCCACACTGTTAGTCCCTCTCTCTCTCTCTCTCTCTCTCTCTCTCTCTCTCT
>NC_022009.1:1257290-1259846 GCF_000317375.1 Microtus ochrogaster | reverse complement strand
TCTGTGTCTGTGTGTCTGTGTGTGTGTGTGTGTGTGTGTGTGTGTGTGTGTGTTTATTGTGGAATTGAATCCATTGGTATTGAGAGATATCAGTGACAAATTACTGTCAATTCCTTTTATTTCATTGTTCTTGGTGATGTTTGTGGTTGTATTGATGGTGGTGGTGTGCTTGCTTCCATTTTGCTCTTGCTGGAATGACTTTATTTGTTTCCTGTGTTTTCATGGGTATAATTAACCTCCGTAGGTTGGAGTTTTATTCTGGGACCTTCTGTATAGCTGGATTTGTAGACATATATTGTTTAAATTTGACTTTATCATGGAATATCTTATTTTTTCCATCTAGGGTGGCTAAAAGTTTTGCTGGTTATGGTAGTCTGAAATGGCATCTATGGTATCTTAGAGTCAGGAGAACATCTGTTTAGGCCCTTCTGGCTTTTATAGTCTTTATTGAAAAGTCATGTGTAATTCTAAAAGATCTGCTTTTATATGTTTTACTTGACCTTTTTGTTCCTTATAGCTGTTTCAAAGTAATTCTTTGTTTTGAATGTTTAGTGTTTTGATTATTATGTGGCAAATAGACTTTCTTTTCTGGTCTGATATACTTGGTCTTCTGTATGCTTATTGTATTTTACACATGTATCATTTTTTAGGTTAGCAATATTCTCTTCTATGAATTTGTTCTAAGTATTTTCTGAGCCTTTGAGCTGGGATTCTTCTCCTTCTATTCTCATTATTCTTAGGTTTGGCCTTCTGGTCTTTTTACAGTGTCTAATTTCATGAATATTTGGGATAAAAAATACTTTAGATTTAAAGTTTTCCCTTACTCGTTTGTAACTTCAGTGCCAGATATTGTCTTTTCCATATCTCATATTCTGTTAGTAAGACTTGTCTCTATAGTTCCTGTTCACTTTCCAAGATTATTCACTCCCAAAATTCCTTTAGTTTGTGTTTTCTGTTATTGATTCTATTTATATTTTCTGGTCATGAGCAGTTTTATCTATTTTCTTCAACCATTTGTTTGATTTTATTTATTTATTTATTTTCTCTATTTTTTTTTAAAAAATTTCCTTGATTTCTTTAAGGGATTTAATCATTTTCTCATTAAGGACCTTGATCCTCTTCATAAAGTTAATTTTAAGGTCATTTTCTTGTGCTTTGACTGTGCTGGCTTTGTGTATTAGGATAACTGGGTTCTTATGGTGACACATTATCATTGCTATTGTCAGTTGTCTTCTTACACTAGCATCTAGGCATGTTGGTTTGGTGTGATTTAGGTCTATGTGCAAATATCTGAGTTTTCTATGTGGGAATGATGTTTTATTACTTGGTTTTTGATTCCTTTCTTGTCTTCTGGTTAGGCTGGCCTGAAGTTGATTAGAAAGTCTCCACTTGAGTTAGTTACTGGAGTTCTAAATGTTGGGCCATATTTTGTATTTCTATGTGTTAGATTTAAAATTATAGTTACATTTCTCCCTTCCCTTTCCTCCCTTCAAAACTTCCCATTTACTCAACCTGCCCTTCTTCAAATTCATAGTCTCTTTTTTCCACTAATCATTACCTTATATATGCATATTCATATATATATTCCTAAATATAATCTGTGTTCTTTTTATAATTTTGTTTATATGTATCTTCTTTTAACGAAAATATTTTCATTTGTTTTGTTTGTAATATTTATTATTAATAAATGAGAATTAGGGCTGTAGAGACACCTCAGGAGAGAAAGTACTTGCTGTTTTAATGTGAGGATTAGAGTTTAAATACTTTTATGGTTATAAAAGGTCAATAAAAGAGTAGTAAACCTGTAATCCCAGGACTCCAGAGGCAGAGTGAGGGAAACGCCAAAACCTACAATAGACAGGTATTATAAGCTAGGTCCTGGTCAGTAAAGACTCTGCCTCAGTTAATAAATTGTAGAATGATTGAGGAACACATCTGATGTCAACCTCTGGTCTCCACACATATTTACATGTATGCTAATACATAGTTGCTTACACAATACATACCCACACACACATGCGCACACACACACCATGCTTATATATGTGAACAAAAACTTCTTATAATATTGTATCTGTGAAGACCAAATCAAATTTCAGTTCTGTGGAAAAATTGGAATGTCAACATCTGAACTGTCATTCCTAACCCACGTTAAAACTAACATCTGTGACAAA
The DNA here is from genome assembly GCF_000317375.1 of Microtus ochrogaster. Classification (NCBI taxonomy): domain Eukaryota; kingdom Metazoa; phylum Chordata; class Mammalia; order Rodentia; family Cricetidae; genus Microtus; species Microtus ochrogaster. The sequence goes on along the minus strand of NC_022009.1, from coordinate 1,257,672 downwards.
TGGAAATACTTTAGAATTTATTAACTTAACTGACTACTAGCTTTCACCAATCAAAAACTAAAAAAATATCACCATATAGCATTTTGGATCTATAGAAGAATATCTCCCATTTTACTGCAACTTTTTCTTTGACATAACTACAAATATATTTGAAACTAGCCTTATGTATAAATTTTTGATTTTGTAAAGCTATAAAAGCTTCATGAAGTCAGGGTCTTCTATTCGATTCCATTGGTCGACTTCTCTGTTTTTATGCCAATACCAAGCTGTTTTCACTACTGTAACTCTGTAATAGAGTTTGAAGTCAGGGATGGTAATACCTCCAGACAATCCTTTATTGTATAAGATTGTTTTGGCTATCCTGGGTTTTTTGTTTTTCCAT
>NC_022009.1:1252304-1257007 GCF_000317375.1 Microtus ochrogaster | reverse complement strand
AAAATAAAAAAATAAAAAAAAATAAAAGCTTCATGAAATAACTTTGGAACTTAAAATTTAGGGTAATCTAAATCTGTGTTTCTGGTCCATTGTCATTCAACATGGCTATAGAATAAATTATTTCTTATTTCATTTAAGATAAGAATTGTGCTTTTTGCATCAATAGATACATACTTCAAATACATATATATAATCAAAACATGCTTAGAAAGAACTGAACTAAGCAATTCAGTCATGCTTTCACTTCGGAAGTTTCCCTAGACATCCGATACCATCCTGTACCTGACAGTACAGGATTCTATAAATATTGAGACAACATCTAAATGGAGTATCAGCAGCACAACACTCACATCCTGTTCCTTATCTAAATAAAGGACTAAAATGGTATTTTACAATGTAAGCATGTTTTATTGAACTAGGACACTTCAATGATATCCTATATGTTAATTTCTGATGGACTTTTACTTTCCTTCATTCTAAATGGCACTTCTCCACGACTGAAAACACTATTGTTTTGTTATAGAGCATTTTGGCACAGTATTCTGCCCTTACTTTTTGAAAGTGTATTTATTATTTTTTACAATTCTAGGACTCTTCCATCTATATTTTTATACATCTTTAAGTTATATATTTTATGGAACAGCAAGATTAAACACAATCACAACATTGACTCTTATTTTTAAATAGAATTCCAATTTGTTATGTCACACAAAAAGTAAAAAAAAAATAAAGAGAAATGTGGAGATCTACATTGAAGTAATGATAGCTAAACAGAGAGAAGAAATCAACAAGAAATGATGGAAACATCATGTTCCATTCTCCACTAAGCTCAATGTTCCCTACATGTTCTGACAGTTGGCTTTTTATTTTGAACAAATAGCTTCAAGTCTCCATATAGCAAACAGCTGAAATAAATAAGAATGTTAGTGAACTTTAGCACATTTTTTAAAAAATCAATCAAACCTTCTGGCATAAAGGAACAACTGACTCACTTCACTGAAGTGACTGAACTAGGACACCACTTAATAAATTGCCATTTGTACATAGGAAATGGCAAGAAATGATGTCAAGGCCCTGGAAACATGTAATGTAAAAGGCCAGCAACATTAGGGGAGTAATTTTTCTTTGATCATCTGTAAATGAGCTGAGAGCTAGGGGACCAGGCTTTTGGAGGAACAGAACAAAGATGAGATACTTTATCTACCACACAGTGTCTTTCATGTTCCAGAACAGAGCTACTTTATATGAACTACTTTATATACTTTGTTTAGCTGATTAGTTCACTTTCCACACTTTCCTACCAGGTAGGAGGAGCCTGTTTCTCAGATAGCTGTATTGCTCTAAAGAAAAGCAAAGGCCAGCAACGCCCAAGAGTCCATAGTTCATTTCACAATGAATTCCTATTTTCATCAAGACAGAGATTTCAGAATAAACACTCAAACTCTGGTCTGGATGCAAGTATGCATGGATCTAAGTCATCCATGAAAAAGTCACTTACAACATTGTTGCAGATGTGGCATGAGGCTATGTTGGGTGGGTGTGTCAGCTTTGGCAATGTTGCCTATAACAGAGATATAGAGTAGACACCACCTTCTAAGTAAAGTGCACTTCCTCTCATCTAAAATTCACATAATATGTTCTTAATGCACTGAGATGACACATTTATGTTAAGATTATCAGATAATAAAATAATCACTTTTGTGTTGTGGGAGCTGCGGGGTGCATTCCTGCCACCCAGCTCCTGGCCACCTGGCTAGCTTACACCCCCAAATAACAACACACAAACTGTATTCATATAAACACTGCTTGGCCCATTTCTATTAATGTGTGTAACACCATGAGGTCGTGACTTACCAGGGAGATTCTAGCCTACATACGTTTTGGGTTGGAGCTTCATCACATCTGCCTCAGAGAGGAGAGCTGTGGAGTCTGAGCTCACTTCCTCTTCCTCCCAGCATTCTGTTCTGTTTACTCCACCCACCTATATTCTAACCTATCAGGCCAAGCAGTTTCTTTATTAATTAACCAATGAAAGCAACAGATTGATATGACACTCCCACATCACTTTTGTGATTAGAAACCCCAACCAGATATTTTCTTTTGGTGCAAAGTTCATCTAAAAGTAGAGTTCATTTTGTTGTTTTGAAGCAATAACTGTGTCTGAGAGGCAGAAATAAACTGCTAGTGTAATTTCTTCAATCATTTTTTTCATAATTTTTTCATTTATTTTACGTACCAACCACAATTTCCTCTTCCTTCTCTCTTCCTGTTTCCTCCCTCCATCTCCCATCTATCTCCCATCCACTGCTCCTCCATTCAGAAAGGATCACATCTGTAGCAGTCAGCAAAGCATGGCATATCAAGTTGAGGCAGGACCAAGCTCCTCCCACAGCATCAAGGCTGGGAAAAGCATTCCAGCATGGGGAATGTGTTCCAAAAAGCCAACTCATATGCCAGGGCGGGTCTTATCCCACTGCTAGGGATCACATAAATTCTATCTTTACAAGGAATTTTCTTTAATAACAGTTCTATCTTTATGATCACAGAAACCATTGACCTAGAAGGATCAGTCACCCAACGTAAACATCCATTTTAGCTCAGTGCACAGCTGCTCATTTTGTGCTTTTCCATCAGTAATCCTTGCCTTGTGTGCATAATGACAATGTTGTAAGATTCTACTGTAATAACAATCATTACTCTATGTAACTTCTCTTGGTTTCTGGGTTCCAGAGCTGGGACCCAAAGGGCAATACCTTCTATTACATGTGATTTTGAGCATTTAAACTGTATTCATCCAATGGTGACAGTTACTTGTGTGAGTTACACAATAGATTTAAAGAGTTTCTAAAAGTAAGGAAGTTAGATACCTCATCTTCATTGTCCTGGTAATTGTATAATGAAATATTTACATCATGTTTTATATATATACATATATATGCTTTATCTATATACATTATCTTTTTAATATTGCCACCAGAAAATTTAACATGGCACATACATTTTTACTTGTGAAGAAAATTATGTTTTTTATACAGTTTCATATAAATGTTTACCTAATATCTGAAATACACCAGGGATGTGGGTTATGTAGATACAGGGGAAAAATAGGAGTGGAGAGAGACCATAAAATAACAAACATTGGAAGGTTTTAGATTAACAAACTGATGGCAAGTTGGAGAAAAGCTGAAATAGTTTATACAACATCTTGTAAACAGGTAAACTTGTATGTCTTCTTTCTCTAAACTGTAATACTTGAGATGACAGAGATGCCAATTCTTAACAAATTAGAACCCTTTAGATAAAAGCTCCTTAAAAAATAAAGTTAATTGAGTTCAGTTGAATAAGATAAAATTTAAACCTGGGAATGTACATGAGATGAAATTTGAGGCGTGTTATACTGGTCTTTGGCAAATGCTGCTCTACTCATATTGTAAATTGGGCATACAGGTTTCTCTGTATATGATGAATGGTAACATAAATTACAATAAAATACAGAGAAACACTATTGCAACAGGTAGCTGTAGTTGAGTCTCAGGTGGCTTCAAATGAACTACTCATAGCCTACTAAGTAAAATAAGTGGACATAACCAGTGAACCAATGAATGAGATTTGCTTGCCTTTCTAACATGGTTTGTAGCAATTTGTTTTGTTGTTTGTTGTGTTATTTCCATTATCTCTTGAATTGAGCATCAGTTGGAATAATTTTCATCCTGACTACTGAACAATCTTTGAAACTCAAAGCCTGTTGAGATCAACAAGACTGAATTTAAATTTAGTTTCTAATAGCAAGAAAAGGTGAACTGTGACAAAATAAACCTTCATTCTTCCCCAAATCTCTTTCCTCAGACATTACCAAACCCAAAGTGTCTTGGCTTTTATTATACCACTTTTCTCACAACTCATACCTAATCTTTCGCTGTATTAATTACTGTCATTCCATGTATCAGTAACCTGTTCTTTTTGCTTCCATCTCTTGTGTTGGCATTATAGTACAATGCACTCTGAGTGTTCTATTGCAACCTTCATAGGCGTAGGTCTCCTTGATTCCATTCCAATACTTTTGAGTGCATTTGTCATAAGGGAACCAAAGCAATCACAACTTTCCAAGTATTATTTAAACTGTCTCTGCCTTAGCATACATTCAGGTTAATCCAGACTACCTAGTCTCAAGGCACTACTGTCTCTTAATATCCCACCAATTCATTATTCCATGTCTCAGTTCCTTCCATTACACCATGACCAGTCATACAAGCTTCTGTGTATCCTAAATATATTATGCTCTTTCCTTTTTTGGGTTTTTGTTTTTAGAGTTTCTCTTTCTGTATGACTTTCCATTACACATAATATTTTCTTTTTAACTTTTTTAAAAATAGAAAAATCCACTAAAATTTTAAACTTGAATTTTTATTTTGAAAACACGTGAATCCTTACCACTGTTTTCCTCTCATACTAGCTCTTACTTAGGCCAAACAGCTATTACTTGTTTTCTCCATTTTTATTAGGTTTTATTTAGAGAATTTTATACAATGAATTTTGGTCATATTTACCTATTTACTGCCTCCTCTAATTCCACCCATATTCATTCTTGACTCTTTCTCTACTAGTTTGTCATTTCTCCACAATGAGTTTGTTACAAATTAATATGCCTCTCACTGGCAAGCAAATTATACTATATAATATATATCACATATAGTATCAAATGT
>NC_022009.1:1242750-1252204 GCF_000317375.1 Microtus ochrogaster | reverse complement strand
ATATATATTTCGTTTTGTAACTTTGGAAATCTCACAGTGGATAGGAACACTTACTCACTTAACCTCTTCCAGAGGACACAGTTCTGATTCCCAGTACCCAAATGTCTTTCTATCCATTTTCAGGAAATCTTATGCCCTCTTTGATTTCTGTGCTCACCAGGCTTGTATGTGGTATATAAACATAGACACGGGGCACACACTCATACATATGGATTTTTTAAAATCAAAATTATTTTAAGAGGCCACAAAAATGCAATTATTCCTTTTGTAATTTATCCCTTTCTGAAATTATCATTGTCTCATATATTAAAGTATTTTACTATAATTTATTCATTTGGTATATTTCATCAATGCATATATATCTATTGGATCTTTTTAATTTTGTAAGCTTAGAAACACAAATGGTTTCATATTTCTGGCTATTGCTAGTGTTAAGTAACATATGATTAAAGGAAAAACAAAATATTCAGCAAAACATAGGAGGCATTCATAAAATGAGTTAAACCATATAAATAAAATAAATCATATGATATTTTTGTCTTTTCATAAATCATGCTATGCATCTGGATTTCTTTGTTGATTCTGATATAATACTGAAAGAAAAATGTGCTTTTAGATACTAGCCCTGAATGCACTGGGATGTTAAAATGTTTGTATATAAAATGTCTATGAATCTTTATTTATTATAAAGTTTTTTTATGTCACAGTCTATCAAGTCCTATGATGATGTCTACTATTTTAAACTTTTGTTCCCAAGAACCTACTGGTCTCATCTCATGGGTGGTTGAAAAGAAACTTGATAACTAATCAGGATGAATGCCATTCATATGTCCTAATATTCAGGAACTTTGAGAAGAATTGTCAGTCAAAATATTTGACTCTTGTTGTGCTGGCAGTGGGACATCATAGAGATGTAGCATATTTGAGAATGGTGAATATCTGATACAGAAACATATTAAATTTAGGTCTAATAACATTGTCGCAACTGTAAGAGAAATTATAAATCTTACAAAGGAGAAGAAGAAGTGATGCTATGATGAGTGATGAGGTCATCTCAAAATTCTCTACTGTTACGCTGTTTGGTGAGGTCTACCAAACCTCAGTAGTGTCATCAAGGTGCTTGTCAGCTTTGAAAATATAAACTAAGACATGAACAAGGGTAAGAGGATGAGACAAAACATACATAACCAAATAAGTACTTTCAATATTTTTGGCTTATGAACATTTGCAATGCTGTGTTAAAAAATCACAGCTATCAACAATATTGAATTTAGACATTGCTTCTCAGCTTTTTGGCTAAGATCAAGTGAACTTAGACAACTTCTGGCTTTCCACACCGATAATGAGCATGCTCACAAGAGGTTCATAATGTTCCGTTTGTATTCTGAGTACGATAAACATATTTAAAAGAAAAAAAGAAAATCTCAGCACACTCCCTTCTGACTGTAACTTCATGTGTTCCTCACAGATGGTAATAAAGGACAAACTGTAATTACACTAATGGAACTAATATAAAATACAGAATTATAAATTTCATTAACTTGGTTTAAAAACTGCATCGAAGAGAAGAAATGTAACAAAGTCAATAATTTGATAGACATGTACTCACAAAGAAATGACATTTCCAGAACCTACATCATTGGTGACCAAACCTAGTCTATTTGGTATGTTCTAGGCTAAGGAGAGAAATTGTCTTATAAAAAATAGTGAATGATGTTCCCCTACTTGTTTTATTAGAGGTCAAGATACCATCATTAGATGCCAAATGTTGCTTTAACAAAGCTACCTTGATCCATGACTTAGCATGGAAAAGTCCACTATATTTCCATATCAGATATGTTTAAAGACTCACAATGTCTGAATTTATGAGGCCACATATTCCTCCCCAAAATCCATTTGGCTATTTTTGTCATGACTGTGACCTGTGGGGTTAAGGGAGGTGAGAAGAAAACTTGGGTCTAAATGACTTACACACTGACCATATTGTGTTTTCCAAGGAAATTTCTAATTTCTACAATCTAGACTGAGATACCTCCAATCACCAGCACAGTGTTGACTGCTTACTATACGGGAGACATTTCCTTAGCAAACATTTTTTACTTGGCTTCCTTTGTAACTTCTTTTTTTTTAAGTATTTATTTATTTTTATTGACAAAAAAAAATTTCCGCCTCCTCCCAGCCCCCCACTTCTCCCGCCATACCCCCACTCCTCTCCCCCTCCATCTCAAGTCTGAAGAGCAGTCGGGGTTCCCTGCCCTGTGGAAAGTCCAAAGTCCTCCCCCCTCCATCCTGGTCTAGGAAGGTGAACATCCAAACTGGCTAGGCCCCCACAAAACCAGAACAAGAAGTAGGATCAAAACCCAGTGCCATTGTCCTTGGCTTCTCAGCAGCCCTCATTGTCCGCCAAATTCATAGAGTCCGGTTTTATCCCCTGCTTTTTCAGTCACAATCCAGGAAATTCGGGATCAACCTACCCCTGGACCCAGCAATACCACTCCTGGGAATATACCCAAGAGATGCCCGATCATATGACAAAAGCATTTGTTCAACTATGTTCATAGCAGCATTATTTGTAATAGCCAGAACCTGGAAACAACCTAGATGTCCTTCAATGGAAGAATGGATGAAGAAAATGTGGAATATATACACATTAGAGTACTACTCAGAGGTAAAAAACAATGACTTCTCAAATTTCACATGCAAATGGATGGAACTAGAAAATACTATCCTGAGTGAGGTAAGCCAGACCCAAAAAGATGAACATGGGATGTTCAGCAACCTGGATTTCAATAAAGCAATGATTGCCTCCCTCTACTTACTCAGGGTGGCATATCACCCCCTCGTGTACAACACTGGAGACTTTTTCCAAACCAAAAAAAGTCACTTTATATCTTTCTCTTTAAAATTCTTTTTATCAAACTTCTACAAAGCAGGCTTTGCAGTTAATGAATCTATGTTGAACATGCAGATTGACTTTAGGATTTTCTGTTTCCTTGTCTAGGTAGACGCTGTTCATGACCTCATTTCTACTCAAATTAATAAATCTATAGTGCATATAGAAGTCTGCTGTATAATCAACAGTCACAGAATAATTTAGTCTTTGTACATAAACTTTTCCATTGTCACATATTCCTTATAATCTGTGGAAGGATTTTAATCAACATCTACTCTGTTTTTATAGGTACATCTGACTATTGGAGTCATTTTGCTCTTAGAATTAGCCTTTTGACTCCACTCTTCCCTCTCCACATAGGTCCATGTCACTATGACAAAAAAAATCTGTCTTCCCCTACTCAGAGCCCATATACTACTGCCCTATCCACCTTTAGAAATCTGTCCGACTCATGATCATAGAGATCCATGCTACTGGCATGATATTATCAGAATGAATTCCACTGCCTTTCACTGCTATCCTGCTATTCTGTTAGCGATACTGACATGGACAGAGAGAGACTCTGATGGGAGACTGTTATTTATTGCTGCTTTTCTATATTTAGCGATTTTCCTGATCATAACTGAACTGATCCAATTAGTCAGCAATACAGAAGAATAACTGCCAGAAGGCAAGAATAGAAGTATAACTTCTGCTCACTTCAGTAGCAAGTATACTGAAATTGGAAAAGTACAAACTGTTACTTTGGTCCTTGCCTAAGAGTATTACACAAACTCATGAAGCATTCTACAACTATGTAAAAGAAATGTGGCAATGGGTAATTGTGATATTTTCCAGGAACTTGGTGATAAATGTAGTTATTATCTCATCTCAATATACAAGGCTAATATAATTTCAAAACCCCATATAAGAGTGAGGTTGTCTATACTCAGTAAATTTTTTTTGCACTTTTTATATTCTTGCAGGTATGAGTGGTGTCTGGTGCTTCCTATACATTGGAAAGCAGGCTGTGTGGTATATATCACATAGTAAAAAAAAAAGTAGAAGACCAGGATGGCATTCGTAATTCTGAATTTGTTAAGCATACCCTAAGGTAAGTTGGAGTAAAACCAATGGGAGATTGCCCACAGAATGTCTCAAATGGAATTTGTCCTTACAGTGGTCTGAACCTTGGTAGAACTACTGTGAACAGGTAATAGATTCCATAGTTTTGCTTCCTATATGACTCTGTGCTGTGCATATTCTGGAAAGTACTGCACATCAGTGGTGCAGAAGCTTTGCTGTAAGGCATTTATAGTATTGTAACTGATGAGTTTCATCTTCTGAATATAACATTTCCAATTAGGGAAAATATAATAATTCTAGGACCAAAAGGGAGTGTCATAAAGATCTTCTGGAACTAGATGTGAAGATGCTAGTCTTCTTCAACTAAAGCTTAAAAAGATAATTATATTAATTCACAGTTCCTAAAATGTTGGGAGAGGCTGCTCGATCACTTCCCATCTACCCGGACCAGAAATAATCACACAGAAACTATTTATTTACAATATTGTTTGGCCTATAGTTTAAGCATAATTTTATCTAGCCCCTATGTACTAAACTTACCCATCTCCTTTAATCTGTGTATCTCCATGTGACTGTGGCTTGCTGGGTAAAGTTTCATCCTGCGTCTGTTTCTGGCGATGGCGACATGGTTTCTCAATGACTCTGCCTTCTTTCTCCAAGTATTCACTTTAGTTTTCCCAACTAGCTCTATTCTGCTAAGACACTGGCAGAAATATATTTATTCATTAAGAGCAACACAAGGAAGGACTTCCCACACCACTAAAATATAGAATAAATGTAGTTATTGAACACTATGAGAAGTAGATAGGAAAAATATAATATGTTATATTTAATGAGTTTCAAAATACAGTTAGATATTAAACCATTGACCTAATGTACACAATAACAACCAAACATTTGTCCTTCAAATAGAGTATTTAATATTCCACAGGAAGGAAACTTACAAGAACAGCACATACTTGGTTACAGACCCTTACTGTCCTAGCTATTCCATAGAACTTCTGCTTTTCTTTTGACCTAGAAACTTCCTTTCTTCATCTTGAGTTGTCTGTAGGTATTTCAGACATCTTTTTAATAGTGTGGTTCATAGGAGCTATTAAGATATCTACAGTTGTTGGGTATCTGCCACAGTGAGAATCTGGGATGTCTCTCTGAGTAACAGTGGTTGGATCATTTGGGTGTTACTTACTGATTAGTCAGCCACACTTTTCATTTTTCAGAAACACAGATACCAAGCAAATTTTTTTACTGATGTCCTGAATTTTGGCTATTGTTATTTGATGAGTCACAGTTGCTAAAATTGTAGCAGGTTCAATATCCTTCAAAGATTAATTCATCATCCAAGGATTGGGAAACTGAAAAAGCAATATCTGTCCTTTTACAAACCCCGTGAATGCATTAATCACTCATAAGATGTCTGATTTCAGAAATTGATTTTGACTGATGATACTGATGTGTAAGTGAGCACATGGAGATTTCATCCATAGTCACATCTTTCATCATTCTTTTACTGACTGTAGTTACTGCCAACACTAGTCAATTCTTGCTTTTCTCCCAATGGTGTAGAAAAACCAAGAAAGATGGAACTTATTTCCCTTCCAAAGATACTCAGTTTTATGCTTTTGTGCCTACTGTTCCTCTGGGGATCACAGTAACCACATATCCCTTTGGAGTTATGTTGACAGTTTCTAGAATAGCAATGGTCTGATTTGAAAAAAAAATGATCTTTTGATATGGCAAACAGATTTTCTGTTAGAGAAATTTTTAAATTTAAAAATATCTTACATTTTATCAATTTTTTATCTACTGTGATGATCATATAACTTTTAGCATTCATCTTCTTAGTGCTATGGTTTCACATTTATTAATGTATTTATGGACACACCTTTTCATTGAGAAATAAATGCCACCTGATTTTGGAAAATCTACCTTGTTTATGGTATGTTTAAAATTAAGTTGATGAAGTTTACTTGAGGTTTATTTGCATCTTTATTCATAAGAAATTTTGGTCTATTATATAGTAACATTTTCTAGCTTTTATCTCATAATTACAACCTTGTAAACTGAGTTTGGAAATATTCCCTCCACGTCAATGTTTTAGTAATGTTTGAGAAAAATGGTAATAGTTATTCTTTAGATGTTTGGCAAACTTGAAAGCAAATTTTAGAGGTGACTTTTTATCTCAAATGATTGAGCATCATGTTTGGAAGCACATTTTAAAAACAGACTTCATTTTATCTTTATTTGTGGGAATGTGTGTGTGCATATGCAAGTGTGAGTGCACAAGGAGACAAGAAGACGATGCCAGATGCCCTGTTGCTGGAGTAACAGGTAATTGTAAGCCTCCCAGTGTGCATGTGAAAAAGTGCAAGTACTATTAAGTGCTCAGACATTTCTCAAATCTCTTGAGGGAGAATTTTGTCATTAATGTACTATCCTTATTAGTTATTAATCCTACTTTTTCTTTGTGTTTGTTTATTTATTGTTTTGTTTTTACATCCCAAAGTTTCTTCTCCTTCACCTCTGCCTAGTTCCTCATCAACTCTACTCCACTACTCCACCATCCAATCATTCACTTTCATCTACTGTTTCTCTTTAGATACAGGAAAGCCTCCAGTGGATATTAGGCAATCATGATATATCAAATTGTAGTAAAACTAGGCACCTCCTCTTCTATTAAGGATGGATGAGTTAATTCAGTAGAAAGAATGGGCCCAGAAAGCAGGCAGCAGACTAAGAGACAACCTCTGTTTCGACTTTTAGGAATTTTTCCTGGAGACTAAGTTACACATCTGAAATATATATGCAGAGGGCCTATGTCTGTCCACTGCAGGCTGCTTGGTTGGTGGTTCAGTGTTTATGCATCCCTGTGAACCCAGGATAGTTGTTTCTGAAGGTTTTCTTGTGGTGTCCCTGACCCCACTGGCTCCTAAAACTTTTCCTTTCACTCTTATTAATCTCAATTCTATTGTTATTTATTTGCTCAGATTTAGCAAATTATATAATTACAGAAACTCTTCTATTTTCATTTTTAGGATGTGGTATTGTTAAATAAGATGTTATCCGATTTATCTGTTATCCCTTTTCCTTCAATCCGATTCTCTTCTGTGATGCAACTTTTTACATTTAGATTTTCATACGCTATACTTCTATATTTTCAGTAGCGCATTGAAACCCCAAAGAGAGAAGAAAAAGAACTTTTAGTAAGTTTTTTAATATGAAAATTTACTAAATATTTCTATTTATACTTCTTAAACAACTCAAAATTCTATCACACAATACCAAATTTCACATCAAGTGTGATGTCCTATAGTGGCAAACACAAACTTTATGACTCATATTTTGGGAAGTACTCAAAATTTCTTGGATAGTTCCAAAGATTTCTTTGTACAAATTTAGTAATTCATCCATCAAACAATAGAAACAATACCATCAAAACTGGTATTTCAAAAGGTTGATTGTATCCTCGTTTTTCTCTTGTGTCCTGGTGTTTCCTTGATATCTTTGATTATTATGGCAGAGACAGGATTAGGAGTTCAGACAGAATATCTCTGATCTGAATGTACATTTTATTGTAGTCCACATGACCTTACTCTCTTATTGACTTCAAAAAATCATCACCACCCATCTGAGAGTCAAACTCAGTGCAATATTTTGAAAGTCAGGATAGACATCATATCAACTTTACCACTGGTACATCTCATACATGAACCATTGATGTGATTTGGGTTCTACATAGGAAACATGGTCTAGGTAATTGGTAAAGTATACTCACATTTACGAAAATTGTAACTTGAAAGCTTTTGGGCCAAAAACCAAAGCCTAAAATTTTTTTCTGGAATTAATAAAACTGACTATTCCTGAGTTAAGTCTATCCCAAAAGGCAACAGCAACAGGAATTAATAATTAATCCTTTATAATTCTATTTGTAATTTCTTCAGAATTCACACACACAGGTGTGTGGTGGTCAGGTCCCAGAGAGGAGGTGAGGAGCCGGTGAGGAAAGAATGAGTCAGGCATGATAGTTGAGAGCATCTTGGAGTCTGATTGACCAGCAGCCAAAGTGCTTCTTTATTCATTCAGATTTCAGTAAGCAGGAATAAATTCATGTTGTTCCATCATAGATCATGTCATTTTTGGTTGTGAACATACACTTAGCTTTTATTCTTGTATATTTGGGATCATAAATTTAGTTATCATTGATAAACTATGAACAAAACAGAGATACCTTTTATAATTATTTTCTCAAGTTTAATCATCATAGATAAACAGTTACCTTTTATAATCACTTTTACTCATAAATTCCATAAGCCAATGTTTTAGAATCTAGTGGTATGTGACAGCCTGTTCTCAGGCTGCCATGTTTTGTGACTTCAAGGATGCTAGACAAAAGGAAAAATGCTCAGACTAAAGCTGCTGTATTTATTATTCAATCTCTGGTGCAATATAATGTTTTACACTTTATATCTTTAAATAATCTTGACATTCTTTTGCTCCTTGGTCATAAGACACCATAGTGGCCCTGAATGAGCTATTTTTTCTAAGAAAGGAAGGTCCTGACACCTTATTCTTACGTCATTTTCCTACACCATTCCTTGTTAATCAATGTAAGTTTCTGTGTAGGGCAAAGGTATCTCCAGCTAATCTAACTTTTTGCTGTATATGCCACATAATCACCTTAGTGCATAGTAGGAAAAAGTTGGTAATCTGATCTGCTGCCAACTCCCCTAGCCCACTGAATCTTGTTGACCTTCTAAAGTTTAGTTTCTTTGATTATCTTGTTCCTGAGTAAATACAGGGACAAATTCTTAAGACCATCTAGTAACCTCTTAAGTAAACCTCTGGCTTCTTTATTGTATTACAATAAAAAAAAGAGTGTATTACAACCTCCAAAACATAAAGAAGATCTTCAAGTTGATAAGGATATCTCCAAAAAATAAGGTGTAGTATGCTCAGAACTTTCTGGGGAAGTTTAGAAGCAGTATTCCTGGGAGACAGGATAAATGATTCATAAAAAGTTTTTGATCAATCCAATATCCCCAAATTGTACAAATATTAAAAAAAAAAAAACCAAGCACGCAACATGTGGAGATCAAAACCAAAAGTGACACAGTGACAATCATGTGGCTTAGATTTGCTGGATCTTTGTCAAGCAGCTGTGCTGGCTTCATGGCTTTTGTTCTTCTTACCAGATATAGCTGTGCCATGTACACATGTGCGTGTGTGGATGTGTACGCATGCTGGTGGGTAGTTTAAATATGAATGACCCCATAGGTGTGTATATTTAAATTCTTGGTTCACAAATGGCACAACATTTTGAAAAGGCTTAGGAGGCTGGTCTTGTTGCAGATGTACCACTGGGCGCAAGATTTGAGGGTTCAAAAGCATACATACTTATTCCCAGTTAATCTTCTCTCTCTCCTTCTCTCTTTCCCTTTCTCTCTGTCTTTGTCTCCTCTCTCTCTCTCTCTCTCTCTCTCTCTCTCTCTCTCTCTC
>NC_022009.1:1234385-1242650 GCF_000317375.1 Microtus ochrogaster | reverse complement strand
AGAAGAAGAAGAAGAAGAAGAAGAAGAAGAAGAAGAAGAAGAAGAAGAAGAAGAAGAAGAAGAAGAAGAAGAAGAAACTTGACTAAAGCAAGCATAGCTGAGTTATGGTTTTTCCACAGTGCGTATTGTTCAGTCCTGGGCAGAATCAAGCAGAGACTTTTCCTTCTGCCATCGTGTCCATGATCAAATTACTCACTGACAACACAAGCAAGGAGTAGTCTTCACACTACTGACTATGACAGTAGAAGATGACAGGCAGGCAAAGGAACGTTAAAGGGGATAAGGAATGAAGCAAGAACGCAAAAATGTGAACAGAAAAAACACCATATGGCATTGTGCAAGGTCCCCGTCTGCTAGACTTGGGCTTGTCTTGTCAACCTTTGCTGGGTCCTCCCCCATTAGTTTCTACCCCCACTGTTACTTCCTACTTCTGTCCATTGTTTTCCATCTTGGTGGGAGCAGTATTTTCCCTGCAGGAAACACACTCAATTAAATTGAGACAGAGTTTATCGTCAGTTTCCTTAAATTGTCTAGTCACGTCATGACTGAGAACACACTAAGAAGTCAATATTGTTACAGAGATACTGAGAGTTGACAAAAGGAGGTAGTCAGGTTCTCGAGACAGCTAGCAGAGGACATGCCTAGATCTAGGATCCACCCATAAAATGATCCCAGGGCTCAGGAAAAACAAAATTCTCCCTGGCACTGAGGCAGGCAGGAGAGAAGTTCTCCAGCATAGAGACGATGCTTTGCAATGAAATAAATAGCGTTCTTGACCACATCCTTACAGGAATGTAGTAAATGTATTACAGGGTTGGTTCTTTGTCACCACGGCCCATTGCCTCACGCCAAAGCATGGGGGGAGGGGGGCGGGGGATGGAAAGAGCCAGCCAGTGAGTGACAAATGCTTTGGAATAGTCTTGTTTATTCCAAGATTAATTTGGAGAGTACTGAAGTTGTTATTTTCAGATGTGCTTTTTAATTTCCTCCGGCCATATCCTCAGATCTGTCAGATGGGAATGACAAAGGTTCCTCCTTGGTGTCAGGCAGGGCCGAATGAGGTGAACCCGTGGAGAGAAACCATGCAGCAGTGTTGAGAAAAGGGATGAGCAGGTGGGAGCTCTTGGCTTTTCATTTTCAGGGCGAAACTATAATTGGATGCTTAATCAAGGCTTCAAATAGATCATGTTCACAATAATTTACTTGGGAAACATTCTAAGCAGTTTTGCTAGGCTGCTACCAAATATCACCTCAAAAATGCCTGGCGTTAGAGAATTCCTCTCTCTCTCTCTCTCTCTCTCTCTCTCTCTCTCTCTCTCTGTCTCTTCATCATACTTGTGAATCAGATATAAGCTCTCAACTACTATTGCCGTGAAATGTCATGTTCCTACTACCATTGATTCTCTCTGAAATGTTGAGTCTCAAAGTTAATAACAACTTTTACAATTTTCCTTGGTTATCGTGTTTTCTGCAGGGCAAAAGAGAAGTAACTAAGACAGAAGTTGGTATGAGGGAGTAGACTATTTTTGTGGTAGGCCTAATGATGTTGGGTTTTTTTGGGTTTTTTTTTTTTGAGAAATGTGTAAGATATCTACTTATGACTGTTAAAGCAACTGGTCACTATAATCAAGGCTTAATGGTCCATTCTAGTAGGAGTTAAAAAAAGATAATATTGCTGAGAGTTATGCAGACTATGAAGGAAAAGTTTCAGAGGTTTCAGCAGGAAACAATATTAACAACTGGACTAGAGGTCATCCTTATGAAATATTGGCCACAAATATGGATGCTTTTTCCTCTTTCCATAAAATCTCACTGAGATAAATTGAAAAGTTTTGAACTAATTTCATTACCAGAGGAGATTTCGTGACAGCCAAATGTTGACTCTCAGTTACCTACTAGTAATTGCTCTTACACAGATCTCAAGCGAGAAAATGAAAGCAGGGCTAAAGAATTACAAAAGCCACAGTTGAAGAGGAAAACCAACACCAGAAAATTTAATCCTGGGGACTTTTTTTAACTGAAATAGATAATACATCTGGAATAAATGGGTAGTATCCTCATGGGAAGACCCCACCCAATTAAGCTTCCAAATTCTAAAAAAAAAAAAAAAATTCATCTAATTAATTACCCATTCCTAAAGAACAACAAATAAAGCCTTATACAAATACAGTGTAAAGATTTGGGTCTAGTTTCATCCCAAGGAGGCAGTGGAACTTGGCTGCATCAACCAAAGAAAGACACAAGAATAAGTAGGTTATAGAATCTTCCTTCATGTTTATGGAAACCCAATGTGCCCAAAAGTATGGCTCAAGGGTGCCTGTATGGAAGAACAGAGAGGCTGTTGCATGAGGATGTGAAGGAGAAGCCTGAATCAAACTCACGACCAAATGTTTTAGATACAGAACCATGGGACTTCTGCCAAGGAGAACTTTATATAGGAGAAAGAAACAGCCCCAGAAAGAAAACTGTTTTGCAGGCAGCAAAGGTGGAAGGGCCTGGCCATCTCAGACCTTTCACAGTGGATACAGATTTGGAATTCATGCTGATGGGTTTTAATCCCCTTTTGGTTCAATATTCCTCACCACGTCTCTATTCCTCACTTTCAGAATTGCAGTGCAAGTACCATGTCATTGTACATTGAAAGTATGAAATTAGCTTTTTGGTTTTACAGGGGTTACAACTAAGTGATTATCTTAAATCTTGAAAGAGAATTTATACTTTGAAGCCATGTTCAGATTGTAAAAGACTGTGTGTCCACGGACACTGTAAGCCTCATTACAATAGAAGATGATCTGTAAGCTGTGAAAAATGAAACTTGAGAGAGTGCCATCTTTTCAAGCACTGGGCTATGTACTCCAAGAACTGACATGTGGTCACTTTCTTGTACATTTAAATATCAAAGAACTTGTGACCTGCCCTCTTTACAATAAGAAATTCTACTGGCTGAGAAATAGAGCTTAGTCCTAGGGCATAGAGGAGAGATCTGTGATGAACATAAAGATAGATTCTACAGCTGAGTAGTACTCTAATATGTATATAATCCACACTTTCTTCATCCATTCTTCCATTAAAGGGCATCTAGGTTGTTTCCAGGTTCTGGCTATTACAAATAATGCTACTATGCACATAGTTGAACAAATGCTTTTGTCATATGATAGGGCATCTCTTGGGTATATTCCCAAGAGTGGTATTACTGGGTCTTGGGGTAGGTTGATCCCGAATTTCCTGAGAAACCGAAACACTGCTTTCCAAAGTGGTTGCACAAGTTTGCATTCTCACCTTGGATGTCCCACAGGTTAGGGAATCCGGACTGCTCTTCAGACTAGAGAGGGAGTGGGAATGG
Organism: Microtus ochrogaster; assembly: GCF_000317375.1. Taxonomy (NCBI): domain Eukaryota; kingdom Metazoa; phylum Chordata; class Mammalia; order Rodentia; family Cricetidae; genus Microtus; species Microtus ochrogaster. Next base: position 1,239,307 of record NC_022009.1, on the reverse strand, counting down.
AGTGGGGGGAGGGGGAGAGGAGTGAGGAAATGGGGAGAGGGAGAGAGGAGGGGAAGGGAAATGGGAGGCAGGGAGGAGGTGGGGAGGAGGCGGAAATTTTTTCAATAAAAAAATAGATAAATAAATAAAGAAAAAAGAAAAAAAGATAGATTCTGATGGTGAAGGATGAAAAGTACAGTGAATTGATTCACCACTTTTCACCCTGGCATTCCAAGTGACTAGATATCATTCACTTTCTTCTACTGAAAAAAAAATAAGCCTCCGTGATTGACAATCCTGGATACTCCAATACTTATTTCAAGCTGTCATTCTAACAGCTATGGATACTTTGAAGGGGGATTAAATACATTTCACATTATGATATGGCCATAGGCCTATGAGGGCCAGAGAGTAGAATATGATTATTCAAATAAGAAGGACACCCATTGGCCCATATATGTGAATGCTTGATTCCATGTTAGAGGAAATTTTGGGGAAGAATTTGGAGATGTGGCATTGTCGGAGGACGTGTGCCACTGGAGTCCAGCTTTGAATTTTCAAAAGCCCATGACATTCTATTCTCTACCTCATTCTTATCAATAAGATGTAACCTTTCAGCTGTTGCTGCCCGTGTATTAATCTGTAAGCCCCACTTGCCCAAAGACAGATAATTTCTTAGAATACTGGGGGCTGTGCTTGATTGGACGATAACAAGCCACATGTTTTCACTTCCTCTAAACAAGTTTGTTTGACCCATCTGCAGTGGATATGACTTTTTGGCTGTAGGCAGTAGATATGAAAGTCAGAAGTATGTCAAAATATATACTTGCTCCTGATTGGACCTCGTTAGAAATAAGGAGGCCCCATGGTTTTTCCTTTTCAAGCCTCTTTAAAAATAGGACTTGTAGCTATTTTCTGAGAAGCTCAAAATTGTTCTAGCAGAATCCATCATCCTGGCCAATATTTAATTAAATTAAATTTTGATTAAAAATGTGGAGCTGGTCTCTCTCTAGTTATTCTCAGGTGTAGCAGATGCCTTTCTGTCTGCTGCCATGGTCTGTCCTACCATGGTCATGGACTCTAACCTTTGGTAACCATGAGCTCCCAAATTAGGTTTTTTATTTGGAAGTTGCTTTGTAATGTAATGGTACATTGCCACAGCAGCATAAAAGTAACTAAGACAGAAATGTCTGTCTATGTAAGTATCTACATATCTATGCATCTATGCATCTATCTATCTATCTATCTATCTATCTATCTATCTATCATCTATCTATCTATCATTTATCTGTCAATAATCTATCATCTAGATTTCTATTATCTATTTAAGAAATCTACTTTCTGATCCAATTTCATTTTTAGTAAAGTCTAGTAATATTCTATAGTGATGCTTATCAAGAGAAAAGAAGCCTTACCTGTTGATGTACTGCAAGGAAAATTCAGCACTAAGCTGCTGTAGGAAGTATTACAGCTAGTTGTTACCCATCCACTAGAGTATAGGGTGACCTCCTATACTATATATATGCTGATGTATAGCATGTATCTAGCCTCTTTTCCAGCCTCTCTGTTCTGCTTACGGGATTTGTTTTCTGATCTTTGTTCAAACAGAGGATTCTGATTTGTGAGTTTACCCCTAAATAAATATCTATTTCTCAATTCTGAGCTAGTGTGGGATTTCTTTTAAGTGTTCATCCATACTAAGCACCTTATTATTTTTTTAGCAAATCATTTAGTCTTACGTAAGTTTGTAAAGTAAATTAAATAGCCAAGAAATATTACTGACAATATAGCTAAATTAAATTACTAATTGATGCTAACTATGATATATATATATATCATATTAGTGAAACTATATATTAGTAAAACTAATACAATTATCTCTCAAATATTAAGAATAAACTAGTGAGATAGCTCATCAGGTTAAAGTGCTTCTGTGTAAGTCTGTAAAACAGAATTCTGTTCCAAGATAGATGTGAAAGAAGAAATTCGAACACATAAATTTATCCATTCACCCGTATGTAAAATATTAAGCCTCTCTGCCAATCATAAACACACACAAAATCATACACACACACACACACACACACACACACACTTGAAGAAAACGTGGGTTTTATCTTTTTGAGTTCAGTCAGCATGTTTTGTAGAATAATTAACAGATACTCAATTTCCCTGCAATTTATATAATTGTATTTTTCTTTAGGGCTGAATAAAATTACATTAGAATTATATATTCCTATTATGATGGACATATAGACTGTTTTCATGTTCTGCCATTGTACAGAATTTAGTAACCAATAAGGATGTGTAATTATCTTATGTAGACTATAGACTGTTTGGGGGTATGTCATAGAGTGATTTAATTGGGTCATATGGCAGCTCTAGCTCTGTCTTCTTGTCTTTGTGAAAATCCACTGTGATTTCCATCATGGAGGCAGTAACTGACATATCCAACAGCACTGAACAAGAGTTCCTAGAGATTTTTTCTCTTATGGAATCTAGGTAGACATCCCCAAAGGAATAGTTAGATTTCTGTTATTGAATGAGATGCAATTATTATTTAAAATTTCACTGACTATTGAACAATATGCACATTTCCTATAGACAATTTCTGTAATCAATAATAATTAAAGAAATAAAATAAGAAATTAAGATGAAAATTCATATGACATATATTGCATTGAAGTGTAATATGTTGAAAACAGTATTTATTAATATTATGAATGTGTCATGTATAGAATCCACTAGTTGTATCAATCACTTTTTATACACATGATATTTAGATTACATATATTCGTAAATTTCATATGAATATTATGTGTGTGTTTATTCCTGCATATGTATAAAACTCATAAGGCAACCATGCAAATTCAGACTTAAAATACAGGCATTATTTTAGTCAATGAAGGGAATAATGATAATATTATATAATACATGAGAGTCATCTAAATACTGATTGATACTTATCAACGTTACTCTCAGAAACTTTTATATACATGAATTTAAAGCTATATTCAAATGTAATATTGTTCCAATTGTTTAAATAATGAAAACTTGTAAACAATTCAGATGCTTATAATACAGAAAGATCTGAGTAAATTATTTCTATTTAAGTAGTAGTGTTTGAGGAGAAAACAAAGTAAATAAAATAGGGACACATTTGTGAGCATCTGTGCATCTCATGTGTAATTCCAATAAAAAAGGAAAATCGGGGAAATATGGACAGCACAATTCCATTTATATGAATTTCAAAGCAAATAAAATAAAATATTTATGTGCACATTTAAAATATAAAAACATGAATATTTCATATAAATATCAAAGTGTAGTTTGAAGTTTGAGGCATAGAGCAGCCGATAATTTGGGGAGATCTTAAACTATGCACAAAATATTTTCCTTCTGAATATGAGTGCCAGATCATGGATATACTGTTCTTCTTTGTATAATGCACAGTTCAGTATATATATATATGTATATATACACATATATATATGAATATGCATTACCATTTTCTTCAAACTTATTATAGTATTTTGGAATTATGATTTAGGTATATTAGTTATTAACTAGAGTTACCAGATATATGATTCACTACATAAATATACCTTTATTCCTTTATTACTTTCCATTTTGACCATATATTTTTTAATAATCTAACCATCTGAAGTATTTTCTGTTGTCTTGAATCAAAGTGAATTTAAGTAGATAATTTAAACTATATCACCCACATATTTAATATTTCTTAATAATAATTTTTCAGCAAAAGTATTCTTTTTCATTTTTACACAATCATTTTTTAACATTGCTACATGAATTTTTATGGGCTATGCTGAATGAGACAGGCATCTATATTATCTATTCAAAAGATGGAGGAAAATGAGTATTTCCCCTGACCCTGTAGTGTGCTATATGCTATGCTTAATTTCCTTTGGATTTCTAAAGGTTGGTAATAGTGCAATAACTAGATAATTGCACCCTTATTGTTAGACTACATAGTAATTGGAATAGTTAGTCAAAATAATGAAATTGAACTAGATGTGTTAATTCATTCCTGTAATATCTATAAGCCTTACAAATTAAAACCTGGGGCAAAAAAAAACCCATAAGTTTCTTTTCAGTTCATTCTAGATATTCATACCGAGCTTCTAAAAATAAGAACATAGAAATAAACAAAAAGAAGAGAATGTTGCATTCAGAATTGAGTGTGAATATGATTAAAAGGCATGCAAATACTACTCGAACCGGTATGTACCTCACACCTCCAAGTCACTTAACTAAGTCCTACCATTAATTCTTTGTGTTGGCCTCATGAGAAAAAAAGTTAATATACGCAACTGAAAGACAAAGATAAAGGCCATAACAAATTAATGTCATCTGCACTGAAGTCACATTCCATTATTTCATGGAAACAGTAGAGATGGGAAATCTCAAAGGTTCACTAAGCACATGTAATCTGTGGTTTCTGATTATGAGAATGGAAAATCTACATACTCTCTGATGTAGAGAGTGTTTACATATTATTTTCTGTTGCTCTGTTCTGACCATGAGTTAAGAAATCTAGAAATATATAGGAGAAAAGGGTATGGGAGAGAGCCGTATGGATGGGGCAAAGAAGAAGCTTAATGAGCTGAGCTGTTGGTTCCACACTTCAAAGAGCATTGAGAACTCTATCCATGACTGAAGATAATCAGACAGATACACAGTCTAACCTGATAACATCTTTTCACATCTGTTGCCCAAACACAGTAAAGGTATATTAGCAGGTTGTTCACTGTGGTTCAGATAGAGGCTACAGACGAGGCCAAGAGCAATTTCTCTTTTCTCCTTTTGCCTTAAACAACATTAGCAAATCTTCTGAAAATTCTCACTTTTTCTTACCAGCATACACATACACACACACACAAATATATATATATGCATATGCACATGTTTATATCTTTAAT
>NC_022009.1:1219393-1234285 GCF_000317375.1 Microtus ochrogaster | reverse complement strand
TTCAATGTCAATGAACTAATGTTGAAGTGGAAAAGGTATAAATAAAAATAGTATTGGACATCAGTGTGTTATTTATTATGATATTAAATGTTCACCTTTACATGGAAACACTGTGGTCCTTTATGAGTTAATCTAGTATTAGGCTTCTCTTAGTGTGTATTTGCTACTGTTCTTATATTTTTGACTTAAAACAATTGAAGGGAAGTGTTGAAGGAAGCCACTGGTTGGTTCCTGGCAGCTCGGTAGCTCAGAACTGAAATAATCACACAGAAACCATATTATTTAAATAACTGCTTGATCCATTAGCTCTAGCTTCTTATTGGCTAACTCTAACATATTAATTGAACCCATATTCATTAATCTGTGCATCACTATGTGGTTGTGGCCTTCCAGCAAAGTTTCACCATGTCTGTCTCCAGCAGCGGCTCCATGGCTTCTCTCTGACTCTTCCTCCTTCCTCCCAGTATCCATTTTAATTTTCCCCACCTAGCTCTGTTTCCCTGTAGCTCTGCTATAGGCTCAAAGCAGTATCTTTATTAACCAATGATATTCACAGCATACAGAGAGGACTCTCACATCAGGGAAGATTTTCTTTTGGCTCATGTTTTCGGAGATTTGAGTTCCTTGTTTGTTGAAACGATGAACTAACTCCTGAAGTACATTATGGCATCTCAAGTATGGCAGAGGGTTCACTTCTAGGCAGTGAGTGAACTGCCAAGTGAGGAAGTGGTGAAGAAGGAAGGTAGAGAGGAAGAGGAGGGGAGGAAAGAATTGACTGAAGGATGAGATTCGTCTAGCGACGCATATTTCTCTCTATTGTGTTCACTATAGTCATTGACATTTCAGTTGATAATCTCCTCTATAAATTAAGAGGTACAAATTTTATTGTTAATGCACAAATATTACTGAGCATTTATTTACAGTATTCAAGCAGAGAATACTACTGAACTAGAAACAGAAGCATTATACCTTTTTAGGATAAAAAAAGAGAGAACTTAATTGTACACACCACAGTTACATCAAACCAAGCAGAGGATTGATGCAGTTATCCTTTTCATTCACAAAATTACAGTGGTAGGGATGCCTATAAACACAAATTTAGAAACAACAGATGTTTCTGGCTACCTTCTGTCAATATGTCCTTTAAAGATCTCTATTTTACAGAAAATAATCAGAGCTTTATCCAACAGTCCTCTCCTGTGAATGGTTTTGGATAACTGTCATGGCAAAACATGCACTCTTTACTTGAGTAAAGAGCACTCAATTAGTTTTCAGTGACAGATGAGTTACAGTGACTTTCTAGAAAGTTCTGCAAAAAAAAAACCAGAATTTACAGAGCTTTACATGGATTTTGAGCACAGCACCGGTTTCTTCTAAACTGTGAAGAAGCAAAGTTTTTAGGAAAAGAGATGGAGTAATTCACTGGAATCGTATATGTGCCTCATTGCTTGGCTATTACAACAGCTATGGATTCCTAGCATGTTTCTTATGTCCTTTATATCTGCAAAATATCTACTGTGCTACTGAGTATACACAGCAATAAGAAATGTTGTAGAAATTATGTAGAAGACTTTAATATTAATCAGATCATTCAACATTTGGAGCACCATTAAAAATATTTTAAAACTTTATTTGTAACTCACTTACCTTAATGCAGCCTTCTCTGGTGATAACTTGAATCATTTAGAGTCTGATCATATAAAGTTATTCAGAAGAGAAAGTTTTATTGAGCCCTAAATAAGACATTTACACCATTTGCTCCAACATTAAAAAGCATCAGAAGAATATCTCTTTTTTGTGTGTGTTTTTGTTTTCCTAGCATAGATGCGTAGCAATAGTGGATAAATAGCAGGAACTGACTTGTTGCTGTGTTTAGATTGATGCCTGGAAGATCTGACATTAGAGAGGCATCATCCAACAACTGATGGAGGCAGATTCAGAAACCCATAACCAGACATGGGGCAGAGATTGGGAACCTGGAGGAGGAGGAGGAGAAAAAAAATGTTGGAGTCACACTGGCCAAGGACACCATGGGATGGTTCACAGAATCAACTAACCTGGGCTTATAGGGGCTCACAGAGACTGAACTGACATACAGAAAGCTGCAAGGATTGAGCTAGGCACCCTGCATGTATGTCACAGTTGTGTAGTTTGGTCCTCTTATGGGACTGCTAACAGTGATTTGGGTACCCTACTTCTCATACTGGGTGAACTTGTCCAGCTTTAAAACATGGAGAGATGCTTAGTCTAACTGCATTTTGATATGCCATTGACACTTGTAGGAAACCTGACCTTTCCTGGATGGAGACAGAGTGCAGGGTGGGGACTGGGGTGGGGGAAGGTAATGAGAGAGAAGAACTGGGAGGGACGAATGTGTGGGGAAAGCTGCAGCCAAGATGTAAAATAAATAGATTAAGGAAAAAAAACATTCAGAAGAGAGGTAGAAATATTGTAAAACCCCAAAATGAAGCTAGGTAGAAAAGGTATAGGAGGTAATCTTCTACACAAAACAGCCATTACGATCATTCACAGTAGCTGTGTATGCCTGTACTGGTTCTGTACAAGAACTGAGCTGAAGCAATCAATAGTCTCAGATAGTAGGAAGGAAGGCTCAGAGAACCCTTGTCATCACTGATGAACTATTAGCTGCTGGTAAGCTCAAGGAGAATGCAGTCATTACTTTCAATTATGTACCCACTAGTTATCACACCAGGCTCAAATGGAATCTTCCAATCCAATGGTCACACAGATGACTGTAGTTAAATTAAGTGGGTTATAAAACAAAACCAAAAGTCGTGATTCCGGGAAAGAGGCTAGTATGGATTGTGTGTGTGGTGTTGTGGGGAGGGCAGTACTGATGATAGGTATAGGAAAGAAATAGAAGAGGGTGTGAGGAAGAGAGTAAAAATATATATGTTATTATGAGATGGCCAAAACTAAAATTGACCATTAAAAAACTTAAAAGAAAATAGAATAAATTTAAGGGATAACTGAACTATATATGCTATAGGCTTACATATGTTATGCATATTTCATATATGGATTTCAAGTAAATGATAAAACTAATGATTAATTAGAAAGAATAATTGAGCCCCTTGTGCAATGTTGTGTCAGATGGCACAAATTCATGAGTGAATGTTTTCAAATATAGAGATGGTTGTGAGATCACTGAGTTTGAAAGAAACAACACTGTTGTATATTTTGGAGTTACTTAAATGAGTCTTCTCAATATCTATCCACACTGCTTCTATAGCCCACCCACTGTACGTGCAGGGTCAATGAGTATCAGCAAATGCCCAGACAGTATTTAATATTGCAACAAGTTCTCTGAAGTCTCTACAAAGTTGAAGAAAACAATCAAATATTGAAAATTCAGGAGGGTTCTGTTGGCATATTTTTGCTAAACTAGGGATGCTTACACTGTGTTTTTAAAGTTAATGGCAGATCAAGTTGTCAGTATTTACTGGAAAATTCCCTACAAGGTTATCGTTTCTATTATCTTGGCTATGAATAAAATAACTATTAATTTAAATCATGTGCATATACATTAACACGTATATGCATTTTGCCTAGTTTTAGGTAAATATAAAATACTGTGATTCCTTAAAGCTTTATCAAACAACCTGGTACTATTTTTGACAAGTGGGTTAATAAGACTCCTCACAAGATCGGACAACTATATAACAAAAATGTCAGCACAGGCATCAGAAATCTCCATCTGATTTGTTGATCAGGGTAGACCATGTGACACCTACAGCTATATTGCTGCTACCCTTAGTTGCCTCTGTAAAATTCAATGTTAAGTCCAGTGTCTAAAAAAAACCTCACAATTTGTACATAAGACTCAAAAGTTTCAAGCTATATATAACTTCTAAGTCTCTTCCGTGAGGTCTATCTAGCTTTTATAATATCAGAAAATACTATATATACTGCCATGGCATGGAAGTAAGCAGCAGTCTTACTTAGCTGTTACGCCAATTGACCACAATAATGACCAACATGACAAGATATACCTAAAGGGTCAGTAGTAACACTCATAACTTGGCAGCAATCAGTAGCTGCCCATTTGGATATAAGGCCATCCAATAAAAACATAAACTCATCTAAATGCATGCTATTGAAACTGCAGAGGATGAAAGAAAAGAAAAAAAGCTCGAAAGATACCCAAGGAAAATAGAATTTTCCTGACAGTGAAATAAGGGTGAGACTTCTCCCCATATTTCCTGTTTGATGCTATGCAAGCTAGAAGAGAGTGGTGTGAGAAAAATTAAAAAAAGAAAAAATAACCTCACAAAGCTTTGAATTTGATATACAGGGATGCTATTCTTTAACACTGTGTGAGAAAGAATACGTCTCGGGAAAACAGAGCAAAATTGCACCATCAGCAGAACTGTGCTGTACAAATGTTTAAAGCTGTACTTCAGGGAGAACAGGCCAACTTTCTTTTCTGCATACTCTATTTTAACTGAGATTTCTACGTGGTTCCTTTTTTATGTTTTAGCACGTCAACTATACATTTTTCTTGGCACGTTGTTTCCCTTGTCTGTGTCAAGTTTAATGGAAATGTAAATGAAAATAAAGAATATATGCACCTCTTCTTCAAAAAAATATTCATATCATGGTAGATATTAATGCAACTGCATGATTAGACCTCCTTAAATGTAAACAGTATACATAGATTACACACAGAAAATATCACCATGTATTAAACAATTTTTATTCTGCTCAGTTGCAACTTTTTAGAGGACTTTAAAATGTTTGATTTAAATATAAGATTTTATATAACACAAAGTATTTTAATCATGATTACAAATATACTTATTATATATCTTATCTTTAAATGGTTAGTATTTCTTTAAAAATTTATCAATAAGTTAATATTTAAAGGTCATAATATAAACAGTCAAATATACTAACTCTCAAATTTATACATTCTACTTATTAAATTTTAAAACTATATCAAGGAGCTAGAGAGATGTCTCTGTGGTCCTGAGCATTTCCTGCTGTTGCAAAAAAAAAACCCTGACTTTGTTTCTCAGCATCATCCAGGTACTGACAACAACCATTAACCATAGATTTAAGGGATCTGATACTTCCTTCTGGATTGTTTGGACACTTCCACTCAAGTGCACATAATACCCACACAAACACACACACACATAAATACGTAAAATAATATTCAATATATTTTAAAATAGACATATATCCACTTAAATAATTCCATACCATTTTAGTTGATCACAGTATAATATTAACATGAAGCATGGCTTCCAATGAGAAAATTAAATTTACCCATGTTCATAACAGCTGGTAAGACTTCCTACATATATATATCTTTGGGTACATGGTAATTTGATTATGACCCTTAAGTCACAAAAACAATTCTGTATCCCTCAACTTGTAATTCATTTGTAAAATGCTAATATAGTCAATTGGGTTTTGTCGCTGTTGCTATTTATTCAAAAGAGTTATCAAGTTATAATTAAATGAGCAGAAATCAGCATGGCCTATGTAAACGTTGTAATTGGTTCATAAATATGTAATGTTCTTAATTTAGGTATAGTCTCTCGTGGCTTTGAAATTAGCGTTGCTCTCTCTGATGACCACCTTAGGTGTTAAATGTTCAATATTTCAAGGCTATGTTTTGAAAATCAGTCATAAGCTTATACAAACTTTTAAGAATGTGAATTTTAGAAAGTGTGAGAAATTTGGGGAGGGCAGTGAGGATCCCTGCCCATGTGTTTGGATCCATTTCTCCTTCTGGCTAATTCTTGATGCCGTGTTTGGCAGAAATACCTGAGTACTTCCTCACAGTGTCAGTACAATTTTTCTGCCATGAAAAACTCAAGTTGTGATTAATTCTATATAAATTTTATATCTTTAAATGAACTTCTGAAACGCCTTTTATAATGACAGCCATTCTCATTTAGAAATATATAATGCATGCTTTCCACCAGAGAATTAAAAACAATACTAAAGAACATCTCAGGTTGCATTCCTCCTCTTCCTTTTCTTTCTTAGATTTTCTATTATTTATTATAAAAAAGTCACCTTTCAACTTACATTTTCTTCCAAAGGTTGTGCAATATTTATTATCAATACATTTTCCTTAAAATATTAAGAATAAGCTGTTTTTTATTTGCTATTTTTTGTTGAAATTTTCTTTCTTCTTTTTAAATGGAACAAAGAGAGGTGCACAAGCAGCTGAAGTTTTTCTTGTGAGTCACTGAACATCTCATCATGGAAGTTAACTCCTTCAACCACTGCTAATTCTCTTTCCTTTTGGAAAATATGCACATTCGTGGATCTTTATCAGTTTTTAGTCAGCTACTCTATTAATCATTTTGAAAAATAGTCAATGATTTCAAACATGGCACAGACCTTTCTTAAAAATTTCCTGCTATAAATGAAACTATAAAGAGACTATCATAAATCCCCATAATAAATAGAAGAGAATTTAAAAAGGATTGTGTTGGCTTTGAGGTTAATTTTCCTTTAGGAAATGTAGCTCGGCATTTTAGAGTAGCCAAATCTATTCAAGAATCTTCTAGTATTCAAAATTCTACCCATGAATTATTCATCCATTTGCAGATTTCATTTATGTCAAGTCTCGTTAGAACATTTAATTTTACATGAACGTTATTCTCAGAGGAGACCCTTAACAATTGGACATTAGCATCTTTTTGAGTAAGTCAGCATTTTTGGTGTAACGAGATTCTTGTCTTATTCTGAGTAATACCACTTCCATAATTCAATCATGGCATAGTTTAATGTAGGTTCTAAGAATGTCATTTTCATGGATCATACACTAGTATTTTGTATTGACTTAAAAGGGAGTGAGGATGGGGTATTTTAAGACACGTAATATACTGTATCGGGGAATCACAGAATTAAGATGTTCTGTTTACTTTATTGTATTGAAATAAAAATACCATAATAGCCATAGGAAATAAAAATGTTTTAATTTAAATATACAAGTAGGTAGCATAAATTATTGAAAATGTTGAAGACTACAAAGAAGTACTGTGGGAAATTATATCTGGTTTAGTATAACCATTTTTAAACAATGTTATCTTGCACTGAGATTTACATCTGTGACTACTAGAAATACACATTCATTTTCCTGTTTAAAGAAAAAACACCCCCCCTCTTGAACCCTGGTGCTTCTTTCACTCAGCCCCTTATAAAGTCTATCTTTGGAGATGCCTAAAAGAAAATGGGGTTGGGTGGATAGAAGAAAGAAACGAAAAGGAAAATGAAAAGTATACATTTTGTGACCTAATAAGGCTCATATAATTTATTTTAAAATTGAAAGATTTCATATAGAACTATTAAAACTATACAGGTATTTAGAGAGATAATTTATAAGTCAGTTTCATATATTAATATATAGAATCCATCTGCTGACACTGTTGATACATAGCAATGAAAGACCAGAACAGTGGATTCAAGGGAATGAGCTTAGACTTTTATATGCTCACATTACCTAATTCTTCTTCACTCTAAGATTTACACATTTCTCTCATTCTATATTCACAGTTTTCTTATCACACCAACAAACACCTGTGTTTGACTGTGATGATCACTCATGTACTCCATTTCTTTTGGCTCTTTATAAACACCACATGAAATGTTGCATACTAGGGTTTATCTCAGAGAAATTTTTTTCTAAGCACTGATTACTGATGTCATTATGCTTCTTGCTGCTCTGTTTATAAATATAGGTTGATACACATATTTTCTTGTTATATCAACTGAGAAATCCCAGAATAATTAATGTCCTTGTGATTATGATAGACATGCTTACTTCCCACCTGTTATTAGCACCATTTTTCTGTAATGATTGCTAGGAAAAACAAAGTGGTGTTGAATTGAAACATATCTATGTACAAATAAGCACAAATAAACAAATGTGACTATGAAAACCAAACTTTTATGCAGAATTGATCCAAATTATATAGTTTAAAACTATACTCTCAGAGATTGGTATCACACTCTGCCTTCTAGCTGGAACCTGCAAAGAGAACCCTATAGTACAGAGAGCAGATAAAATGAAGAATATTCAGTAAAATTTTTAAATAAAATATCTGAGAACAATAATGTCAGCCTGATAGTTCAGGTTAATTTCCATGATGTAAATTTTAAATATATGAAAAGAGTTCTATTTGTATCTGTGATCTCAAAGTCTAGTCATGAATACAGAGGATGGAGAATCTAAAACATACTTGACTAGTACCTGTTATTGTTTATGAATTCTGAGATCTTTAATATTTCATTGATTCATGTTTGTTACATAGGTAGGATAATTTCAAAGTACTTCCAATTCTGACTTGTTAAGAGTAGCATGAAGCATTCTTAAATGGTGATAATCAAATCTAAATGCTATAATTTCAACAATAACATCTAAAATATAGTAAGGAAATGTTTGTCAAGAAAGCAAATGGAGAAAATATGAACTCTTTATATACAAAAAAACCAAGGAATTAGAAATAAGCAAAATATTGGGTAGAAAAAATACAGAGTAACCTTAAGGAGATGTTTTTGTCCCAGTAATAGAAACTGTAACTAAGTCAACAACAAATGATATAAATTGAACATAATAAATGTTCTCCCATAAATCTCACAGTTTACGCCAAATTCCAATAGACACAAAAATGCCTCAATTTCAAACAAGTAACTCCAATGTAGCAAAATGTGAAGACAGTGTCTAAACATATTTTTCAAAGGAACACTGTAAGAATGGATTTGTGGACCAAATGATGAAAATGCATGAGCTAAGCATTCATCTTAGAAGACAGGTAAAGAACTATAATGCAATGATATGGAAATAAATCTGAAAATACATATTTGAGTACAACAGCAAAGCAATTTTTGTTCTTTGAAAAATAAAAAGCTATCAACTAAATTAGAGGCTCATGAGAGTGATAAATATAAAGTAGAAAGTCACAAATGCAATGAACTATGTTATTATAGCTATATCTCACCCCATATCAAGATGTATCTCCTGGCAGAAGATGTACACTGTTACAGGAAACTACAACTTATTTGGATTCAGATAGTCTCTTGTTACTTTCTCAGTTTCAAAACCTGAAAGATATGTGCTTATGTGTCTGGAGAAAGCTGAAGGCAAGCAATAACATCTAAGGATCCTTATATTTTAGGATAAACAATACCACCAGGACAGGTAAGTGAAGAAGAAACAATTTAGATAAAGGGGTCAAAACACCATTTGCTCATGCTATGTCTGCAGTGCTATTTTCAGTAGTTAGTTAAATATAAACATTTGTAGAAAACATAAGAATTGTTCCTTCCTAAAGTGAACCCAAAGTCTTGTGTCTTTATCTGCCATTAGCCTCCTCTCTAGGTCTCTGTGTTGTCATTGGTTGCTCTGGTTGAGTTAGCAACTAGTCAAAATATAGAGAACAACAAATTGTGGGATGTGTAGACACAATTAGTATATCAAAAAAAATCACTAATATCGAAGACTAATGGAACATTGAACAAAGTGGCAGAAATACTTTAAAATCTAGAGACACTAGAGACTGAGGGGACTTAAGAGCTTGCTTCAATACTGAGGGGGCTTAAGAGGTGAGTGAACAGCCACACAGCAGGACAGCCCACTCTCTAGGACCTCCATAGTGGGACAAAACCTAGAGTCCCTCCTTTAATTGTCTTGGCTTTTCTAGCCAGCCAGCAGGAGGGTTTCCTGCAGGTAGGCTTCCCCATTAACCAGCCCATCTACCTGACCCTCCAAGCTACTAGCCCCACTGCATCCTACTTAGGTGAAGGGAGAAGCGGGGGGGGGGGGGAAGAGAAAATGTAGAACTCAATAAAAATAAAAAAAATAATCTAGAGACACAGGAAGTCTAGACACAAGTGAGATTGGTGAGGTTGTGCCTTCTAGCTATGACAATGATTATGCACTCATGGAATCTCAAAATATAGATCCCTGAACAAGACTTGAGTAATTCTAACATCAGTTGACCTGTTAACATGGATGATGAAAACTCATAGAATTACACACCATAGATGAATATCTACAAGAAAATTAATGACTGCTGATAGAATTAGCTCTTTCAAGGATGAGCCCTTGGTTGGCTGATCAATACCATGTGGCCAGGCATGTTAGTGGGGTATTAAGATGGAGAGATATTAGGTATAGAAGAAGGAAGAGAGAATGGTGATGATGATCTATTTACATTTTAGTTAAATAAAAACTGTTGTCTCTTTATATATGGCATGTGAAGATTTATTAATGAACTACAAAATAGGAAATGTATAATATTATGTAACCAATTCAGATACTAGAACATTTGAACCACAATTTGAAACCCTGATTTCATATCTGTCTTTTCTTTATCCTGGTTGGTTGTGAAATCAATTGACACACTCACTGCTTTTGCTCGTCATATTTACGTCTAGTGTACCTTTTCTTCACACTCACCCTCTGGTTCTCACTTCTGATTTCACTTTGAGTACAGTAAGAAATTCCTTATGGTATTTTTCAGGGTTATAGCCAAGAGCGTCTCATTTCAGCTGCACTTGACTTTTCCTCTGGGACTTTCCTGCCAGAATAAATCTCTCTCAGACTTGCTCAGTTTGCACAAGATGAGATTCAGAAATCTGAGAGCTTAAACCTTCAGGGAAAATTCTCGGGAGTTTGGAAGTTGGTGGTTTAAAGTGGTGGATTAAATGTTCCTGCTTTTCTTCTTCATCATTTACACGGAGCATCATGACAGACATGTGTATGTTTCTCAGAAGTTCCAAATAGGGCCCACCGCTGTCTCCCAGAGCAATGATCCTGGCAAAGGACACTCAGATTGGCTTTTCAATCCCTTTCCTCTTATCTGTTTCCGTTTCTGTATTTTCAGGCAAGGAAAGAATTGAGTAGTCTTGCTTCTTTTGCTTAATAAACACTTAAAAGCATACAGCAGGTCCTTAGCTGAAGGAATATTGATACTCTGCTGACAAAGAGAGAATATCTATGAACACACATGGAGAATGCTTATCAAGGACTAATTCTATGTAATAGCATCCTTTGAAACTTAAATACATTATGCTTTTGAGGGGCTAAATTCTTCTGACAAGAAAAAATGAGATTATTAATAAATTATGTAGCAAGAAGAACTTTGTTACTACCTATGTAAAAGTTAAATCACATGATCTTGAAATATTTAAAATTGGATCACTAAATATTAGTAAAGTGTCCAACTAAGTATAGCATGTAAAGCTTATGCCAATTTGAAATCATAATTCAATGTGTGATGTTTTGTAAGATGCTGCTTCTTTTCAGTGATAGAATTCAAACCTAGAATCTCTCACAATAGACATATGCTCTACAAATGAGCAACAACTTCTCCAGATACTGCTCTCTGGCTTCAATATAACATTGACAAATAAGTCTTGATTCTGTTTTAAAGATGATATGACAACATTGAACAACTTGAGCCATATTTGGCCATATAAATCAATTTATTTTTGCCATTCTGTCTTAAAATGTACCCTATCCTATGTGTAGTCTATGGGATCAATCATATATCTATACTTTGGTTTTCTCTACATTGTTCATAGTTCATATCTCTTTTAGGACATAACATTTTTCTGATTGGGCTAAGGATGCAGTGGATAAAGTAAACGCTGTGTGTACATGAGGATCTGAATTGTATTCTAGAACCTTTTTTTCTGTGAAAGATGGGCATGATACTGAGCTCTTGTTATTCTAGTGCTAGAGAGATACAGATAGGTGGATCAGTGAGACTTCCTGGTGGACTCAGTGGCTAACAAAATTTGGACAGGGCAGGTCAACTCAGTCCTATGTAAAATGACACCTAACATTTATTTCCAGCTTTCAAACATACCTCCTGAAACATGTACACACACACACATGCACAACAGATATACACATGTGTACATGTCCATATCTACACAAAAGATCTCTCTGAACTTACTCCTGAGGCAGAGACTTTTAGAGATTTGTTTTGGCACCATTCTTTCCTCTATCCGCACTAACTATTGTAAACACATATCCTCTTGGATTCTCCATAGTTGTGTACTAGCCAATGGAAATCAAACCTCTGCACTAACAATCCAAATGCCATGCCTTTATGTGAAGTGTGGGTTTTCAAGATTCTCATCTTTCAGGCTGTTTAGTGCAACCACCGGCTTCCTCTTCACATGAACTTTTGCTTGTAATGTATCAACTCGTGTATATTGGTAAAGAAATCTTTTGACTTCCTCTCTCTTTTGTGGATTGGGATTTATAAAGGCTATAAGAAATAAACCTGAAGTGAATTTCAGTATTTATTGGATGTCCTTCTGACTATCTGCTGTCTCCTGTCTATCTCTGAATCCTCACTTTAATCCCCAAGCACAGTCAAATACATCAGGCCAGATCCAACATAAGTTCACATATGCATGCATGCAGATGTACTTGGCCTGTGTACATGCAGGCTTGTGGAAACCTAGTGTTGATATTAAAAGTCTTCCTTGATCACTCTTCTCTTTGCCCATTATGTCAGGATCTCTTATTTCAATTCACAACTAACAATATGGTTAATCTACCAAGACAGCTTGCTCCAGTGAATTCCTTTTCTCTGTTCAGAGCACTAAAGTTAAAAGCTGCTCCAAGAAGCCTAGTCTGAATTTATATGGCTTCTGGGGATCTAGACTTCCAGCCTCACAGCTGTATGGCAAGGGCTCTATCCACTGAGCTATCTCTCCATCTCCAAGCCTTCCTTTTAATTATTAGAATATTCTTTAACTTAAGGTAAAACATTTTACTTGTTTCATGAAATAAAATAGGTGGCACAGAGGTTTCACTAATGCCTCTAAACTCATTTGTAGCCTGCAGATTTTGAGGCATTTAAATGTGGACTCTGGGATCCACGCTATTACTACCAAGTTTTCTGTTTCTGCATTTCAAAATTAAAATATTTTTATCCTTCCAGCAGGTGTATCACAGGGGTTAATCATAATTAGCTGTTCTCTACAGTAAAACTACTTAATTACTTTGTGTTTTGAGGTACTCATTCTGATCTCTTAATTTTTCTTTTTGAAAAGATAGCAGGTAGCTGCAAGAATGGTACTTTCCCATCATGCCAGTATGCAAAAAACTTCCACAGGACACTTATCAGTTCAAGGCCAGCCTCAGCAACACAGCCAGATCCTGTCTCAAGAAGTCAACCAACTATCCAATCAACAAGTGACTGAGAAATGAACAGAGAATGATAAAATGCACATAGAATAATGCTCATTAAATCAAATGCTACAAAACAAAATAATATACGTTAAGAACAAGATGAAAAGGAGGTGTTTTTTTTCAAAAATGAAACATTTTCAAGGTTCCTTTTGTCATCCTGATAGCATAAAATCCATACTCTACGTTTCATCCTGTGACATAACTGATTTAAAATATTTAAATACTTTATGTTAGATTGTTAAACTAAAAGAACTTTCGTTATGCTTAGACAGAGAATTAACTTCAGAATATAAAAGAAAATGCTCGCATTAATGCTTATTGACACAATCATTAAAAGGAACATATGGTGTCTAGGGAAACTTGTTGGAAGGCACTTTCTGACTACTTCTGATAAATACTAGCAAGAGCATAAGTAATCTAAATTTCATAAGATTTCAGATTATTGTAAGAAAAATTAGAATCTGAGATCAATAAAAAGAAATTATCAATCAAATATTACTAAAAAATAATTAAGGACACTAAGAGGTATGTTAGCAGCTTGGCTGACAAATATTTAAAAATAATCTATTTTATTTAATAAGTATACTGAAATTTCTCTCATTTTAATAAAGAGTATATACATAGTAAGTCCTATTTTATTTGCCTTTAAAGTACAGCATGTGATTCCTCAGTATGAACTGTTAAACAAACGAAGGGATAAAAATTTGAAGTATCTGCTGGTGTCATTCTGATAATGTTTATGAAAATGTACAAATATTTAAATATGACATTTGTATCTTAGAAATTTTACCAAATAAATGTAAATATATTGGCAATATTAACATACATATTTATCACTTGGAAATGAGCACAGTTTTCTTTCCTCTAGGCAAGAGTTGGTATTCTGAATGGCCCTCCCCCTATGCTTGCAAACACTTTTGTGCTTGGCCAGAAGTTATTTCTAGCTGTAAGCAATGGGCTTTAATTAAACTTTTGCATTTAAACACATTCATGGATTACAGTTTAGTTTCAGTCAGAATTTTTGTTGACATTTGAAATATGCAGATGCATAAAATGGAATTAAGATGCATTGAATTTGTTTAATGGCTTTTTATGGTATGTTTCATGCGGCATAAGGCAACTTCAGGTTATATGTAATAGCAAGTAGGAAAATATGTCCCATTTGAAATAAAACTTTAGCTAACATTGGATTATATTTAGATGAGCCAAAAGTAATTTAAAATGTATGATACCTTCTACATCTAAAGAAATTAATATAAATTTAAAAACCTTCAATAATAATTCTACTTAGTTTATCTGAATACTGTGACTATTTGTTTTGATACAGACAGATTTTACTTTATTAGTGGGGAGTCTTCACATAATAATTAAAAACAGAATTTCATCTCGAATTCTTTGTTTTGTTTTTGCTTTTCAAGGCATGTTCCTTTGATAGCCTTGCCTGTCCCAAAATGAGCTCTGTAGACTAAACTGGCCTCAAACAGATAAAGAACCACCTTCTGCATCCTTAGTGTTGGGGTTAAAGGCATATGCCACTGCCTCCCAGCTAATTTCAGGTTATTATTTCCTGTGCATATAAAAAATATGAAAGGGAAAAGGAAACAGTGTTGCGGGAGGTCCTTCCGCTCCTCCAGCCTATAGCCGCTGAGATACCAGCCCATTGGGGCGTGGTCTCTCTTCCTTTAAAAAAGCAG
>NC_022009.1:1205633-1212618 GCF_000317375.1 Microtus ochrogaster | reverse complement strand
AAGTTATTTATTATACAAGACCTAATCTAGTTAGAATAGGATATTTGTACTTATTGTATATAATTTCATAGTAGGTTTAGAACTCTCTTTCTTAAACAAAAGGGGGAGGTGTTGCGGGAGGTCCTTCTGCTCCTCCAGCCTATAGCCGCTGAGATACCAGCCCATTGGGGCATGGTCTCTCTCCATTTAAAAAAGCGGCCACTTCCTTCTCTCTCTCTCTTCACTTTCTGCTCGGCCGGCGACTAGACTCCCTTCCTGGTTGTGCAGAGGGCTGACGGTGATCTGTAAGTTTTTTCCCCTTTAAATAAATACTACCCTATTAATCATAATTCCAAACTGCTGTGGCATTTTTTGTGACTTACGCCTTCAAAACAGAATAAAGGAAGGAAGGAAGACAAGGAGAGAAGAAGGAGGGATATACAATAGTATTCACAAGAGGGATGCATTGAGAGGGCTCTAGTGTTGTTTAGTCAGTGTTCCTTGTCATTCTATGTAGTTCTTTGAGACTTTTCCTTTTCAAAAGTCTCTATTAGAGTCATTCTCTTTCTCAGAATACTATACCATATGTTTCATATAACAGATATAATAAGAGACATTTAATTATAACTAAACCAAATCACGTGGCTTCCAAATAATCGGTTTATCATCGAACAACTGACTAATAATTTATGGTGTGATCTAAATTTGAACACTCATGTGGAATTTTTTTCAAAGCAAGTGTTTCTGTCAAAAAACGGTGTCCAGTACCAACAGATACTGTGACTGGAGAGATGTTTTAGCAGGTAAGAGCCATCTTATTGCTCTTGCCTAAGACTAGGTGTGGATCTCTAGCATCCACATAGAGAAGTTCACAATAATTCATAGCCCTGCCTCAGAAGACCAGGTGCCCACAGTGAGGATTCCAAACACATCCATGTATGTATGTATGTATGTGTGTATATATATATATATATATATATATATATATTCCAAACACACACACACACATATACATATATATATATATGTATGTATGTATATGCTCAGACATATAAACTTATATGGGAATAAATGACATTTTAATTACAAAAAGTAAAAATATTAAGTGTATAAACTATACATGTATAAAAGGGAAATATTATACAAAATATTCATGTATTCCTATGAAGCAAGATATTTTATTTCCTCTACTAAAAGTTTGATTTCTTTGATTTTAATAGGAGATAATCATGGACTAGATTACAATTGTTAATAATTAGAGTGTTTCATATGTAAGATACTTTTATATTTAAATTATTTCAAGCTTAAACAACTGTAGTTAATTGATAGAGATAATCTTTTTAAATCAACAAAGAGAGTATTTTATATAACATTGTACCTGTACCTGGAAAATATATATATATATTCAAAATTAATTTGAGTATCAAAAGCAATATCCTTGCTATTTATAAAATATCTATAATAGATAGTATGAAAAACCTCTTATGAATAGTTAAGTTTTTTATACCCAAATGCACTTTAAATCTCAAAATCATATTAATGATAAGTTAAACATGCAGAAAAGGGTGAAAATAGCCCCAGAAATATATTACATAAGGCTTTATTAACCTTGAATTTCTTAATGCTAATGAGAAAGGGACAACAGCAGCAGAGAGACATTAAATAATAGAAAAGTCTTCTGATTAAATCATTCAGTGTATTTCAAGAATGTGTTGTCTGCAGACACTCTACTTGGAGCTTGTTTTCTTCTTGGCAAAACTGGCCTTTGGGCAAGGAATTGCCCATGTATCAGCCACTGACAAAATTCATGATGTCCAGACAGGACAAGCAAGATACAAGAAAAAAGACTGTCAAATCTTCTCAAGACAGTGTAAGATGGCTTTATAAAATCCGTGCCTCTGAAATGGTCTGTCAGTCACTCTAGGCCTAAGCCAAATTTGGTTGTGCCAATGTTTCAAATGAGACTTTGAGTGATTGCTCACATAGCCAGTTGTCTCTGTCATTTGTTGTACATTTTGGAAGTTGCTTGATTGTATTTCCCTCTTACTCAAATAATGTTATTTCCCTTCTCAAGTCTTCATTGGGTTGAAGACTAGATAGTTGTAGTTACATTCATCTCATGACTTGGCCAAGTTATTTATTATAAAAGACTTAAACTCATTAGGATAGGATAATTTTTGCAACATTTATTACATTTTTTGCTTGATATTGTTTTTGCTGGTTGTAATTCTTATTTTTATTCTTGATATTTGTTCTTATTGTCCATAATTTTGCATTAGGCTTATAACTATCTTATTTAAACGAAAGAGGGAGGTGCTGTAGGAATTCCTACTGCCAGTAGCTTTACGTTACTCACCCACTTGGCGTGGCCCCTTATACTATATATGCTGATGTAAAGCATGCATCTGGCTTCTTTTCTGACTGCAGAATTTGGTTGTTCGTTGTAGTAATAGGGGCGGCGGGGCTGCGTCCCCAACACCCCAGCCGCCCGCTCGGCTAGCTTATGCCCCGAAATAATTACATGGACACTGTATTCATTTAATCACTGCTTGGCCATTTCTATCTAGCCTCTTCTAGGCTAACTCTCGCACTTGGACTAGCCCATTTCTTATAATATGTGTAGCACAGCTGGGTGCGCTTACCGGGAACATTCTAGCCTATGTCCATCCTGGGTCGGAGCTTCATCGCGTGTGCCTCAGAGAGCAGAGCTCTCGCCTCTGCCCGCGAGAGTGGAGCATCATGTCTCTCTGAGGCGTCTGCCCCCTCGAGGAGAGCTGTCGAGTCTCTGAGCTCACTTCCTCTTCCTCCCAGCGTCTGCTCCTCCCACCTATGTTCTAACCTATCAGGTCAAGCAGCTTCTTTATTTAATCAACCAATGACCTTCCTCCATCAGTTCGTCCCCGTTCCAGCAGAGGATTGTGATCTACCCCTAAATTCTGAGCTTGTGTAGGATTTCTTTTAAGTGTCCTTCTTTACATCTTACTTAATCTTTATTTCTATAATAGCAAATTATGTCCTTACTTTTTCCTAGTGGTGGCTACTATATTCTTTTCATTTTGAATACCTATGGTATAGAAAATTAAGTAAGTATAGGTAGTAAAATTATATCTAGAGTCAAGGAAAATAAGGTTTTAGTTTCTCACATAACTACTTTTGTCTATCTATGGGACAAACATATAAATGCCTATTAAAAAAGACAAATTAAATTGATTTGGTTTAATGTAAATCACATGGGCTTCCATAAGAAGTGGTTTCCATAAGAAATTCTGAACATTTGCTGTAGAGGACACTAAGTTTTATTTGTAAACATCTGTTTTATATTTAGACAGTTTTTTTATTTCTTTATATTATTATACATTTCTTGTTAGCCTACTTATCATAAATTTCTAAGGAGATAAGTTTATTGATTAGCTATAACTTATTAAGGAGACATTTTATTGTAAATTACTTGTGAGTTTTTGTACTGAAAAAAAAATTATTGGGATTTTACAACTGAAATAACCAAGAAATACATATAAGTATCTTTGGTGTTTAGACATTGTTTGTTTTTTATAAATGTGCAGGATTACAACTTAAAATTATTCTTATTAAAAACCTTACAATTAAAGCTCATTTTAACCAAATTGTAACACACACACACCTGGTATTGCTCATTATTTGAGTACTTGGTCACATTTTTAAATTTCATTATACTTCAGATTTCTCACTTGTAGAATAAGAAAAATAATAAATTTATATAAAAGATTTTATTGATAATGCATAAGAAAATAAGCATATAAGCATGAGAGATTATAATGGGGTCTTTATATGCCATGAACTACATACATTTCACAAAGAAGTATACAGCATTTATTACACTAAAATCTTAGTTTATAGGAATGATACGTTTGGCATATATATATATATATATATTATTGACTAATTTTTTAAAACTTATTTTTATTATTTTTATAGAAATGAATATGAATGAAAAACAATTTCTTAGAAAAGATAAAGATTGAAATATATATCAGAACTATATTTGAAACTCAGAGAGAAGGGAATGGTTTGCATGAGAAATGGGAAGAAAATATTGTTTCTCTTTAGAACCAGCTACATAAATATACAATCTAGTCAATGGTTGAGTAGGCAACTCTCACTTCATAGAGGTATTATAATTTCATTAAATTCTGAAAGAATATTAAATTCAGAATTTTAATTCAGAATTTAACACTCTTAATGGTCTGGGTCACACAGTGTAAAATGTTGTATATCAATAAGGTTGGTGACACTTTTCTTCTGTACTGTGAGGCTGTATATTGGTCGTTAATTTGACAGAAACTACAATTATCAAAGAGACAAGCCTCTGGGCAGGTCTGTAACAGGAGGAGCAGGCTGCTTGTCATCTCGGCCACCAGGCTAGCTTAATCCGAAATAATCACACAGAAACTGTATTCATTTAAACACTGCCTGGCCCATTAGCTCTAACTTATTATTGGTTAATTCTTACATCTTAATTTAACCAATTTCTGTGTATCACCACATTTTACCGGCAAGATACTAACCAGCGTCCATCTCAGGAAGATACATGGCATCTGCCACTATGCCCTTCTTCCCAGCGTTCAGTTCTGTCTTTGCCATGCCTACCTAAGTTCTGCCCTATCAAAAGGCCAAGGCAGTTTCTTTATTCAGCCAATGAAAACAACACATAAACAGAAAAAACTCCTACACCATAGGTCCTTTTCGCAATTCTTCACAGACCTTCAAAGAATGATAATCAACTTCATAAGGAAAAACAAGAAACCCAGGATAGCCAAAACAATTCTGTATAACAAAGGAACTGCCAGATGCATTACCATCCTTGACATCAGGTTCTATTACAGAACTACAGTAATGAAAATAGCTTGGTATTCACATAAAAACAGAGATGTTAATTTACACACCTATGAACACTTGATTTTTGACAAAGAAGCAAAAAAGATATAATGGAAAAAAGAAAGCATCTTCAACAAATGGTGTGGGCATAGCTGATTATCAACCTGGAGAAGAATGAAAATGGATCCATATCTGTCACCATGAACAAAACTCAAATCCAAATGGATTAAAGACCTCAATATAAATCCGACCACCGTAAACCTGATAGAGGAAAAAGTGGGAAATAACCTTCAATGTACGGGCACAGGAGACCACTTCCTAAATATAACCCCAGTAGCACAGACGATAAGAGCATCAATAAATAAATGGGACCTCCTGAAACTGAGAAGCTTCTGTAAAGCAAAGGACACAGTCAATAAGACAAAAAAGCAGCCTACTGAATGGGATAAAAATCTTCACCAACCATCAGACAAGGGACTGATCTCCAAAATATATAAAGAACTCAAGAAATTAGACATTAAACTTGAATAACACAATTAAAAAGTTATGTACTGAACTAAACAGAATTCTCAAGAAAAGAATTTCAAATGGCCAAAAGATACTTAAGGACATGTTCTTCTTCCTTAGCTATCAGGGTAATGCAAATTAAAACAACTCTGAGATACCATCTTACACCTGTCAAAATGGCTAAGATCAAAACCCCTAATGATAGCTTATGCTAGAGAGGTTGTGGAGCAAGGGGAACACTCACCCATTGCTGATGAGAATGCAAACTTGTGCAACCACTTCGGAAATCAGTGTGGCGATTTCTCAGAATTGACTGTGACTCAACCTACCTCAGGATCCAGCAATTCTACTCTTGGAAAAATATTCAATCATAATACAAGAGCATTTGTTCAACTATGTTCATAGCAGCATTATTTGTAATAGCTAGAACCTGGAAACAACCTAAATGCCCCTCAAGTGAAGAATGGAAATAGAAAGCATGGCATTCTACACATTAGAGTACTACTCAGCAGTAAAAAATAATGACATCTTGATTTTGCATGAAAATGGACAGAATTAGAAAACATTGTCCTGAGTGAGGTAACCCAGACCCCCCCCCAAAAAAACATATATAGTATACTCACTCATTAGTGGATACTAGTCATAAACAAAGGGCAACGAGCCTATAGTTCAGGATTGTACAGAAACTAAGTAATACGGTGAACATAAAGAAAAACATATATAGACCCACCTGGGAATTAGAATCAGACAAAAAATTGGGAGCAGGTGGGCAGGGGGTAGAAGGGCAGTTGAGAAGAACTTGAGGGAATGGGATAATCGAGATGGAGGAAGAACAGATATGAGAGTGTCGTGATCCAGCTGCCCTCACTCCCCCTGACTGACAGCAGAACTTCCTTGTGGTCTGTAATTGACAAGGATGTTTGTGTTCTTTCTGGCCTGTGAGTTTCCACACAAGGTGTAGAGGTGTAAAAGGTTGCTGGGCAAAATAAAAGTTACTGTTCTTCCACCTGAAAATAAGCCTCCTTCTCTCAATCCCGGCCAGTCTTGGCATCTAGGCTGCACTGGCTGCAGTTGACAGCTGGGGCAGACTGAGGGGCCACTGATAGTGACACTGGGACTTGTCTCTACTGCATATACTGGCTTCATGGGATCCTATTCTCTTGCTCAAACTAAATGTACTTAAGGAGGACCTTGGACTTTCCACAGGGTGGGGGTGCATGACACTCCTTTAAGGTAGGAGGGGTGGGGAAATGGTCTGCAGAGGGAGGGGGGACTGAAAGGAGGGAAGGGAGTGGAAGTTTGGATTGGTATTAAAAACCAAAAAAAAAAAAAAAAGAAAGAGAAAAAAAGGAATTATCTATATTAGGACATGCGAGGTGGGAAGAACAAATATAATTCTGGACAGCACCATTCTCTGGTCTGGGGTACTAGACTATGTAAATAAGAACACCAGCTGGGCAGCGTTATTCATTTCCCTCTGTTTTCTGATTGCAGGTGGAGTATAAACACCCTAAGTTTTGCCCTAGAACTCTAAGACAAGTGAAACTTCCCTCCTTCAGTTTGGTTTAAAAGAATGTATGTGTTTACCTGCAATAGAATTACATCACTTTCACTCCAGCTCCTCCCAGTCCCTCCATTCTATCTT
>NC_022009.1:1161210-1204902 GCF_000317375.1 Microtus ochrogaster | reverse complement strand
GGGAGCTCACCAAGGCCAGCTGGACTGTGACTGAAAAAGCATGGGATAAAACCGGACTCTCTGAACATGGCGAACAATGAGGGCTGATGAGAAGCCATTCTATCTTCTTTTAAACTCCTCTTTTGTCCTGCCTGTTCTCAAGGTGATAGTCACCTTTTCTTTATTATTGTTAAACACAATATACACGCACCTGCATGTGTTTCTGCAGGCTTGTACTAACATATAGTAACAACATATTGAATCTGTTCCTCTTTTCTTTTTTATTGTTTTTATTGAGCTATATATTTCATATTGAGCTATATATTTCATATATATAGAGACCCCCATGCTCCCAATTTACTCAGGAGATCTTGTCTTTTTTTACTTCCCATGTAGATTAGATCCATAGTATGTTTCTATGTTCCTACTGAAATTTTTGATTTATCCTCAGTGTTTATTCCATCATTTAGAACAGTATCCTTTTTTGTAGAAGGCTCTAGCTTTTTTTTTTAAAATTTGCCTGGTGAGACATGTCCTCTACAGAGACTGGGAATAACTGGACCACTTTTGGCTTGGGGGTCTGCAACAGGCACCCTCCAGGTGTTTACCAGTGGTATCAGGTTTCCTTGTCTGTCTTTATAACTGTCACCTTTAACAATTGTACCAAGTTGTATTTAATGTAGAAAATTGCCTCATATCTTTCACAAAAATGATATCGTTTTCTAAAAATATGGTTTTGAAACATGAGTACTAAAGAATTAACTGCTATGTAACACTTCACATTTAATTTTTATTCAATGATAGATATCAACTGTATTTTATAGTTAAGATTCACAATGACTATGACTATAGTTTTTCACACATTAGCTTATTAATTTGTGTTTTAGTTTTCTGTAATAATTAGTATTTTTCAGAAAGAAATGATAGAAATTGGCTGCATTTTAATATGTAACTAATACATGATGAAATGTATGTAGTTTAATTTTAAAGCAAACTGAACATGAAGATTATTTCTAAATACTTCAGGCCATTTAATATTTGTGCCTTATCACTAAATAGTAAATTAATTAAGTCAGGAAGAAAGAATAAGTTCAGACATGGTGACACTTCTGTCATGTCTGCAGCAGCGAGGCAGAGCCAGAAAGAGAGAAAATTCCTGGCCAACCTGAACTACATAGTGAGATCTTCATTCAAAAACAATCGTTGAGAAAAAGAATAATGTAGGCAGCACACTATAGGTCAGTATTATCACTTTGAAATTAAGAAACATTAGGTACAAATTTGAATTTGCAAGAGAATACAGTTTTAACATTGTTAATTATTGGATATTTTATCTTTACAATATTGGTCTTGCTTTTCATCTCCCAAAGTCATTTCAGAAGATTAATTAAGTCTTCTTTAATAAATAACTAAGCATTTTAGCTCTCTGTTGCCTGAAAGCAGTAGTAAATTACACCTTGACTCTGCTGTTAATTTGATGTCCAGAAAAAAGTTTTGCCTGTGGAATTTTTGCAAATCAAGTTTATAATCTATTGGCTGTAATCTCCTTCCTTTCTAGTTTCTCTTAGTTATTGATAACGCAAATCAAGCCACATGTGTGATAGATAACCTGTCAGGAGACTCTGCTAAGGAAAACCACAGACACATTAATATCCACTGTCCAGAGGTGTGATGTGGAACATTTCTCTTTATAATTAAGAAGACAAACGTGGCAAACAATATGCTGCCTCATCAAGTTTGGCCCAGGCAGCATTTCAGAAACTAACTTTACAAAGAACAGCATGAATTCTGCCAGGAAATAATGAAATATACTCCCAAACATCATAACCCCTCACAATTGCAATGTCAGCACTAGGCACACAGATAACATTTGAAAAGGTTCATATTTAATTAGACATAATGTAAAGTCAAGGAATGAAATTTAAGTCAGAGTCTTAGAAATTTATAGGATTTTGCTAAGATATTTTTTGAATAAAGTACTCTAGTCTGTAGTATAGAGTCTTAGACACGGGTTTTTGAAAGACTCACTACTTTGAGAAACTGTGGAAAGTGATATCCAAAGCAGACATTGTTTCACTGATCCAGCTCTGGAGTAGGTTATCAAACAGAAAACATTCAGTAGAATGATTAGCAAAATAACTGAAGGACCATTAGTCATCTTACAAATGAGTCTACTTAAAGGCTTTACAAATTGTTGCAAGTAATTCACTTTGTTTTAAAGGGGAAAATATGTGGAGTCCTGAAACGATGATGTCACAGTAAATATAAATATGAAGGAAACTCCAAATAAACAAAGAGAGAGTAAAGAACCAGAGACAGGAAAATGGAAAACGCACTAATAAGGTTCTTTTAAGAACTTTGAGTCCAGAGCAGACAACACAGGTTAATGACCGTTGCCATCCTGTGGTGCAGACACCGACTGCAGATATTAAGTGCAGATGTTACATTAGGAAGTTTTAAATGCACAATATATTCTTTGTCTCTATCCTTATTGTCTTCTAATGCTATCTGATTTTTGGTATATGATGGATCTTCAAAAATTGTGCCTGATGTACCTAACACTTGAAAAAAAGAAAAGATCATACAGTACAAAGTGGTACAGTAGAAACCACTTTAGCATCTTACACAACTTATTTCTAGAACTTTTCATGTATTCCCTGAAAAACATATTTGGTAGAGATCAGAGGACTTAAAACTCATGTTTCAAAATAGAATTTTAAGTTTTTGCTTTCATTAGCTTATAAATTTCTGTATTATTTTCTCGACTTATTTCAGACTTGTCTCAGCATTTCACACCAAATTACACTGATCCTAATTTTATTCCTTTTCCCCCAGGGCTCTATTTTACCACAAGGAAGCACTTTTGGTATGTGAGGTACTTTATATTGTGAAATGACTTTAATTATATATATAGACAGGAGACTATTAAAAACAAATTATATGGTTTTGACAAAGAATTTGATTGTTCAAATGATCTTTTATGCAACTGAAAGTATTCGACATTAATGCTTTGCCATGATTTGCCTTTTTCCAAACTACTAAGCTGAACTTCAAACTCCAGATCTCCAAAAAAAGGTTTTTCAAAAGACAGAGTTTTTTACTTTTGTGTTTACATACTTATCTGCTTACTGAAGCATGGTTATCTGAGGGAAAACTAATGTCTTAGGAAGAAGCACAATTATTTCAGAACATTGACAATCGTGGATGTGGCCTAGTGTTGGGCTCAGGACACTTACACACAAGGTCGTTCTTGCATTTACTACATGAAAGGCAGCATGGGATAGCTAGAAACGGACAAACTGGTTCTGACATTTTCTTAGTTTAACTCCTGTCGCCTTTTGGGTTCTTCAGGTTAGATACTGTATTTTCCTAGGCTTTAATTACTTTTAATACATTGTTTTTTACCTAATCTGTTGCTGTGAATTCAGGAGACCTTGCTTTGTCAATTTGACAGAGGACTCCGTGGTGTAACTAGAACCAATGAATAGCTTCCATTTCCTTCCTGAAATCACTGAGGCATGGTTTTGCTAGTTCTTAGAGAGTGTAACTGATTGACTATAAGGAAACATCCAGGAAAGAGAAATAATAAAGTCTCTTTATTATGACTCAAAGGATAAAAATAGAAATGTTTGCATACGTAATAGGAATTCTTCCATTAGCAGATGGGAAAATGCAGAAAAGGACATTGAGTTCTTTTGAATGGAAACAATTGTGAGCCTCCATGTGAGTTCTGAGAAACTTATAATGATCATCTGCAAGAGCAAAGTATGCTCTTAAACCTGAGTCTCAACCCAATATTTTTTATTTTAAGTCATAGTGCTTTTTAAATTGAAGACTTCTGACTACCAATAAAATATAGGATTGCTACAAACATTTGAATATGTTCATTTTAAAAGGATTCATTATTGATCTGAAACTCAAACTTAACTGAGCATCATTTGTTGGCGCTTTAGAAATACTCAAAATCAATTTTAAAATAATCTCCTGGTCCTGTGAAGTGGGACAACCCACCACTATCTTTAGTCTACAATGTTCAAGTTGTGGTACCTCTCTATTCGTGTTTTTGCTCACGTGTTTGTGTTTTAAAGATTCCAGATACTATCAGTTTTATTTGGGTTATAAAGGAAACCATATTCTTTTGTTCTGTATACTATTTAATGATATTATTTTCCAGTAAAAGTCCAAGAATTCTTTCTTGTAAGCAACAGGTAAACTTAATCTACTTGATTTTAATATGCTTATAAACACCTACCGAAGGAGTTAGACACCAGAGTCAGAACTTTACCATAGGCTACAGCCTTGTGGTGTTACACAGATTAATAGAAGTGGTTTAATTTAAGATATAAGATTTAGTCAGGAGTATGCCTAATCTGTTTGCCAAGCAATATTATAATTCATATAGTTTCTGTGTGATAAATTGGGTCTAAGCGGCTGGAAGTGAAATAGCAGTCTCCACCTATACAAGAGGAAGACCTTTATGGCAAGAACTTTAAGTCTTTGAAGAAAAATAAGAAGAAGCTATGAGAAAAATGAAAAGATACCCCATGTTCATGAACATGTAGGATTAACACAGTAAAAATGACATTCTTACCAAAACCAATCTACAGATTCAATACCATCCCTATCAAAACCCCAACACAATTCTTCACAGACAATGAAAGAACAATTATCATGATTATATAGAAAAAAAAACCTAGGATAGCTAAAACAACTTTGTACAATAAAGGAACTTCTGGAGGCATTACTATTCCTGACTTCAAGCTCTAGTACAAAGATAAACTAATTTAAACAGCTTGGAATAAGAAATATATGTGGATCAATGGAATAATATCTAAGACCCTGACATAAATCCACATGCCTATGAATACCTAATTTTAGGCAAGGAAGCCAAAAAGTATACAATGGGAATAAAAAGCATCTTCAGCAAATGATGCTGGCATAACTGTATGTCTTCGTGTAGAAGAATACAAATTGGTCTCTATCTGTCATCAACCACAATACTCAAGTACAAGTGTTCAGAGACCTCAGCATGGGAACTAGCCTTGTACACATCAGTACAAGAGACTGCTTCCTGAATAGAACACCGATGTTTTAAAGTAAATTTTTTTATATTTAACCTACCAATTGGCTTTTCTTCTCTGTCTGTAATAGCTAAAGTGAAATTTAAGTAAAAAGAATTGATGGTTCTGGAAAGGTATCTCAGTGGTTAACAGTATCCCATGCTCTTGGAAGACATGAGGTTCAGTTCTATTATTCGTGTTAAATGGCTTACAATATCCTGTAACTCTAGGTCAAGGATTCAAGACCCTCTCTTGAGCTCTGCATCCACTCATATTCCTAAAGCTGTATAAAAGAAATTAAAATAGATATGAAAGAAGATTTGATATGTACAATAAAATCTATGATTTTCTTTATTACTACGATTCATATTTACCTATTAAAACACATTGTAGACTCTGGTATACAGTGTTTATTTGAAAATGATGCAACATGTAAATTGTTCCATTTCATACATAAAGACAATTTTGGTGAATTACAATAGTGGGCACTGTTATTTATGCCTTTATAATATCAACAAGTTTTTGAAATTTTTTCAGGCCCATTTTTATCACCCTAAAATAAACCTGGATGTGTTATTATTTCTAGGGAACTTTTTTTGAGTAGTATTCATTTTCTATGATCCAGTTGCTTAAGTTTTGAGGATGAGAAGTGATTATAATTACAAGCTATGTGAACACTTTAAAAAATAATTCAGCCTAGCATACTTCCCAAACATGAGTGTGCATGTGTGCCTGTGTGAGTATGTCTGAAAAGGGGATTCTGGATGTTTCTGTACCATTTCTGACAGCTAACTTTCCTGCACTTGGCCAACCGTGCCTATGTTACCATCTGTCACTCGGA
This sequence comes from Microtus ochrogaster, assembly GCF_000317375.1. Lineage (NCBI taxonomy): Eukaryota > Metazoa > Chordata > Mammalia > Rodentia > Cricetidae > Microtus > Microtus ochrogaster. Next base: position 1,199,022 of record NC_022009.1, on the reverse strand, counting down.
GAATGTGTCTGTCAATTAGCACTTCTACAGCACGATCTGTTGTCGACTGACAAAAGTTAACAGGAAAATAACGAAAGCTACTGTCAGGAAGAAATTGGACGAGGTATCAAGTTCTTTAGAAGAGCATTAAGTTTACAGAATCTGCATGTCAGTGGTGATAAATGCCCTTTAACTGGGTGAGGAAGTGAAAATTGTCTCCTGAAGAAACTTGTATAAAGTAGGCTATGTACTCAGCAGCGCCAGTTCTTCTACAAGAGCTTTTTATATTTATTCGTTTACTCATACAGTATTTTAAAATGCATCCCTGAACCCCATGATGATAAAAAACTAGTTTTAAAAATAGCTATCACCTAAATTTAGAGGTTTTTAAAAAGTAACACTTTAATTCTTCTATGCTATTCTGACCTCTAATGAGCTGAACTCGAATTGTTCAGAGTGAATGTAATTTCTAAAATATTGTCTTTGTAAGAAGATGTTTATCTAAAGTTTATTTCAGAGGACCATAGCCATAACTCCCTTCATCATAACAGCATCAGATCTTTTGAATGACAGGACTTTAAGCCGTACATGGTTTTAAGCCTAAAGTTTTAAGCCTAAGTGTACCTGTGAATATGTAAGGTCGTTCGTTTTCTAATAGCCTATTGCATTTCTTGTTTTGCTCTAATTATATATTTTAGAACTTAAAAATATTTTTTTTGAGTTTTATAAAGAAATCTTGTTGCATACCTTCACAACATTAAGGGTATACACATAGCTGTGGTATATGTGGATGTACCTATGCAAACATGTACAACCACATACATATGCGCACATGACTCTGTAAGTAGTCATATGTGTGTGAGTGAATTCATGGACACGCATTCCTGCACAATAATCCTCAATGTAATAAGCCGGTAAGCAAAGAAATTACAAAAATGGATTAATTGACTTTGCTAGCATAAGAGTCCATTTAGCGTTATGATTGTATACATGCTTGTTAATGTGTGGGCATTTGAAATTAGGCAACATCAACTTCAACACATATACTGTTGTTCAGTAACTAGCATTTTTGTGACCATTGCTGATTTCTTGACTTATAGTATATTGTAATATAGTCTCTTGGATTTAGTTTGTCTAATCTATAAAGTAAGAATAGTAGCATTTCAGTAAGTTTTCAGAAAAAACACTCAATGTGTCTAGCTAGAAAATGGTATATACTATGTAATATGTTTTACATAAAAATAGCTCAAATTGAAAACAGAAACAAAATCTCTTTTACATGCTATCACACTTTAGAAGTAGTGCTGTCCTTTAGCAGTAAAATAATGCCTCATTAATGAAATGATGTCCTCTGAGTCTTGTGTAATATTAGTTTTTATTCTTCTAAATTAGTTATTCTTATTCATAGAGATAAGATCCCATGTAGTGCTATATGGCCTGAATTTCAAAGTTCACTTCCTTCTACAGAGCTTAACTGACAGACTCACATGACTGTGTCTGCCTGTCTTAGATTTTATATAGTTAGAATTCTTTCATGAAAGAAACCATGTAGAGATAGTCACCCTTTGTTATTCTATAGTACTTGGCGAGTACAAAATTGCAAAACTCTTTTATTTCACTGGGCATGTGAAACTTTCCTTTCTGTGTGAAAATTTAGCATTAAGCTTAAATTTGCCTGTGCTTAAAATTCCATGTACATCTAACATAGGAGTAATCTCAATAAATGTTCTTATTTGCAAGCAAACTACTATATATATTTTGTTCAACCATGGACCAAAATGCTGCAAAGTGAGGTTATGCTTGTTTACCCAGGAGAGCTTACTATAGCAATAAATGACCCATTATCTGGAAGATAGGAAGGATCCAATTAGAGAGAGAGAGTATAAAGTTGTTCTCAGTCATTAGCTGATCACTGAAACTTCCTCAGCCCCAGAGGCTTCAGGTCAGGTTCCACTCATTGACCAAGGTTGTTATGGATAACAAAATAGCCTGAAACTTTCAACTCCAGGGTCAATACAACATCTGTGCAATAGCTAATAAAATAAATGTATTAGGTCAAGCAAAAAGATCAATTAAAACCTTAGTTAAGTAAGAATGCCCAGCCTGATTTAGACACTAAACATTCAGCTTTTCGTGTTGTTTGGATTACTGTCAAGAGAATGTAGTTAGATACACTTCAGGTAATATTGGATATATTTGGTGTCAGTCCCAGTTAACCTATAGTAGAAAACTTTCAGCATGGAGTTTATAGTGAGTTAACTAGATGATAATTCATTGTAGCATTGAGAAGTGTTACCATTGGGAAACTACTATTCATGAGTCTTTAACTTTTTTTTATTTTTGGACTGTGTTATGAAAGGACATTTAAAACGCAAATTTTAGGGATATTTATGATAGAAAAAGCCTAAACTTGTATTTTAGAAGTAGTCATTTGCTGGGGAGGGTGTTTGCTCAGAATTTAAAGGCAGTATCTATCTCCTAAATAGAAGCATACTTACCTACTACTTGGCATAATAAATGTAGTCTCTCATACTGAATCAAAGAACAGGTATATTTGGTCTTGATTCCAATGTCCCATTTCTTGTAGTATACTCAGCACATGTAGAGGCATTTATGGGACCCCAATTAGTTGCCCTCGTGAGCCCCAGATGTAAGTGAGTGATGCCAAATGTTGATATTCTTTGTTCTCGATACGTAGTGACTTAAACAAACCTTTCCATCTAAGAGTATTAAGACTTTTACCTGAGCCCACAAAATTGTAATAGTATAATACTTTGGCTTAAGATAAGGCTGATAATTCTTAATGCAGTTCTGTATGAGAGAGGAAGAGAGGAAACGATTTTTGTCTCTCAAAATGTTTTCATGGTGTTTTCAAAATGTTTATTTTTCCTTCTACTTTTAGTTTAAATAAACAGAAATCATCCAACTTGTTTACAACCTTAAACACATCTTTTAATCCCATCACTGGGGGATTTCAGTGGATAATTTCTGATACTCCCTGATAGGCAAATTTACTAAAGTACTTTATTACGCCTTTAATCCCAGCACTTGGGAGGCAGAGGTAGGCGGATCTCTGTGAGTTCAAGACCAGCCTGGTCTACAGAGCTAGTTCCAGGACAGGCTCCAAAGCCACAGAGAAACCCTGTCTCGAAAAACAAACAAACAAACAATAAAGTACTTTATTTGTGAATACACTCTAAGCTTTATTTTATTTCTCTTTCTTTCTTTATGTAAAATTTGTATCATGAAAACAGTGACTCTTCAATCAGACAAAAATAGTTCTCTTCTGGGAAAAGATAAATTAGTAGCACATGGGGTTGACAATCCTTCCAAAATTGCATATCAAAAGCAAATTGCCATTTATAGAGGTTTTTCAGGAAGAAATGTTATCATCTAGTAAGTTTCTGACATATCAAACAGAGGCTCAGCTCTGAAACAAAATGCCAAGTTCCCTGCTCCAGAGCACTGCACTTTAGACAAGACTATAAAATGTGCTTTATATTTTTTCGCAGAAGATTTTCTTGTTCAGTCATAACTCTGTTGCATCAAAGGTCAAGTGCAGGGGTCCAGCAGCTTGTCCACATCTCTGCACAGCATCAATCTCTGTACAGATCACAGCTGTTCTCCGGCACTTCTTGAAAAACAAAATCACCAACATAGATCCACCCCTGAAAGAGTTAGAAGTACAGAAGTTGCTGCCCTATTCTCCGCCTGCAGTTGAAAGTTGTCGTTCTCACTAGAGGGTCTTTTTCTTGTTTTATAGATTCAGAAGACCACATTTAGTTTTCATACTTTAAGACTAAAGTTCAAGATCTTCCTTTCAAATTGCTCTGGCTAGAAAACTGTAACTTTTCCAATCTACATTCTGTGCATTTTAGAGCTATAAGTATTTCTACTGCTGTAATATTTCAATTATATTTGAAGACATACCAAAAATACCAAAATATTATAAAAATGACAATCCTGACTTTAAAATTGCTTAAAAATACACACTTTTAATTTGTTGCACTATGGAACAATGTATATTTTCTACATAGAAAATGTACTTGATTCAAGATTAATCAAGCACAGGTATTAATATTTGCACTTTGTTCTCAAAAAGGAACTTATATATATTCTTAGAAAAATGTTTTTAATGAGTGTGTGTGTGTGTGTGTGTGTGTGTGTATTATTTGTGGCTCTCATTCAAATGAACCGAATGGTTCTGGAACAGACTATATATAAAGTTGATTATCTTCCTTCATACTAATATTAATTCCTTCACCATCCTTCAACTGCCGAGACTTCTTTCTCACATCTATTACATCAGTTTTAGACCATTATTATGATTATCTTTCTACTCTCCAACTTCTTAACTATGGCACTATACACTTTAGGATTCTAAAAGTATATGTATATGTAATTTAAACATTCACAAATAAGGGAGAAAAAGTGGCATTGGTCTTCTAGGCATATGTTACTTCACTCAGTATAATGCTTTCTGCCTTTTTACCCTCACATTTTATGATTTCTTTTTTCTTTAAAGTACGAACAAATTTTACTAAGTATATGCACTGCATTTTTCATTATCAGTGATTCACTGAAGGAATGAAGTAACTCAGAGTCACCAAGACAAAAGGCTATGTTCTTACTTATTTGTGAATCCTACCTTTAAGTCATTAGATGTGAATACACAACCTGGAGTAACTACAGAAATCAGGAAAACAAAAAGCAACCATGGGGTGGGGGGCATAAGTAGTCCTAGCAAGAAGTTCAAAAGACATGGGTGCTCTAAGGGAATGATGGAAAAAATATAGTGGTTTCATTGAAAAATCAGGAGCAAAGGCAATACAGAGGGAAAGGTAAGGAGAAGAAATAAATAGCGCAACCAATAAATTAAAATATATATGAAACTGCATTATGTTTACTTAAAAATGCATTTTGCTTATTTTTTTTGCATGTATAAAGTTACATCATTTGGACTATAATACTTAAAAGTAATATAGATTATCTCTAATAAAACCCTAGTGTCAGGCTTGGGAAATTTGGCTTCATTTTGTTGATCAAGAGAGTCAAGGAGATTCCAGCAATAATATAGGTTATTTCTGCAACATTTGATTGAGTCCCAGAACCTGAAAATGAGATATGATTGTTGACAGCAAATCACACTTCAGGGAGAGATGGCTCAGCAGTTAAGAGCATTGCCTGCTCTTCCAAAGCTCCTGAGTTCAATTTCAAGCAATCACACCTCTGCTGGGCAGTGGTGGCACACGCCTTTAATCCCAGCACTTGGGAGGCAGAGGCAGGCGAATCTCTGTGAGTTCGAGACCAGCCTGGTCTACAAGAGCTAGTTCCAGGACAGGCTCCAAAACCACAGAGAAACCCTGTCTCGAAAAACCAAAAAAAAAAAAAAAATCACACTTCAGCCACAATGCTAGGAGGAATTCAGCTGGTGTTGAACTGGAAACTTCCTCCACAAAAGACTCACTATCATAACACAAGGTGCTATGCCAACTGTCAAGAGATAAAAGCAGTCAAGATATAGCATAAAAGCCCTAATAATGGCAGGAATAACAATGTATATATGCATGCCATGGAAGCAAGTCTATCTTGAGTTGAAGAGCCATCTAATTAAACTAAAAGCATCCTCAATAGGTGCAAATTCCTGCCTATAAAGCCAGCCAACTACAAGTATCTGGTGAGGTCATGCACTCTAGAGAACCCACCACTACCATTTTTGTAAACCTGTACAATACCTAGCTGTACTCTAGATACTTATATTCATCTCTACAAATAAATGTAGCTCTCATAACAGAAGCTTTTCCTACAGGTATAGAGATTATTATAGAAATTCACAACTGGTAAAAATGTAGAAAACAACTAACTGTGGGTGTCCAAGTTCCATTGCTGTATTACTAACACAGCATCTTCACCTGAGGATCAGGGAGCATCTAGGAATAGATGAAAGGATGATTGTAAGAACCAGATGACCAGATATCTGCTATGAGATAGTGTCTTCTATATAAGAAAGCAAAGCTACGCACGCACATGAAATATCAAAAAATATGATTGCCTAAACAAGGCTTGCAGAACAACGACACTATTTGACATGCTGATGTGGATAGGGGAAATCCCAAAAGGAACTACCTGTCAAAAAAAAAAAAAATCTTTAGGCTTTTAATGACTGCTGAAAGCCTTTTTCAGTGACAAGTCTCCGATAGGTTATCAAATCTGAAGCATTCAAACCCAAATACCTAAGCATAGTAGTGACACTTAACGGATACATAAAGTAGTATTGACAAAAGTATATTTACATGTATATATACGTGTGTATGTATGTATGTACGTATAGCTGTGTGTATGTGAGTGTATGTAACAAAAATAAAGAAAATGAAAGAGACTGAGGGGGACAAGGAGGAATGGTTGGACAGGGTAGAAGAAAGGCAAAATGATGTAAATATAGTACTCATGCACAAAATTCGAAACAATAAATTTAATTAAAATATTTTAGGCAAGTTCTTAAACATATGAAGTAAAAATTATAGATGTTGATAATATTCTTCCTGGATTCTTTTCTAAAAATAGCGATGCAGTAGTAAATAACATTATAGCAATCAGTGTGAAGCATATAAAATAGGAAAGTGTTCATATGATATAAATGAGTTACTGACTTAGCTCACACTGGGCATACATAATTGTAGTTTGTTGATAATTATAAAATGCTAATATTAACATTTTACAGGCTGTGTCCAAGTTCAAATCATGCAATTTCTTTAAAGATAATTAAAAATACCTTTGATTTCACAGTGATATTAAAGTAAATCACAATAATTAATAACTATATAGTAAAGTCACCTCTAGTATATTAATGGGGAAAAATTGTTCTCTGACTATTTTAGATTAATGTTTTAAATTTATTTTTAAAATGTATTTATGTATGATATAAACGGCTGTGTGTATGTGTCTATGGAGGCCAGAGGGAGCCCCTGAAATTGTAGCTACATTTGTGAGCCAATTGAAGTGGGTACTGGGAACTAATCTCAGGTTCTGTGAAAGAGCAGTATATGTTTTTAACCACTAAGATCTTTCTTCAGCACCGTAAATCCCCCCCCCTTTTTGTTTCTTTTTTTATTAGATTTTTTTAAAATATTCCAGTCCAAATTCCCACTCCCTCCTCTCCTCCCATCCCCTCCGCACACTCTCCTACCCCACCTCCCTCCAATCCTAAGAGAGGGCAAGGCACACTGCCCTGTGGAAGGTTCAAGGCCCTCTCACTAGACCCAGGCTGAGCAAGGGATATATTCAAAGAGAATGGGATCCCAAAAAGCCAGTATATGCAACGGAGACAAATCCCAGTGCCACTCCCAGTAGCCCCTCCGTCTGTCCCAGCCACACAACTGTCAACCACATTTAGAGGGACTAGCTTGGTCCTATGCTTGTTCCTTCCCAGTTGCACTGGAGTTGGTGAGCTCCCATTAGCTCAGGCAAACTGCTTCAGTGGATGAACCCCTCATAGTCTTGATCTCTTTGCTCATATTCTCATTAATTCCACTCTTCAACTGGACCTTGGGAGCTCAGTCTAGTGCTCCAATGCGGTACTCTGCCTCTGTTTCTATCTGTTGCTGGATGAAAGTTCTGTGGTGATATTTAAGATAATCATCAATCTGAATACAGGGCAATGCCAGTTCGGGCACCGTCTCCACTACTGCCTAGGGTCTTAGCTGGGGCGTTCCCTATGGTCTCTTGGGAACCTCTTCAGAGGCAGGCTTCCCACCAACCCCACAATGGCTCCCCCAATCAAGATATCTCTTTCCCCATTCTCATATCCGTCCCCCAGTTATAACTACTTTTCACTGCAAGAAATATAGTCTAATTCTTAATAAAAACTGTAATGTTGTCACATACATGACATTTACTTAGTAGTTTTCAGAAAATAAATTCCACAATTTTTAAAGAAGATTAGTTTTTAATAACTATCGACATATTAGCATTTAGTTATATGGCAGATGATTTGTTCTTTTCAATCACACATCAATATTATTAATAAGTTCATATTTTAATGTCATAATAACTCTCTTTTTCACTTGAGGTGGGTATTAAGTTTGTCATTATTTTGCCTTAATTTCTAAACTTGAATATGAAAATATTTCATAAATAATCAACGATATTTTATGTAATTTCCATATGCTTCGAATGATTAGTCTCTTACTATTTTACTCTAAGAACTTACTTCTCAACAATCTTTCCTTGAGAATACTCCTATCAAACACAGAGACCAAATGGTCATTGGTATGGTTTAATATATTTTATTCAAACATCAATTTTGATAGAAAATTTATAGTGCAATGTTTTAAAAATATTTTACTATTTAAAGTATTAATCAAAATATTAACATATAGTATGTTAAATTTTATTTGAGGTATTTCATAAAGCCAGAGAAAGAACTCTCATTTTTAAGTTATTATTTATGTCCATATGTTAGATTTTGTTTGGGGGATTATAATACATACATTTCTTGCCTCCCTTTTCCCCCTCCAAGCTCTCCCATTTACCCGTACTTGCTTTCCTACAAATTTATAGCCTCTTTTTATGACTACTTGTTATTTCATGCATATATTTACATACACATATATAAATAAATATAACCTGCTCATTATGTAAATTACTTTTATTTTCAGGGCTGACGATTAAGGTCAGAGCTGAAAAATCAATGGTACAACATTATCACTGTATTTCTGTGCAAATTCATACTATCAAAAGTACATTGAATACCCTTTATATGGTTACAAAATTAGATACTTCCTGACTATATTTACTAATTGGATGTGTGAGGTGAAAAATATCTTAATATTAGCATTTAATGCAGCACTTGATGTAGAGTTAGTGAATAATGATAATTTAAACAAATTTCACTCTGGAGGTGTATGTGATCTTTTGCTTCATGCTTGAGTTTAAGGTGGAGGGAGGGTCAAGTAGGAAGAGGCAGAGATGATCAGGACAAAGGCTGTTTTTTATACTTGAACACACTGAAAAGTCAAGCCCTTTACTATGAATAAGTCATTTCAGCTCTATGGAAGCCAGCTTTGTAACATCAAAAGGCTATCAAAATGGACAGCACATATTTTAGGTATTTCTTGAGCCAGTGAATTATGAAGGAAGTACACACTTCATTTTAATTTTTACAGCCTGTAGGTTCATATAAAGATACCCTTGCCATCAGAGGGCTAAAATAAAACTCAAAAGACGTTTTATTTTATTAGATAGAAAACACTACTGCATTCATTTGATGTAGAGGGGCTTTTATCCAACAAAGCACGTTAATGGAATGTCATTGAAAATATTCCGATTTAGCTACATAATGGCACACTTGGGAGTCTTTGGAAATAAATGGCTTTGTTTATATTAGGCAAAAAGACATTTTAAATCCAAGACCTTCATTAGGGATTCATCCAAGTTCTCATTTACCACCACTAATAAAAGCGTTTTTTCTTTATTCATTCATTTAAATTATGAGTTTTCCCCTTTTGGTTTTCTCCAGGAATTCCATTACTTTGTAATATTGGCTCCAATTGACATCTTGCATGGTGTTTTATATAAAATGAAAAAAAAATGTAGAGAGTTTCTTTTAGTTTGGAAAAAGAATGGGTAAGCTATTCTCATCTACCAAGAGAAGAGAACGTGCCCCAGGCTCAGACATCAACGATTTTTGCTCACACATCGCCCCTTTACTATTGATCCAAGGCTCTCTACTGTGCTCCCGAGCAATCCACACCTATGGAAAGACTGATTGTAGGGTACATCTTTATGAACATCATATATATTTACTACTACATTTAAGAGGATTAAAACATCCATCTCAAATGTGAGATCCCATTTTCAAATGTTTTTGTTTTGCTACTTTTCTTTTCTGCATATTTGTTTTGATTTTGTTATTGTTTGCATCAATGTCTCACTTTGTGGCACTGGTTGGCTTGGAATTTGCTATTTAGGGTAGCCTGAACTCACAGAGGTCCACTTGCTTTTGTCTCTTTGGAGTACTGGGATTGAAAGTATTGCATCACGCCTGATTAGAGTTTATCGATTTTAAGTAAATACATCTGATTAGGAATTCTTTATTGTAGGCAGAGATAGCCAAATGAAAGGAAAATTATTTACAGATTATTTTTCCTTTTAGCTATTAAGACAACAATATGTACACTAAATAAATAAATGTGTGTATTATGAATTTTGAGGAAAGACTTTTTAAATGTATAGCATGTTTCAAAGTAAAATAAATTCATTAAAAGGATTTGACAATGAATTCTATAATTTTGCCATTAAAATGTCATCTTTTACTGATTTTGATTTTAAAATGTCTGATACTGGTCACCGATGCAGACAGTTTTCCATAACAAAATGTAGGGAAATAGCTGCCCGAAGTTATTTTTGAATTGTTTACCCTCCCTGCTTAAGATGCTTCCTTGCAGGATGGAATGTTTCAGTCTGGGAGGAAACTGTTATACACCAGAATGAAACAGAAAGTTTCAAATGCTCCTTTAAAGAGTACAGCGTAAAAATAAGCTTTGCAGCATCGTTTTGGTTGTTTTGTTTTTAGAAAAAAATGACGCACATGGAGATAGCATATCCATGCAGAGGAACGGTTAGACGAAAAGCATCTTTAGAGCAGAGGATAGGTTCCCTGCAGAGACAGACACTGCCTTGGCTCCACGTGTGCAGAAAATGAGGGACCACCTAGGCTTCCTTTTGAGTTTACTGATGTGGGTAACTAGAAGAGAGAATTAGAGCTTAGGAGTTAGCAGCAGTCAGTCAGCTCCAGATAGCACTCAGGTGCTGTTGAGAGCAGCAAAAAACACCTGCCCTTTTTTGGCAGTAGCATTCCGACTGGCATTCCCACTCAGCGCCTAAGTTCCTGTGCTCTGAGATCCACACATTTTCCAAGTGTCCAACATGATTTCGACTGCCCTTCCACACATGCATTAATTTCTCTGTTGACCAAACTAGAATACGTATTGCTATCAATGAACAGAGATTCTATCTTGATTCAAAACGTAGGCTCCGGTCTAGTGAGCTGAGTGGGAAAAACGACAAACCACATGATTCATGATAAACAATTTGGGTTTGGGATTTTGGTTGAAGGTTTTTCACTTTAATTTTTTCTTGCCTTCATGTTTTAATAATATGCATGAAGTTATAGTAAAATGGCCCGTTTTATACTTGAAAGGGGGTGATAAAGACAAGACACTCTACGACAGCGTTCTCAGCACAGAAGTGACTTATTTGTTCTAGAGGGACAAAGGGCAGGGGATAAGAGACAAAGATAGGAGGCAGAGGGAGAGGAACAAGGGAGAGAGGAATGGACATTTGCCTCTGCTACAAAACACAACTGCCAGTAAAAGCGTATCTTGTTTGTTTACACACACTTAATGTATAACAAGCTGCTTGGGTTTGAATGTACATGGATTCTTGGGATAACTTGGTTTTCATCTGTAATACATAAAATGTTTAATCATGTAAGGGAAATGAAAAAGATGTTGTTTTTTACTTGCATGTATTGTAATCATTCATTTGAAAAACAGAAATTAACCACATTGTAAGTTTTATATTGCCTGAAGGATTTTGCTAGGGTACATAAGCTGTAAGGGAAAGAATAGAGATAGAGTTAAAATGAGTTAGAAGGAAAAGGTCAAGAATGAGAGAACTAGATGGAAAACATCAAGAATGAAAGTGTTAGAAGAAATTAGAAGAAAAACATCAAAAAATGAAGTAAAAATCAATGAAGGAAATCACCAAGAAAATAAAGAATAGATAAGGCAAAAGAATAAAGAAAAGGTCTAAAGGAAACCATCAATAGAGTGAGTGAGTGTCTCTTTCCATTTTCCCTCTCAGGTAAAATGTTCCAGCAGGTGTCAAAGTTGTGGATTCTCTTTGAGTCCTGGGCTGCTAGAGGCCGGTCCCGCAGTCAGCGATAAAAGGGGGAAACCTCATGTTACAGAGGGATGTTTAATTTTGATTAGACACATTAGTTAGGGTGACCAGAAGGGGCTTTTGTTTGTTAGACTTTAATACTTAAGTTGTATCTCTGTAGTAGCCTCAGGAGAGGGAGGTTGTCAGATAAAGAAATAGACCTTGGTGGCTAGCTTTAGGAATGGAATCTAACAAATTTTAGTAGGAAATAGGGAACAGGGAAAGGGAAGTTCTGCTACAACCATGTTGGCAATGTTAAGGCTGGCTGGAGTCTCTTCAACACTTATTTCAACAAATTTAGTGATATGTATTATTTTAACCACAAAATCTACTCATTTTACAGTGAAGTGTCTGATTCAGCACTTTGTAGAAAATGCCCAGAGTTTGTTCAAACTTCATCTAAAACTCACATAGACATCCCTGCCACCCCATCCATCACTCTTGCCTTCTGCTGATTCCTTTATTAGTCCAGCAAGCTGTCAATATTATTATTTTTTAACATTTTTCCTTTTATGAATTTTTAGGTAAATGTCACTCTTTTCCTTCTACATTTGATGTCTTTAAGTTAGCATGATGCTGAAGTTCATTCCTGGTGCAGCAGCATCAATACTTCCTTGTTTATTGTTATTATTGAACAGTTGTCTCTTATGCAGATATGTCACAGTTCAATCAGCTGTCATGGGGTTGTGCACATTTGGGTCCATATAATTCTTTGGATGACCAGAAGACCAGTCTCCTTTCCCTGCTCTCTTGGGTTTTTCACATCTGCTAAATTACTCAAGCAAATCTCTTCATCAACATTGGTTCGCTGTGTCACCAGCCCTGAAACCCAAATTAAACTTCAGATGGGAAGTTCAAACTACAATAGCCATAAAAACTTGTCTGGTCTTTGAACTGACAAATAATGGGAAAAAAAATGGTATCTTACTGCTGTAAGAAGACGGATTTGTGCTGCTGTGATGAAACACCATGACCAAATGTAACTGCAGAAGCAAAGTGTTTACTTGGCTTAGGCTTCCGCAGTGCTGCTCATCACTTTACACAAACGGCTCAAACCTGCATGAAGGAGCTAAGATAGAGACCATAGAGGAGAGCCGTTTACCGAATTGACCCCAATGGCCTGCTCATCAAGCTTTCTCATAGGCCTGAGGACCACCAGCTGAGGAACGGCACCACCTCCTTCCAATCACTAGTTACAAAAATGTTCTGCATGCTTGCCTACAGCCCGATTTTATGGGCACATTTCCTCAATTGTGGCTCCCTCCTCTCTGATGACTCTAACTTGTACAAGGTGACATGTAACTGACCAGCACAAGTGGAAAAAATGGGGGAAGAAAATCCTTAAACTTGAGTCTTGATGTCATATGTAGCAATCATAATTGTTTTGATTCAACAGTTCTTCCTTCACATTTATTTATTCAAACCATGAAATTTGCTCATTTTAGAAATGTGTCTTGTAACTAAAATAGCCCCCTTTATATAATTGTTTATCAAGGATACACAAGCAGGTTTAAAAAGTTTAGCTTTTTATTTTTCTAATTAATGATGTCCTTGATTCAAAAATTATCTCTTTTTTGATAAGTTATTTTAGAATAGAAATAATAATGACGTCTTTTTCCAGCTTTTTAAAGAATAGATATAACACTGATGCTTTTTTATATTTTTTTTTAAATAAATTTTTATTGATTAATTTAATGACCTAAATTTATTTTATTTTATGTGGATCTATAAAACACTGGATCCCTATACAGAATAAGAAATGGTATTTGTATTTTTTAGTCTGGATTATTTCCTAAGTGACTAGCATCTTGGCTCTCATCAACAGTTCTGTAACAAATGTAAGTGTGCAGGCATTTCTGTGTCATGCTTATATCCCCTTAAGTTTTTTTCCACCTAGATTATTCTGAGAAAGTTCCATAGTGTTTTGCATAATGGCTAGAGCTCTTTCTATTTCTACCTATTATATGAAAAAAGTTTTTTTTCTTACCACATCTTCTCATTCATTTGTTTTTTTTTTTTTTTGTCAAAATAATCATTCTCATTGTTGGGATAGGGAGTATCAATGCAGATATGATGAAGAGTATAGATCACTTTTCTCATGTATTTATTGGCCATTTACATTTCCTTTTTGAGGAACGATTTGCTAATTTCATTTGTTTATTTTTCAATTTCTAAATTTTAAAAACATTTAGATTTTAGTATCATTATTGTTTTCAAAGTATGTTGTTTGGCATCTTTGTCATATATCAAATGGTAATAAACCTATAGGTTTATTTCTGGATTACTTGAAAGCTTTTGTGACCAATATGCCAAGATACTTTGAGCTAACTGAAGATATTTTTATATAACCTTGAAAGGGGGTTGTAGAGAAAAGCAAACAATTGTTGACATGTTGGTTTGAAAGATTTGGCCAATACAAAAGGGAAAGTAATGATTGTCATGAAGCCTGTCATGTTGCACACCCTACATTAGTGCAGACTAATTAGTGTAGACTTCAGCCTCCCTTGGTTCAGGTTAATTCCACCATTTTATCTGATAGAACACAAAATCTTCAGAAGGACTGATGGCATATTTTATTTCAGTCTCTCTTTTAGTAATCAGTACTGCTTGGCATGGTTAGCTATAGCAGTTCTTATTTCTCTGCTTTCACTACAATATAAGCTATTTTAAATTATTTTTTCCATTTTTCTTTTATTGAAAATATAGTTTTTCATACAACATATTTTCATTGTGGTTTCCCCTCCAACACTTCCAAGATCCCCCCCCCCCCATGGCTAGAGAATGAAATATTTTTTAAATTGATTTTTAAAAAGAATTTTCTACAAATATTATATTTATAACAGTTTCTCCTCTCCCACTCTTATGTTCTCCCCTGCTCTAAACATTAATGACAACTGTTGGGAATCTCCAGCTCTGCCCCATTCCAAAGCTTGCCAGATGTTCCCTTGAGAAATTGATCCAATTCCTCCCATTCCAAAGCTTGCCTTCTCTCTCAGAGCTACTCAAGACCCGGCCTAGGGGGTATTTAAGACCCAAACCCTAGACTGTAGTATGCTTTCTCCCCTTCTGTATCACTGAGATCATCCAGCAGTGCTTTACTCATTAAACCTGGACTTTTAATTTGGCTTGTTCTGACTTATTGCATAGGGAGATAAAGCCACTAGAGAGGATTTCAAAAATACCTATCAACAACTACTTCTTTATTTTTATTGTATCTCTCCCTCTCTTTCTCTCTCTCCCCTCTCTCTCTCTCTCTCTCTCTCTCTCTCTCTCTCTCTCACACACACACACACACACACTGTCTAAGTCCACCTATTTTTGCACATACACACAAACACAAATATATAAATATATTTATATATTTACATATATATATACATATATATATTTAGGGTTTACCACTTGGTACTAAATTAGCTATTGTCTTGAAGAAGACTCATCCCCTTTCTACACTACCATTAAGAGTATGAATATTATAACCTCAAAAATAAAAGAAAAAAATTAAAAGGCTCATATCTGCACAAGGTACTGAGAATAAATTCAGATGACTGCTCAGCCCTCAATAAGACATTTACATCACTTCTTAAAGTTTGTGGAAAAGAGATTAGAAAAAAAAAACTTCAGAACCAAAAGGAAGGGAGAAAGGCTACAAAATGCCTAATTCTTGGCATGAGGTAGTTACCATAATCATTAAGAAACAAATGCCTGTATTGGTTCTACATAAGTATGATAATTCAACATCAAGCATAGAGGGAACCATGACTCAGTTGACCAAGCATCTTTCTCATAAACAATTAGCAAAGATAATGCCAATCAAAGCTATTTATTGCTTTCAATGTTGTACTCAATGGATAGTTCTAATTGAATGACTCCAGAGATGACCTTGGTTAAACTAAAACATTCATAAGTCTAACCAAAAGTCATGGAAGTAGGAAAAGGACTTGTTGAGATAAGAGATAGAGGGTAAGAATCAGAGGAAGATTAAGAGAAGGTGGGGTAAGAGTTGTCAGGAAAGATACATGTGAAAATGTCAAAGAACATACAATATAAAAATGAATATAAAAGTATTTACAAACAAAGAAAGAGAGTTAGTAGAAAGGGGAGGTTGGTTGACTTCAGTAACTTGAGCTTCTCTATTGTTGATGTAGTTAAAGATGGGAATCATCTAGCTTTTTATGAAATCCATATGCATGTATTCTAAAAAATTTGGGATGATAATCCTTTGGGAATCCTTAAGCAATCTAGTCATTGTCAAGAAACAAACTGACAGCAAGACCCCACTGCTGAAAACAACACATGTACGACATAAAGAAGTAAATCTGAGAATAAATTTCGATGACTGATCTGTCCTAAATAAGACATTTAAATCATCCCCTTTAAGGCTCATGGAGAGAGATTATGCTAGCACCTGTGTTGACTTAAGAGGCCAAAATTACCTAATATCACAAAGAGGAATGAAGTCAGGCCAGGTTGGATGTGCTAAATCACAACTGAGACTGTGACAATTTTATTAAGAGTAATATGACTTTCTATCCTTTTAACAGAGACAGAATATAATGGCAATTTCCAGGATCAATACGGTTGTAGTTGCCATTTACAGGGTAAAATATTAATGTCTAAGACTAATTGTTCTGTCAAGTTTTCTTGTTACTTTGACTTCAGAGGGAACATACAGAGAAACACAAAGTAATTTGAATATTTCACTTCCCAAAGGAGTAGTACATTGATCTCTCAGGAACTGGAAGATATATTGTGCTCCAGAAGCCATGGGCTCTAACCTGATAAACCTATGACACATGCCTCTCAAGGCAGCCAAGTCAAGCCAACTCCATGGTTCCCCAAAAGATTAGAAAATATTACATGGAGACATCAATTCTACATCCTAGCATTTTTGGTATAGGAAGGTATTCTGCATGCTACCAAAAAAGAAAAGTAAACCAAGGCAGCCACAAACCCTTGGATCTACAGTGGTGTCAAGGCTACAAGATTGACTAGGTGGCACAAAATTTTTGGGAGTAAGTAGCCAACTAGATGAGACTTAAGGTCCATTTAACGAAATGGAATTCATACTTAACACTGTTTGGATTACCAAGAATCAGACACTAGATAACCTAAGGACCTAGGGTAAAACCAAATATCAGTTAAGTGGGGGTGGAATTACAATGTAGTGATAAACAGCCCCTAATGACATACTGCTATGCTCATATATCAGTGCCTTGCTCAGCTACCATCAGAAAAACTTTCCCAAACAAATATGGAGACCCAGATCAATATATTAGGCAGAGAGTCAGAGGCCTTGGAACATTCAATCCTAAACGCCATGTCTCCCTGAACTCAGAAACTGGGAATCCCTATGGAAAAGGAAGTGGAAAAAATATAAAAGCCAGAGAGTGTGGAGAACACTGATAAAACAGGGTCCTCTAAAGTAATATGAGTAAAGTTCATATGAACTCACAGAAAGTGAAAAAGCATGCAGAGGGCCTTCACGGGTCCACACCAGGTACCCTGCCTCTATGTCATGACTTCCACTCTTTATAGGATTTATAGTCTTTATAGGATTTCTGAGTGAGTGAAAGAGTTTGTGGTCTCTTTTTCTTGGTCTTTATTTTGAGTTCTTGTCCGATTCTGAATTGATTTCTTTGTTTTATCTTATTATATTTTATTTTGTTATATTTTATTCTTTTGTCTTAGAGGTCTATGCTTTTCAAATGAGAGACAGAAAGGAAGTAGACCTAAATGGGAGGGTATGTGGAGGAGAACTGGGAGAACTAGAAGGAGGGGAAGGTGTAATCAGGATATATTAGGTAAAAAGAATCTATTTTCAATAAAAGGGAAATAAAAAGTCTGTGCTGAAAAAGGCAACTCTAATACTTTACTTCCTGCAGCTGGGTATAACAGGAGGTTAGAAACACCTAACAGGACTCTTTCCTTTATGGCTGAGTTCCATCCTTCAAGCTGTCCTTTTCGAACTATACATCCTTACAAACACTGAGTGAGAAAGTGTGTATTTGTGTGTGTGTGTGTGTTCACATATGCATTCTAATATATAAACTATACACATTAAATTCTCATGTCCAGTTACTCCAATAGTGATTTTTCATAAGTATTGGTACTTCGTATTTATGACAGCACAAATATACTTTTTAGTTCCAGATACTGGGATATATACCAAGAGAACCCAACCAGCTGGTATTTTAAAAATAAATAGTGACAATGAAGGGTTAATATCATCTTTAAGCTTTTAAAAGCCACAAAAACTGGGACACTCTAAAATTTGTCATTGCTCTTAAATAATTTGATAAATTGCAGAGTAGTTAGATTCCTTAAAATGATCTATTAAATTTTTAGCTGTGACCCCATGTATTTCTTCATATTTGACCTAGTTTTAAAGTGTGTGGGCTGGAGAGACAGCTCAGTGGTGAATAACTGATCCACTGGCATGTTGGTGTGAATTGGGATCCCTGACATGTGCCTGGCCATGGTGGTACGTGCTTTTAACCTCAATGTTGATGGGAATGAGAGAGCAGCAAAAAGTTTGACCTCTAAGCTCATTTGCCAATCAGTTCACATGAATCATTAAGCTGTTAGGTTTACTTAAAGACTCTGTCACAAAATGTAAATAATAAAATAGTGGAAAATATTAACTGTCTTCCCTATATCCAAAAAGGCAACACACAAACAAAAAAAATGTCACAAAGAAAATAATTGAAAAATTACAATACAGATTTTATTTCCACAGGGTTTTTTCGTTATTTAAATAGTTTCTTTTCTTCCTTGCATAATCAAGGTAATTTTTGACTAGATTTTATTCACACACACTTTTTGATAACATACCACTTATATACTGTATATGATATCACTCTCTATAGAATGGTCATAAATTTAAAAGCCATGATCCTTTTCATATCTACATACAACTGAGGTAGAGAATCTTTCTATTATCTATTGTTCTTTTGTCTCCGTTTTCAATTATCAATATACTTCCTTCTTCAGTAGCTCTTAGGTCACCTCAAATCAGTTTGATTCACCGACAAGACTGACTCCAAAAACTAAATCGCCACCCTGCTCTTCATGTCTCTTTTAAAATAGGGAATGACAGTCATGGAAAATATTGAACAGAGAATCATTCCAATGCTTTTGCTGTCTGTGACAACTACAGTCATTGCAGGGTCAGCAAATTTAAAGCACTCATGAAACTGGCAAGGGATTCTCATATACAGTGTTGATGGGGTTGAAGAGTAAAATGCAAAAGGACAAACAAAACCCAGGCAAATGTGAAGATAATATAAGCCATCCATGGAGGAAGGGGTTCTGAGGCTTGCTTCCAATTTCACAGAAGCAACTTAATCTCTGGATCATAAACCACCAAACTACCAAGATAAATGAGTCAGAGCATGGTCTCAGGGCGTCCAGATCACAAGTGTACTCAGGGGTTTTTAATACCTCATTTGTTAGATAGCCAGAAACAGCCTGAGGGATCCCATAAATCTTGAACAAGCTAGTAATCCGTACATGTGTAATAAAAATGTCTAGCTGTTACAGGGTTAATAAGAAAATTTTTAGTGCCTACCTCTTGCATTTGAATGCTGTCATGTATTGGGTGTACTATAACAGTATCAGAGAACTACCATCATTGCAGGCAAGCTCCCCCAGCCTCTCTGCCTCTCATCGTACAAACACAATATATTCTCCAAGTTTGTTAGTATACCAGAAGTCCACAGTACTCCATGTCACTTCTGATATTCACAAAGAACATTGACTATGACATTGACTGAAAAATTATACCAACTAAATTATAAATTACACCACAGACTCAGGAGAACGCATAGACTTCTGAAAGTATTTTAAGTAGTTTAGAAATTGCATGATGTAACTACTCTCTCTTCTATAAGGAAAGCCATCACTCAGGTTAATGTGTTAATAGAGTGGACAATTACATTGAACTATGCTACTTTATGTGAAAAACTAATCCAGTTATTTTTTACTTTCCTATTATACTTTCAAAGAAATATTGTAATTGAATGTGCAAGCCGATGAATACAACATAATTGAGGTGATACAGCTCCGAAGTGCAGAGTCACTCAGTAATATTTCTAGGAGCAAATGATATACTTTCTTCAAAAGTTGTGATAATGGTAATAATCAACTTTCATATTGTTTGCAAAATCTTATCACTTAGTCTAACAGTATCAGAAAAGTGACCACTCTTATTGATCTCTGAAAAGAAAAGGAGCTTTGACATTTGAATTTCAATGATATGTCTATTTCTTCTGTCACCTATTGTAAAATGATAGATATAGATGAGGACAAGGAAAAGATCCACTTAATCCCAGGTCTACCTTAGGACATATCTTGTTTACCTTGAAATCTCAAAAATATGCTCACCTAAACTGAACCTGTGTAATGACAGCACCAACTGACATGTTTGAGAATGGAGTAGATCTGCGTTCCTATTCTTCCCCCTAAACTCTCCATATGCCGCTCTTGGTTCTTTCGGATTCATATCTTTTTTCTTTCATCTCATTGTTGATATATACACATATCTATATGATATATATTACATATACTATTTGTTTAAATGCTAATAAAGATATGAATATACTCTTAGTCTGTATAATGTTATCACTCTTCTTGTTTTCAAGGCTGACTATTTGGTATTGAATAACCAGTTGATTGGTTGGTAAGCTCTTCTCTACAGAAGAGTAATTTTCCCACTCCCAGAATTACTTAGTTGCCTACAGCTTTGTTTTGTGTGTGTGTGTGTGTGTGTGTGTGTGTGTGTGTGTGTGTGTGTGTGGTTGTGTAACTCAACAGGCTTTCCCTGTTTTGTCTGCTTCGACATTCCTATTGATGTCATCCTTGTTGTTCAGTTCATGTTTAGGCAATCATGTTGGTGAGGCTTAACCAAATAAGCCATAATCCCTAGCATCAAAGTGAAGATGTATCCTTATACACACGGGTAAGTGTAGTCCCAATCCTTCATGGAGGAGATTGCTCTTTGCAGCAGAAAGTGATCACTACAGAAAACAATAACCAACCAATATGTGGAGCTGTGGAGTTTAGTCCTATTGGGTAAATCTATATAACACTTCTGTACATAAGGTTCTGGGAACTTTGCAGAACAGTCGGCAGAGAGGTAACTAGATCAAGAAGATCAGGGAGGTTGCTAGAAGATTGTTACAACCATAACACCTCAGCCATGAATCTCTACATTCAGCACGTATCATTGACAAGAGAACCTACTCTGAATAAGACTAAGAATATAGATTATTTATGCTATAAAAGTAACTATTCATATAGCCATAGAACTATGTCAATTTCCCCAAAATACAGGATTTTGTTCTCCTCTAACACTTATACAAATGATTCTATAGTATGGATAGTTGGGATTTGCAATTTTCTTATTTTCCCAATAAGAACTGAATAGGAAACATTTTAAACTGATTCCAAGTGAAATCCAAATTTCCTTTCCCAACATAAAAACAAGGAATAAGTTTTGCCCATTTCCACAGAATCTGTAAAATATGATTTTACACAGGTTTGATACTGCATATCTTGAGAAAGATATCTTTCATTTTCATTTTCTAAATATATTTGTTTACATGTATGTGCACATGAATGTGTGGGTCCTCAGAAGTCAGAGATTTTAGATGGTCAGGGATCTGAAGTTACATAAGGTTTTGGGCAGGCTGATATAGATGCAAGGGATTAAACTCAGACCCTGGAGAAGAGCAACAACTATACTTATGCGCTAAATCAGCCACATAACATTCTCTTAAAAATCCTTTAAAATGACAGTGCCATCTGAATTCTTCCGTGATATGACTGTTCAAAATAATTTGACAAATAAAATTATTGCAAATAAGAATTATAATAAATTACATTTAAAGCCAGTATTTCCTAAAATTAGAATTCATCATTCCACATGAGCTTTGGAATCTAACTGGCATATAAATAAATAGAATTAAAAGACAATAACCAATTTAAAATATGTCAAAAACTAAATTAAATGTCCACAGAGTGCAAATACATGTAGACACAGGGGAAAAAGTAGTGAAACTAGCTAATGTAACATTGTTTCATTGACTAAGATGCCTTTGTATTTTGTGACCACAATTATATTATCTTTAGATAGTAAGCTCCTATTATATAACATATAAACATACAGAGTGCAAGAAACATATTAGATGTGGATTGCAATTGTTTATAAATTTCATAATATCCAGATGTTCCTTAATGGCTTTCCAGACTATTTCTCTGCCCTTAAGACTTCCTTTTCTGCCCCTAGCTTTATGAAATGTGGAATAAGCCTTCTACCCATTATGGAACATACACAAAATGCTATGCTTAGTCAACAGGATAAACTATACATTAAAGTTCCCAGAAAAAAATCATATTTTTGTTAAAGAGTCTGGATGAACATTTGACTGAACTCTATGGCTGTGGCGAGCAGACAACACTTAAATTACCTCAAACTCTCTTTTGTTCCTTCTGGAGCTATTCATTGAGCAAGAAGGTCTGGCCTAAGATCGTGGGACTATCAAAATCTTGAAATTGGCTTTTTAGCAGATTTGTAGCTTCTATCTATTCTAAGTCTAAGGTATCATCCATTATTATCTATAATGAGACAAGAGTCTTACTCATTTTTTTTATAAACTACCTGTCTGTATCCCCACTGAATTCTGGTAAATGTTGTGTTTTAGTTTGTTTTGAAGCTGATAAAATCTCACATAATCACTTGTATAGTGGAGCATGTCTCTATGAGCAAACTAAACCTTTCTTTGGAGACATGGTACCATGGTTACTCATATTTGGTTCAAGAATAAAGTGTCTGTTATTCAGGGAAGATAAAAATTGTATTTGTAATTGTAATTAAATATATATATATATATATATATATATACATATATATGTACATATAGTGTCAGTGTAGAAGGTTTTAGATTTTAAACCTTGTGAGACAGACAGACACACACACACACACACACACACACACAGAGAGAGAGAGAGAGAGAGAGAGAGAGAGAGAGAGAGAGAGAGACATAATATAGGATGTACTTTCAGAGATGTTTGATTTGTTCAGTCCAAAGGAATTTTAATCCATCCATAACTACTGTGCAGATATCTCAGTTGCAAGATGACAAATTATAGCTTTTATTTAATGTGTGGTCCCTGTGAGCCTTAGTAGACTAAAAATGAAAACTGTAATTTACATAACTAAGAAAATTTGCTGTATAAATAAAACTAGGGCATTTTCATAGCTGGTAAGAATGAGAAACTTGTTACATTTAACTAGATTATTTCCCATTGAAGAAAATGAGCTACTCGGTACTAATCTCCGGCATGCAGGCTAGTCAATTATTTATATGTCAAGGATATTCTGAAAAACTTCAAAACTATTCTACTGAGTCTTTATTGAAAGTTAGTTTTGACACACACACACACACACACACACACACATATATATATGTGTATATATATATATATATATATTCTTCATTAATAATTCAAATAATGGGCATTGCATTGAATCTGTAGATTATTTTTGGCAAGATTGCCATTTTTACTATGTTGATTCTGCCTAACCAAGAGCACTGGAGATCTTTCTACTTCCTGGTGTCTTCTTCAATTTCTTTCTTCAAAGATTTAAAGTTCTTGTCATGCAAGTCTTACACTTGTTTGGTTAAAGTTACTCTGAGATATTTTATGCTATTTGTGGCTATTGTGATTTCTTCCCCATCCCTTTTATCATCTGTGTACAGGAAGGCTATGGATTTTTTTAAGTTAATCTTTTATCCTGCTACATTACTGAAAGTGTTTATGAGTTGTAGAAGTTCCTTGGTAGAACTTTTGGGATCGCTTATGTAAACTATCATATTATCAGCAAACAGTGAGAGTTTAACTTCTTCTTTTCCAATTTGTATCCACTTGATCTCTTTTTGGTGTCTTATTGCTCTAGCAAGGACCTCAAGAACTGTATAGAATAGATATGGAGAGAGTAGACAATCTTGTCTTATTCCTGATTTCAGTGGAATCGCTGGGAGTTTCTCTCCATTTATTTGATTATGGCTGTTGGCTTGCTGTATATAGCATTTATTATGTTTAGTTATGTTCCTTGTATCCCTGCTCTCCCTAAGACCTTTATCATGAAGGGATGTTGTATTTTGTCAAATAGTTTTTCGGCATCTAATGAGATGATCCTGTGGTTTTTACTTTTCAGTTTGTTTATGTGGTAGATTGTGTTGACAGATTTTTCTGTATTGAACCATCCCTGCAACTCTGGGATTAAGCTGACTTGATCATGGTGGATGGTGTTTCTGATGTGTTCTTGGATTCGATTTTCCAGTATTTTATTTAGTATTTTTGCATCAAAGAACGGTACTCAGCTTCATATGGAAAAGCAAAAAACACAAAATAGCCAAAACAATTGTGTACAATAAAAGAACTTCTGGAGGCATCACAATCCCTAACTTCAAACTATACTACAGAGCAACAGTACTGAAAACACCCTGGTATTGGCATAAGAACAGACAGGAGTGCCAATGGAACCGAATAGAAGACCCAGATATCAATCCACACATATTCAAACAGTTGATTTTTGACAAGGAAGCAAAAAAATATCAAATGGAAACAAAGAAAGAATATTTAACAAGTGGTGTTGGCATAACTGGATATCAACATGTAGAAGAATGAAAACAAACCCATATCTATCACCATGCAAAATATTCAAGTCTAAATGGATCAAAGACCTCAACATAAAGCTAGCCACACTGAACCTTATAGAAGAGAAAGTGGAAAATATACTTCACCTCATTGGCACAGGAGACCACTTTCTGGGTTACCCGGCAGCACAGACACTGAGAGAAACAATTAATAAATGGGACCTTCTGAAACTGAAAAGCTTCTGTAAAGCAAAGGGCATGGTCAAAAGGCAAAATGACAGCCTACAGAATGGGAAAAGATCTTCACTAACCTCACATCAGACAGAGGTCTTATCCACCAAATATACAAAGAACTCAAGAAATTGGTCACCAGAAGAACACATAATCCAATAAAAAAAAATGGAGTACAGACCTAAACAGAGAACTCTCAACAGAGGAATCTAAAATGGCTGAAAGAGACTTAAGGAAATGTTCAGTATTCTTAGTCATCAGAGAAATGCAAATCAAAATAACTCTGAGATTCCATCTTACACCTGAAAGAATGGCCAAGATCAAAAACACTGATGATAACTTCTGCTGAAGAGGCTGTAGTGAAAAGGAAACACTTCTGCTCACAGATGAGTGCATTATCTAGTTATAATCCAAGAACGTTAGGAACCGGTACTCAGACCAACAGTCAGATGTAATACGTACAAGGAGTCTAAATTGGACTTCAACATCAATTGTCTTCCGTCTGAGTTCAGGTATTCCATGGAAGACAAGGCAAAAAGATTATAAATACCAGAGGGAATGAAAGACTCTGGGAAGACAAGACCCTCTGAATCATCAAAGTACGGTACATAAGAGTTCACAGAGACTGAAGCAGTAGGCAAAGAGCCTGCATGGGTCTTTTCCAGGTTCTCTGTGTCTATATCATTGCTATTGGCTTTGCATTTTTATAGAGGTAGGACTATGAGAACTCTTGAAACTATTTCTTTTGTTGGGTTGCCTTGTCCAATTTCAATATGATACCTTTTGTTTCATCTTCTATTTATTTTGTCATGTTAGTTATTATCTTTTTGAAGTCTATTCTTTTTTTTTATTGAGAAAAGGAAAAAAAACAAGTTTCCGCCTCCTCCCAGCCTCCCACCTCCCTCCCCCTCCTCCCACCCTTTTCCCCCTCCTCCCACTCTTCTCCCCCTCCCTCTCCAGTCCAAAGAGCAGTCAGGGTGCCCTGCCCTGTGGTAAGTCTTAGGTTGGATCAGGAAGGGAGTGGAGATGGGGAGAAACTGCAAAAAGGAGAGGAAGGGGTATGTATATTCATGGCTCATTATATGAGAAAATAATCTAATTTCCATAAAAGGAAAAAATAGAAAAAATTAATTAAATAACTTTGTTATTGCTTCCATATTTGATTCTCTTACTTAGAGATAGTCTTGTTGAAGCAATGCTACCCCATATGATTCTCTTATATCCAAAGCAAACAACGATTTCTAGTATTTTGTATTTTTCAAATAGCGGTGTGCAGGTTCCAATGTTGAAGTGTATTCATTCTGCTATATATAGAAGACTTGGCAAGTGATTTTATTCCAATGAAGCATCGTATACCTTATTAGGCCTGTTATCTTTTAAAAGGAGACTGGGGAAAAGAAGCCAGTAAAATGTTTTGAAAACATTATATCCTAATTTTACAATAAGAAAAAAAATCCCTTACCAGCATAATGATCGCTTTTCCAAATTTATGAAGACAGTCAATGTGTATTGTATTAAATAAAAACTAGTTTCTTGCTAACAGAACCTTCAGTATTCCTCAAATTAATTTTCACTCTTAAAGCCTACTACTATAAAACTACCAGTAAAGCATTGTGCATATCCTCTTTATATGAATAAAGAATGTGTGATGTTTAAGCAGTGACAAAGCAGTAAACAGCAGGCATCATGGTAGGAAGGAAATAAGAAAAGGCACTTCGTGAACAAAAGCACAGACAAAATGAAAAGAGATCAAAATCTTTGAAAGTTAAAGGCAGTTTTAAGGGTAAAGCTTCCTCCAGCAAGGTCTTGCCTCCTAAATATCCATAAAAAGCACCAAATACTGAAGAAGTTTTCAGACATCTTATCATGTGGAGGACATTGTCATACAAATTAATATTGGTTTATATTTAGAGATAAAGAGCAATGGAAATTGGACAATATGTGTTTATAGTTTGAAAGAGAATACAGCTTTGATGAAATTCAGTCAGATTGCTATGCTTATTAAAATTCAGTTTTTAACATAATCTATCTGGATGAAGATCTAACCAAATCAGAATATGAATTATTTTCTTTTTTGACATTGCAATTATAACATTGCTCCTTCCCCTTTTACTCACTTCAAGTCTTCCCACACACCCATTTTGCTCTTTTGTCAATTTCATGCCATCTTTTTTCATGCAAAATTATTATTACATATATATTTATAATATATTGTTATATATTGATTTATATCTATGTTTCAGGGATGTCCTTTTGTTATTGGATAACGTACTAATGTGCTCCTCCCTGGAGAATATTCTTAACACTCCCAACATTCCTAAGTTGTCTGTAGTTCTTCACATATAGTTGAGGTCACCTGGGTTTTCCTCATCCACTTAGCCATGTCATTTCGTTCCTTCCTTGTTCAGTTCATCTTTAGGCAATCATATTAATGAAACTTTATGGGTAATGCAATCTCAAATCATATTCCAAAAGCTCTGATCATCCAGCTCTTAGAATTTATTTATCCCCTCCTCCACAGGTCTCCCTGAACCTTAGATCTTGAATAAATTTCCACTGGGACTAGAGTTCTTAATTTCGTATTGTGTTTGATTTTGGTTTTCTGTAATAGTCCCCGTGTGTTATAAAGAGGTGTTTCCTTGATCAGGAGTGGTGACTACACTTACCTGTGGGTATAAGAATATATGTTTAGATTGCTGTTAGGAGTTATACTATTTTAGTTAAGGGATAGTAGGTTCTCCTTTAAGATCAATCACTATACCAGCCCTATGTGAGTAGGTTTCCAGTACTAGGCATTGTTTCCTTCTTGTTGAACAGGTCTTATTGCAACTGGAGAGCTGTTGGCTATAGCCAATGCATGCTGCCATTACTTTACCTTAACGTTTTCATGCCATGCATTTATTTTTTTTTCATCATTGTTATTCCTGGGTAGGACTGTTGGTTGCTTTCTTCTCCCTTTGAAAGTTTGTATGGAGCCTTCAGGTACCATGAAAGCTAATCCTCAGGGAGAAGGCATCCCAGTTACCTTTGACTCAGAGGTCTCTGGGTCTTATTTCTGAAGTATGTGGTGTCCTCAGCAATAGGGTCTTAACTACTACCTCTTGGAAGAAAGCAAAGGCAATAGTAACAGCCTGTGTGTTTTGGGAGTTTCTTAGATACTCTGGACCAACAATTCAAAAAACTTAATTCCTGTATTTAATATTAAGGTTTTATTTATGTGGTCTCTGGCTATTGAAGGAACATTATTAGGCCAGATGAGAACTGTTCATTAAACTGTATGTGTATATTTATATACAGAATTACAAGTATTACAGTTTCCTTTGGATAGATACTTAATTGATGTGGGAGTGTCATATATCAATCTGTTGATTTCATTGGTTAAGCAATAAAGAAACTGCTTGGCCCTCATAGGTTAAAACATAGGTGGGAGGAGTAAACAGAACAGAATGCTGGGAGGAAGAGGAAGTGAGCTCAGAGACGTCATGCTCCCCTCTCCTGGGTGGACATGGGAATAGCTCTGCTCTCTGAGGCAGACATGATTCAGCCTCGACCCAGGATGGACGTAGGCTAGAATCTTCCCAGTAAGTGCACCTTGGGGTACTATACACATGATTGGAAATGGGCTAGTCCAGGTGCGAGAGTTAGCCAAGAAGAGGCTAGATAGAAATGGGCCAAGCAGTGTTTAAAAGAATACAATTTGTGTGTTGTTATTTTGGGGCATAAGCTAGCCAGGCGCCCGGGGTGCTGGGGGTGCAGCCCCGCCGCTCATATTACAACACTTAATGGTATGATTCATTCTGAGTTTTTGAAACATTCATATTATTTTTACCACTATTTCTATTTCTTCCGAATTTACCTCCCTCTTGTCTTCCTGAAAAACCTCCTTTTTCTTTTAACACTGACCAGATCACAGAGGCATGGTTTCTTTTTACTTCCCTACTTCTTCAGTTACTTCAGCATATGTAATCATATCTGAAGATTTATGGCTCAGAGACACCCATGATAGAGAGGATGTGAAGATTTATTATTCTGAGTTACCTTACTCAATTTTTCAGTTCTATACAAAAATATATGATTTAAATTTTCTTTATAGCTAAAGAGTATCCCATAGTGTTTATGGACCAGTTTTTTGTTACCCACACATTTTTCAAAGGCTGTTTAGGTTGTGTCTATCTTCCAGCTATTATGAATAGAACAGAAATAAACATGACTGAGAAAATATCTGAGAAGTTGGATATGGATTCTTTGGGGCATATTCCAAGGAATGAAAAGTCATTGACTTCGGAAAGTTGATCCTGTATGCTGCCACATTGTGGAGTTTGTTTATAATATGTAGCAGTTTTCTGGTAGAATACAATCTTTAATTTATAATAATATATCACTTACAAATATGGATAGTTTGACTTCTTTCTTTATCTGTATCCCTTTAACATCCTTTCCCTGTGTTATTGTGTCAGTTAACACTTTGAGCATAATATTAAGAAGGACAAGGGCAGTGGACATTCTTGCCTGACTCCTAATTTCAGTAGTATTTCTTCAAATCTTTCCCCATACAGGATTGCAATAGTTGTTAATTTCTCATAAATAGACTTTATTGTGTTCAGAATGTTCCCTATGTTTTCTGAGTATTTTCCCATGAGGGCATGTTGATTTCTTTTTCAAAAGAATTTTTTTGCATCTGTTGAAATGATTATTTTTGTCTTTATGTCAATTAATGTAATTTATTGCATTTATTTACTTGTGCATGCTGAACAATATTGTATTTCACTGAGAAGGTCAACTTGGTTATGGCAGTAGTCATCAACACAGCTACAACACATGTAATCTACAACAGTGACCTGTCTTGAGACATACTGGTGCAATAGAGGCACAAACATTATGGGAGTAACCAATCACTTTCTGATTGAATATCAAGTCTGCCCAGGAAATAAAACTTATACCTGAAATGACTATTTTGATCAAGATCCTGAGACAAGTAAGACCATGGTCCTAGAGGAAAACCATATACTATTGTTTTCCTTAAAGAACATAACAATAAAATAACTCCCATTGACTTTCCACTATACCCATAGATGAATGCATGACTCAGCATCAGAGAGACATCTTGCAGAAAATGAGATGTAACAGAGATCCACAACTAGACAGTACTAAGATAGTAAGAGATCTTGCAACTCTCAGGCCTAAATGGAATGTCTTTGTCTATTCTCCCTTCAAATGTCAGGTATCTATGTTTCAGAAGAGTTGGAAAGATTGTTATCCAGAAGTGATGGATGATTCCAAGGAAACAATGTCTTCCAAACACAACAGGGATAATGTACATATGAACTCAGAGATACTTTTGAAGCCTGTGTTATAATTGCACAGATTCAAGGAAAATACTGTCCCAGAACTGAGAGGGTGTAATTGGTATAGTCTCACTCTTGTAACCAAGACACTATCTGTAATTGATTACCACTGGCAATAAAAGAATTAGTTTTCTCCATTGGAATCACAGTAGGTATATTAACCACATTTCATTCTTGTCTCTGACCAGGAGCAGTTAACACAAATCAACTCAATGGCATTTTTGCAGATTTTTCTTTGTCTAATTTTGTTTTGTTTGAACATAATTTTGTCTTACTGGCTCTTTACTAGTATTTTAGTTTCCTATTGTGTGGGTCTGTTTTGTATGTCTTTCTTGGCTTTATTTGTTTGCTTGTTTACTTTTTTAAGAAAGAAAAGTATAGAATAAAATGTTGAATGGATAGGTAGGTTGGAAGATCATGGAGGAACTGGTTGAGAAGAAATTGTTGATAAAATATATTGTATAAAAAATGCTTTCCGTTTATAAAATTGATACCTCAATAATTACAAGAAATTTGAAATTTTACTTAAAGTATATTATTTTTCTACAATTTATCTAAATAATTTATTTAAACAATTTATCTAAATAACTCAGCTATTATTTATCAATATTCAACAATATTTTGAGTGCATTGTTTCATTTATCTTAGTATATAAGTACAAAGTAAATAATTAAAAGATGTGGTAAGTTCTAAATACACTGCTTTCAACCTAATCTTTGAAAAATTTACAGTTATACTTTTGAATACATAATAAAGTCTTTACATGCATTATGATTAAATCTTATTAAAATTAAACTCATCATAGAGATGTAGATCCATCTTAATTTTGCCTTCAATTCTAATTAACACCCTTTAAAAGTCTATCAAATATGTTCTCATTCAGGTCATTAATCTAAAACTGTAGGATAGGTCAAGGCAGAGAAGAACCCTTTCAAATAATTAATGCTCTTCTTAGACACTAGAAGTCAGTCCTTAATTAACTTCCCCTAGTGCAAAGCATTGGATAGGCTATGAATTTATCTAATTGAATTGGTATCAAATTTATGTCTCTTCAACTTAGCAGTAAATTTTGACAAAAGACTTTACATTTTAGAGGATACTTTCACAAATCTACCTCTAAGATTCTTAAAATTTAACTCTAAATAATATGGAAATGCTGTGAAAAAAGCACACTTGCAATTTAAAAATGACATGAAATTTGTGTAACTTTCAGATTTTTCTTGTTTTAAGATTTAAAAAAAAATACATGCGTTTATTTTTATTTTATGAGCATGAGTGATTTGCCTCTATACATGTAAGTGCATTGGTACAGATCTGGTGTTGGCAGACGCCAAATGAGGGCACCAATCTCCTGGAAGGATGACTGTAGATTGCCGTGTTGGGATTGGAAATCTGACTTTTAACTGTCAAGTCACCTCTCCAGCTCCAATTGATGCTTCTTTTTGTCTATGTGAAAACTTATTTTATTCTTATCATTAATGAATTTAGTTTATATTTAATTCTTATACTCCCAGAAGCTCATATAAATTTAATCCACGTTGCTTAAATACTAATGTCACTTAATTGAGGTTAGAGGTACCTTTTAAAGGAGAAATAAAATAAAACCACAAACCACATAGAAATGATTGCTGTTTTCAACTTATTGCACAGGAACTATCAATAGAAATATATTTATTATTCCCAAACAACACAGGATCAGTATTTTTAAGTAATTATTATAATAAAATAAATAACAGTTTCAATAATGAATTGGATAAATGAACTATCACTTTATAAATAAATCACTAGTTCTAAAATACTCATAAAACTAGAGACTATTGCTCAGACTAACCCTGTGAAAGAGATTTTATACACATTTAGTTAACAAAAATGAAAAACAACAAAGTATTAGTGTACATATAACTCTTCTTAGTAAGTATAGTTTACATATAAATGGTGTAGAAATAGACTTTTCTTTGCTAATCATTATTTTACAGTGGATATACCCAAAGACCTGTACCTACATTTTTCATTTATAATTCAGCAGATATATTCAACCTTGCTCATATCATCATTTGTAATAAAAGTGAATGTAGCCCTAACCTAAGTCTCTGTCAATAAGGATAAAAGCAAACATGCTGCCTGCACACAAAAAGGAATCTCACATAGTAGTGTAAATTAACAGCTGTAAGAATCTAAAAATAATGACATCAGATAATAAGGCACATAAACAAATACTTTTACAGTATGATTCCATGTACACATGCAACACAATCATGATAGCTAGCATGTTATGTTCCATTTAAGTATGTGATGCCCATAATATTTGGCTATGTTGTTAGGAGAATTAAATACATTTAATATCAATATTTTCAGCAGCCATGAAAAGAAATAACTTTTTTAAACTTTTGATTTCTAATACTATACCTAAAATTTTAGTTGAAAGGGTATAGAGATGATTCAGTGATTAAGAGCACGTTTTGCTCTTTCAGTGGACCTGGGTTCTATTTCAAATACTCACATGACAATCCATAGCCATGAGCTCTTATGCCCTCTTTTGGCCTCTTTTGACACCATGCATGCATTAGGTCCGCATACATTTTCATAGACAAAACCAACACATG
Organism: Microtus ochrogaster; assembly: GCF_000317375.1. NCBI lineage: Eukaryota > Metazoa > Chordata > Mammalia > Rodentia > Cricetidae > Microtus > Microtus ochrogaster. The sequence goes on along the minus strand of NC_022009.1, from coordinate 1,166,259 downwards.
CATACATTTTTCATCTTTAAAATGTTTAATGGATTGTTTCCAGGTTCTGGCTGTTACAAACAATGCTGCTATGAATATAGTTGAGCATATACTTTTGTTGTATGATAGGGCCTCTCTTGGGTATATTCCCAAGAGTGGTATTGCTGGGTCCAGGGGTAGATTGATCACGAATTTCCTGAGAAACCGCCACACTGCTTTCCAGAGTGGTTGCACAAGTTTGCATTCCCACCAGCAATGGATGAGTGTACCCCTTTCTGCACAACCTCTCCAGCAAAGGCTATCACTGGTGTTTTTGATTTTAACCTGGAAACAACCTAGATGCCCTTCAATGGAAGAATGGATGAAGAAAGTATGGGATATATACATATTAGAGTATTACTCAGCAGTAAAAAACAAGGACTTCTTGAATTTTGCGTACAAATGGATGGAAATAGAAAACACTATCCTGAGTGAGGTAAGCCAGACCCAAAAAGAGGAACATGGGATGTACTCACTCATATTTGGTTTCTAGCCATAAATAAAGGACATTGAGCTTATAATTCGCAATCCTAGAGAAGCTAAATAAGAAGGTGAATCCAAAGACAAACATATAGGCATCCTCCTGAATATTAACCTTCATCAGGCGATGAAAGGAGACAGAGACAGAGACCCACATTGGAGCACCGAACAGAAATCTCAAGGTCCAAATCAGGAGCAGAAGGAGAGGGAGCACGAGCAAGGAACTCAGGACCGCGAGGGGGTGCACCCATACACTGAGACAATGAGGATGTTCTATCCGGAATTCACCAAGGCCAGCTGGCCTGGGTCTGAAAAAAGCATGGAATAAAACTGGACTTGCTGAACATAGCAGACAATGAGGACTACTGAGAACTCAAGAACAATGGCAATGGGTTTTTGATCCTACTGCACGTACTGGCTTTGGGGGAGCCTAGGCATTTTGGATGTTCACCTTACTAAATCTGGATGGAGGTGGGCGGTCCTTGGACTTCCCACAGGTCAGAGAACCCTGATTGCTCTTCAAGCTGATGAGGGAGAGGGACTTGATCGGGGGAGGGGGAGGAAATGGGAGGCGGTGGTGGGTAGGAGGCAGAAATCCTTAATAAATAAATAAATTAAAAAAAATAAAAAATAAAGAAAGTTAAAAAGCAGACCATAAAAAAATGTTTAATGGATAATACTCTTGCATTTGTGTCATTCTGTCTTCATGAGAAAAATATATGTAAAATATATGTGCAGCTAAAAAAAACCCCACACATCTACTACCAAAATTTAGATGTAATGTAATAACAAGTATTTAGTAAAATTATGAATGTCAAAACAATGAACATACTAAACAGAAAAAGAAATATTTTATATTCTACCCATGTTATCAATCCATATTAGATAGCTCTAAATTATATGCAACATATAAATTTGTAATCAAGGGGATATAAACCAAAGCTTCTGATAAAATTAATTTTTTTTGTGAATCTAATAACAGACACTGTATAACTCCCAAATGAGTGCTTGTTCTAATGAAAATTAAGTTCTGAGTATCAATCAAGTTTACTAATATCAATTTATTTTCCAAAGAGAATATGCCCAGAGTGTTTTATTTTAAAAATTTTCTAATTTACACAATTGCATAGGTCTTACCTGAGGTCTTCCTGGTAGATTCCTGGGAATTTCCCCAGTGCCAGGTTTCTTGTTAGCCCCATAATTTTTCCCTCAATCAAGATATCTCTTTCTTTGTTCTCCCTCTCTGTCCTCATCCTATCTCGACCATCCTGTTCCCTCAAGTTTCTCTCCCTCCTCCACCCTTTCTGCTATCCCTTTCCCCCTAACCCCATGCTCCAGTTTTTTCAAGAGCTCTTGTCTGATTATTTCCCTTTCCCATGGGAATCCACGTGTGTGTTTCTCTTAGGGGTCTCCTTGCCCCACATAGTTTCCCTGGTGTCATGAACTATAGTCTGGTTATCCTTTGCCTTACATCTAATACCCACTTATGAGGGAGTACATATTGTGCTCTTCTTACTGGGTCTGGGTTACCTCACCCAAAATTGCTTTTTCCAGTTCCATCCATTTGCTTACAAATTTCAAGATGTCGTTATTGTTTTTACAGCTGAATGGTACTCCACTGTGTAAATGACTGCCTTGCCTAGATAACTATCATAAGTGCCATCATAGAACCTTCAACCAGCAACTGACTGAAGCAGATGCAGAGCTTTATAGTGGAGCACTAGGCTGAGCTCCCAAAGTCCAGTAGAAAAGACGGAGAAATGAGAATATGGATAGTCACAGAACCAGCTTTTCTGAGCTAAGGGGAACTCACAGACTCCTTCGTGACTGCAGGGACAAGACCAAGGTAAGACTGATGAATGTGGGTTACAATTGTATGGCTGCTGCAGTCTGTGGTTACACCGGAAGTGAGAACAGAATTAATCCCTACTGCTTATACTAGCTTTTTGCAACCCATTCTCTCTCAATAAATACGTTGCTCAGTATAGATATGGGGGGGGGTGTCTTCATCTTGCCTCAAAGCTATATGCTAGACTTGACTGAGTTCCCATGGGAAACCTTACCCTCTCTGAGGAGTAAATAGGGGGAGGTGGAGGGAACAAGAAGAGAGAAGGTAGTGGGAACAGGGATTGGTATGTAAAATGAAAAAGATAGTTTTGCTTCATTTTGTTCTTTAAATAAAATAAATTAATTTTTTAAAAGGAAAACAATTCTTATATCCTGAAATAAATCTTTTATTTCAGTTTCCTAGATACTTAAGTCTCAAGTTCTCCTAATTTACCAAGTCGCTGTCACCCATTAAAGGATATCATTTTTGTTAATAGAAAATGGTAGTTGCTTTCTGGATTGAGAATTTTGCAGATATTATCTTTATTGTGAATATTTTCCCAACGTGCACTATGTATGCCATGCCAGCCTTTCTATCACCTCTTCCCTTTGCATTGCTGAGTACACCTCATAGATAGATTCAGAACCGTGTTCATTCTTACCCTCCCCATGCTGGTCATTTTCTGTCTTCAGTTATAAAATACAGCTCCAGAAGGGCAGTATCTTCTCCTTCCTAGCTAAGGCTATGCTACAAGTGGGCAGGTGCCTCACATGGAAGAAATGACAAGTTTTCCTCACCTGTTGTTGAATGAGTAGATGCTGTGCTTTTGAGCTTCTTAGGGCTTTCTGGTCTTCACTTGTCTAGAGTTTGTGTTTCAGTTCGTTTGTTTTCCTGAGACTAGTTCTTCCTCTGTAGCCAGGCTAGCTAATAATGGAAAACCAGCCTCTTACGTCTTTCTCCAGATAGCTGGGATTATAAGCATGAGTCAGTGCACCCTAGACTGTGTATAACTGTGTTATAGAACTGAAATAATCATAACTTTCTGGGTGAGCTTTCAACACTGAAATAAAGCTGAAGTACTAGGCCAAGTCGGAGAAAGTAACTATACATTTGTTTATTGATTAATGTGTACTCCGTGTGAGTATGTATATACTACAGACACCAACGGGAAAGAATTACACATAATACTTTGAAGGTGAAAAGAGAAATGAGATCAGCAATAAACAGACTTATTATACAACAAATAATGATGGGAAAGATTATGACTTCCAGACATCTGTATCAAAAAGATACTTAATACACTCTAAGAAAGTACTAAAATAAGTTACATGCATCCACTATATTGTTATGAACTTGAAATTAAATTGTGTTTATATTCATTGTTGACTTATAATTACTCTAATGACAACAAATTAGACACTATAGCGTTGAAATGTTTCAATCAGAAAACTGTTTAGAGGACTATGTAGGGTGTGACCGTTGCTGCTAAAAGTCTTCTTTTCTAGAATTGATGACTAAATATTAACTGGATTTTTTGGTTACAAAGCTTCTCCTCATGGTATGCATCAGTGTACAAATGATAGCTTTGTCTTTTCACACCAAGCACTACACCTTTGCATTGCTGCATAAGAACATTGCATTGGGTGTGTGAAATAAAAGTTGTTTTGTTTGTGTGTGTGTGTTTGTTTACCCATGGGAATGATGTGTATATATAATTTGGACTTAAAATGAACAAATATCATAATTTCATAAGCATACATTAAACAGTGTCTAACAACAGACCATAAAGAAAGGATAATAAATACGTACAGCAAAGGACAGCCACTTAAAGCAGCACAATTGCAGAAATTAAACTCTTTACTGAACATTATTTTTGCTCCCTCTGAGCACAGGTAAGGAGCTAAGGAATGCAACATAAATATTATACCCAAGTTCACTTTTGATTTTCTATTCCTATGTCTACTTTTACTTGCAGAAATATCACATTCATGAATTATTTTCAGGGGGTAAAAATAAATGTGTCAGGTTTTCTCCCATTTGCAGTGGAAGAAAGTGAATATTATCAACTCATTAAGATTCTTGAATAAAATATTATTTTATTCCTAGGGGTATACTGCTAAAGCCAGAAACATGTGGAGAACACACTCTGAAGATTTCTTATTACTTCTCATTTCTTTTCCATTTAATAATATGGCAATAGTATTTATTTTATTAAATATTTAATTATTTATTATGTATTACTTATAAATGCACATGATGACTACTAAATTTACTTATTGATATATAAATTAAACCAAAGAGAATATTTCGTTGTATTTATAGAGCTTATTTTGTGACATGTCATTAAGTAATGTAGGGTTTACTTTATTGTGTGTGTGTTGTCCTAAGGATTAACCTGTCTTCATGAACAGTCAGCAAGCATTCTATTTGTGAGCTAAATCAAAGTGTTAAGGGTATCATAACCATGTGGAGCTTATTGATGTGCCAGAAAAAATTAAACAAGTAGGAGCAGACAGTGTGATCTATATGTGTAAAATTGAGATAAAGTGGTAAACATTTGCTCCAAAAGCTTTCATTTGAAAATGAAACAATTCAAAAACCTGTACTATCCTGACAGTTGTCATAAATTTTTATAAATTTATTTATTTATTAAGGATTTCTGCCTCCTCCCCGCCACCGCCTCCCATTTCCCTCCCCCTCCCCCGATCAAGTCCCTCTCCCTC
>NC_022009.1:1120207-1158890 GCF_000317375.1 Microtus ochrogaster | reverse complement strand
TATGCCAGCACCATTTGTTGAAGATGCTTTCTTTCTTCCATTGTATACTTTTAGCTCCTTTATCGAAAATGAGGTGATCATAGGTTTGTGGGTTGGAGAGATGGCTCAGCCGTTAAAGGCTAGGCTCACAACCATAAATATGTCATAATTTTTAAAGTATTTGAAGAAATTCAGCTTCAGTAGTTCCTATAAACAAAATATACGTTCTCTAACACTACTGTCTCAGTAAGATGTAACTGATACAACGTCATCACATTGTGGATTCTTTATCAACATGTAAAAATCAGATGAGAAGAATTCAGATCATAGCAGTGATGAATAAAATCACTCCTGTTTTCAGCACGGAACAAAAATATTAAATCTTTACAGTTTCTACAGACTAATAATTCTGAAACAATTGGCTGGGCAGAAGTGACCTAAGGTCTCTTAGGAGATTGCAGTAAAATATCCAGTGAGAGCATAATTCACTGGAGAACAAGGTGGAGGCTTATTCCCACAGGGTTCTTATTAAAGTTTCTGTCCCACCTTGTCCTGCAGCCTTTCTGTCCCAAAGAAAAATACAGAGGTTTATGTTAATTATAAACAGTTTGATCTGTTAGCTCAGGCTTATTATTAACTAGCTCTTACAACTTAAATTAACCATAATTCTTGTCTATATTTAGCCACATGGCTTGGTGTCTTTTCTCAGAAAAGCATTTTATCTTGCTTCCTCTGTGCTGACTCTCTGCCTTTTCTTTTTCCAGAATCCTCTTAGTCTGGTCACCCCACCAATATTTCCTGCCTGACTACTTGCCAATTAGTGTTTTATTAAACCAACATGAGTGACAAATCTTTACAATGTACAAGAACAATGTCCCACAGCTACTTCCTCTTTTGTGTTTCCTTATTTTTATCTCCTATATAAGGCCAACCAGTGTTTTCTTAAACTAATACGAGTGAAAAAATCTTTACACCATACAAGAGCATTATCCCACAGCAGGCTCCCACGATGAAGCTTCAGATCTTGCTAAGATCTGAAAGCAGATTGTTAAAGATTTGGCTCTTGGCTTTCATCTTTTGTGTGACTCTTGAGAGAGCAAGGCAGGTATTGCAGAGCTTCTATATTCTTAGGCATTGCATCCCATCTTCCTGTAATATTGTTGCATAGGTCTTTCCTAATGAATTTTGTGTCAAATGTATTGAAGGGGCATGCAAGAAAATAAAGCTCATTGGGAATCATTTCAGAGGCTTGCAGCCACACCCTGGATATATCTAATTAATATATATCTTCAAATATTACAACAGTTTTCCCCTAAATTTCTTTTCTCTAGGATCTCTCCAGGTACTTTCTACCCAACCACTCCCATGGCTTCCCAAGATTGATAAACTCTTTTTCTTTCATTTTATACATATACATGTGTGTATGTGCTTATGTGTGTATACACAGATATATGTACATAAATATATATTTATTTAATATATACATATATTCATATCATATATCACAAAATTATACTTACATTATGTATTTATATATGCACTTATATATTGTTTTATATATTATCTGCATCTAATAGAAATATATATATACATATATATACATATATATATACAACTTGCTGAGTCCATTTTTGTTATTTATGTGTATATGGTTTCAGGGATGACTGCTTTGCACTGGACAATATTTAATAAAAGTTCTCATCCATGAGGAAGGATAATTCTCCCTTTCTAGAAGTCAGTGGTTGGCTAATTTTTTTGTCTAGGCGTGGATTGCTGCAAATTTTTCACCTTTCCATTGTAATATGTCCATTGATATTAGCATTGTTATATTGTTCCTTGTACAAACATTTCTAGAAACATCTATTTCTTTATGGCCCTTTGAGTTTATCATCTCTTTCACTTGTAATGACCTGTGATCAGACTTTGCATATTTTCCAATTTGTGTAACAGATGCCAACCTGTCTGTGATTAGATAAGTTCATCTCACACCCTAAGGCAAAGCCCTCAGAAGTAAACACCTGTTCTACCTGCTTCATTTTTTTATACAAACTAAATTAGGATAAGTCTCTATTTATTTTGGAGATGTTGAGCTTTTCTTCTGTTTATAATATTAACATGTTTTGGACAATGATTTCGAGGCTAAAGTTAGTACTTGCTATTTAGAGAGGATCTTTCCTGCCCATTTGTCATCTGAGGTCTCCAACATCCAGGGAGATGGGATGACCAAGGTCACAAGCAAAGAACAAAATTCTGGCATAGAAATTCTTTTTCTGTAGTTGTTCCTTTATACCTTGCTAGGAGCTGAAGAGGTTTCAATCATCCCTTGCAACGAAAGCAGAATTTGTAAAATTAGCATGAGAGATTATAGGCTAATTGCAATGGAATACTTCACAACAACAGCAGCAGCACGCATTTCTCTGCATGATTTTCTTCTTTTTATTGTGCTGGAACTGCAGCCCATGATTTCATACCTAAGGTAAGGATTAGAATTTCCCAAAGAAAAAGCGGCAAGGGAGAAAACACCTTCAATTTTGCAAGTGTTTTAATTCTAACGTTTTGAGGAAACAAAATTGCAGAGAAATATAAGCACATTTCCTGCTCTGTTTGAGTTCCTTTACTGAACAAATGACATGCAACAGCAGTGAGGTAATTCAAATTAAAAGTGTACATGGATGGTTCCTTTATGTTGGAGAAGCTACTTATAGGTTTCATTCCCTTAGTGATAAAGAAGGTGTCTCCATTTCCCAAGCCTATTTTCTTCTCTCAGAATACATATGCTTGAGGATTAGAGCAATTCAGAATCCAGGAATCATTACAAAATGAAAATTAATCTGCTGGTAAGCAATATAGTTGACACAGAATGTGTGTTTGCCAGTTTCTGAGACAGATGCATTAATATGTGAACTATGTATTTTAATTCTCTTGGGATTTTGACTCTTAATGAATTTTCATGTTTTATCATAAAATTCTTTTAAAAAACAGATGAATTTAAAAATATTTAAAACTAAGTGAAATATAATAAATATCATACTTTCTAAATTTGTAATTATTTAAATTATTTTTTGTATTTAATGTTCAATTTTTAATTCATTTCTTCATCAAGTAAAACTTCTCTAAAATAATAGTGACGGAGAGAGAAAAGATACTTTATAGTTCTTAAATAAGTGTTTTGGGTGCGTTCAGGTGTGAGTTTGTGTACTTAATTGCAATACTCTTTGGAGGCAAAGAAGGTGTCAGATCTCATAGAACAGAAGTTGTATATCATTGTAACCAACCTGATGTGGCCTCTGGGAACCGAACTAGGGTTCTCTACAATAGCAGTGCCTACTCTTCCTAGAAGTGCTCTCCCTCCAGCTCTGAATACTTCTAATTTCAAACCAAACATACTCTCCTTTAATGCAGCCCAACTTTTTTATTTTTATTTTTTATAATTTAGCACCTCCCTTTTCCAGTCCAGGAGCCAGGTTACAGCACCATGATTGGTTCACAATCTACTGCAGGGCCGAACATGACTGCACCTCCAGTTTGCCACCCCAGCGTCTAAGCTGATCCTGGGAACACTGACTTCTAACACCCACCATCTACTTGTTTTTGCTCCAAACTCTTGAATTTTGACCTATGATACTAAGCAAATTAGTTGGTTCCCCAGTTTATGTAATCTAACGAACAGTAACAAGTAATCTCCGTTGGATCTGAGAGTTTACAGGGCCATAATCCCAAATGTAGTCTCAGGGTAAGGGCATTATTTATGGTCCCTATGCTGAATTTATTATAATCTAAACAGAGAATATTCTTTAGGTATTTGTTTAGGAATCTGTTGCTTCACTATTGACTAATTCACAAGACAAAGGGTGTAGTCCAATTTTTTTCATTGGGGGTGCAACTTTTTGCTACAGTGACCCAGCCTCCTGGATAATTTGCTCTGGAGAGCCACAACATGGACTATCACCATAAGCCATAGCTCTCTAGAGAGGAAAACATTGAATGTTACACATCATGAGAAGTTGCTGACAGCCTTAAAGAAACTATTTGCTACACCACAGTTTTTTAAGTAATCAAAGCATTACAAAAAAACCTAAAAGATAAACCATCCTTTTGAGAAATGTCTATTTTATTTTTGGTTCCTATAATATAATTATTATAGTTGAAAGCAAACAAATGTAAAGTTATGGTTTATCTTATACAAAAGGCAATATTTGCTAATGTAAAAAAAGTTATTTTTTACTAGAATTTTATAGATTTAAACCCATTTCTTCAATGTGGAGTCTGAAACTCAAGTCACACATCACAGCCCCAATATATTGATTTCAAATGTGCTAAGCTAGAGACCTAGTTTTATTGTATATAGAAGCAAGCCTTCTAAAAGGAATCTCAGATTTAGACACAAATAGCTGTGGATATATATATATATATATATATATATATATATTATAAAGAATCTCCATTTTCAAATTAATGTTAACTGATACGTGAAAATTGTTATCAATGGGATGCTATAGTAATAGACTGATACACTCATACTAAATAATTTTAAACATGCCTATCTCAAACATTGATCATTTTCTCATGGTGATTACATTCCCAATCCTTTTTTCTAGTTTTTTTAAAAGAGAAATTACCTGAACGTTACTATTTGTTACAGTCACCTCACATCAGCACCCCACATCTTCTGGCTGTAATGAACCGTATCTAGAATTTGTTTACAAATCTTTTGTTGCTACTCTCCACTTTCTACATTTTCTAGACTCTGGTAACCACTTTACCCTCAAATATGAGATGCACATTTTCGGATTCCTTGTGAGTGACATCATGCAGTACCTGTGTTTCTGTGACTGACTTATGTAATTTCTTATGTTGAACTGGAATTCTATACATTTCTTTTCAAAGGACAGGATTTTGTTGTTTTATGCCTGAATAATACCCGATTACATAAATGTACTTTTCCCTACCCATGAAACAGTTCAAAGAGGCTTACCCAAGTAACACACTAGAACTAGCGAGGGATTTCTCAGATTATTTACTGTTTTTGATATTGTGGATAGTGGTTCAAAGATTATCGGAAGCTAGGTGCAGGGTCAACATTGTGAATTAATTTTCCTTAGATATACGCATACTAGTGAATGTTAGAACATATGTTGTTTTTTCTAACTGTCTTAGGAATTTTATGCCATTTATCAAGTGATTGAAGTAATTTACATATCCCCTCACTATATCCACAGCTTTTCCTTCTCCATATCCTTACCAATATCTATTTTCTCGAGTTTTTTGATAATAAATAGTCCACCATACTAGACTGAGATGACATCTCATTATAGATTTGCTTTTCAATGGCTCTTTTTCAAGCACATGCCAATCATTTCATACCTATTTGTGAGTGTCTTCTTAGGTCTATAATAGGTGTGTGTGTGTGTGTGTGTGTGTGTGTGTGTGGTGTGTGTTTGTATGGTGTGTGTGTGGGGGGGGAAGCCCTTTCATAGACTGGCTATCAACCCTCTTCCAGATGTACCTGTCTCCTCTGTTTCTTCTTGTTATTTGTTGTTTCCTTGGATGTGATGTGTAGAAGCTTTTCATTTTTCTGCAATCTCACTGTTTGTTTGCTTTAGTTTTCTCTGGTTTGGCAGTGGGGGACTCTTTAAAAAATACCTGCCCATTCCAGCGTTATAAAGTCCTTCTCTAGTGTGAACTTCGAGTAGTTTTACATTTGAAGGACTCACATTCTGCATTTAATTAATTTTGAATCGTGTATATAACTGGTAATACATGGACATCTGGTTTCATTCTTATACATACGGATATCCAAGTTTCCCAGAATTTTTAAACTGCTCTTTCATTCATGTATACTCTCAGTCATGTAGACAAGTATGGATTTCTCGGTTTCCACTCTTCTCCACTGTTGTATCTGTCATTACACAAATGACATGATATTCTTGTTGTTTTGCCTTATATCATCAATCATATTTTCTACTTAGGTAGTAACTGAAACTTGCTTTTTCCCTTTAAATTCTATGAATAATGTGAACATTATTTTGATAGGAGAGAATCAGTTAAAATAAACTTTTCAGAAGCTTTAGATTGGTGAAAAGAATAGAACAAATATCCAAAGGGGTCCATCAAGCCTACTTCAGCCTCCCTGAATCCTAGTGTGTTACTTGAAGAAGTTATATCTGTTAGAACTTATAAACCAGTGCTGAGCACTGATATCCACAACCTGTATTTTACTATTTTCTTATATAATATCCTCTTTATTTGGAAGTTCTATGAATCAAGTTGTGTTAATCTATCATATTTTTCTCTTACTTTTCATGGTTTACATGTGGTTCAGATTTCTGGCAAGTACACTGAAGACACTGTGTAGACTTTTTTAAACTTTTATGAATTTTCTATGATTATATTGGCTTGTATTAGGGAGAAATTCGGGAAAGAGTGAACAACACGTTTTTAAAGTCATACATTTGGCAGGTTAATGAACCTATAGAGTTGAATTCAGCACTTTTTCTCACTTGAGAATGTGATATGTTCTTGAGAGACAGATGTCATGGACTAGTTTAATATAACCTTCAGGATCTCTCACACTATATATATATATATATATATATATATACTAATCAAAACATATTAATTAAATACTCAAATTCCTTCACAAACTTTGGAATAAGAAGCTGTGAAAATTGTAATCAGTTTGATGACTATAAGATAAACGCTCTCTCCATCTGTTCTGTGAATCTGTATATAATTATATTGTGTTTTAACTGTAAAAATTTCTTAAACCAGATTGCCTATGAATTGGTTTAACAAGCACTTATTAATGATATTTGTGTGAACTTCATAACTATATTAGTTACTTTTCTCATTGCTTGCCTAAATATCTTACAATTTAAAGAGAGAGGAGTTCATCTTTCGTTATAATTTGAGAGGTTAATTCCTTCATGATAGAGAAGAGAGTAAAAACATGACAGTAGGAACAGGAAGCCAACTATTACACTGCATCTACACTCAGAAAGCATTGAGTGACTGAGAAATTTAGCCAGATTATAAATCCTAAATGCATGTCCTTCATAATGTACTTCCTCCACTGATACTTCATCTGCTTAAGCTTCCAGTCTTCTCAAACAGTGCCACCATACTGACCATAACAAAAACAAATGAACTCCTGTCAACCAGACTGAAAAATAGACCATTATTAAACTATGATATTTCCTCTCGCATCCTCAAGATTTCATATTAACATCACAAAGAAGAGTATAATATAACTTTAAAAGTCCCACATTCTTTAAAATTCAAATTCTATGAAACTTCAATCCTTTATTTTTGTCTATCTCTATCCATCTATCTATCTATCTATCTATCTATCTATCTATCTATCTATCTATCTATCTATCATCTATCTATCTATCTATCTATCTATCTATCTATTATCTATTTATCTATCCATCTATCTTGTATTTTGTGGGCTCCTGTAAAATCCAAAATAAGCACCATATTTTCTCTCTTTATGAGGGGAGAACCAAGGCATATTTCAATAAAATAAAATCAATAATCACAGTGCAATATATAAATTATTTAATGTTCAATGTTTGGAAGTCACACACAATCCTTTGAACTCCAAAGAGCTTCTGTTGGTATCACTTCTCCAGCTTTCCCATCCACATGACACATGGTTTATCTCATACCCTCAGTCAGGCTCTTGTCCCACACCTGCCCCTACATTAGTGATCATCACTAGGCTCAGCATCACAATATTCGAGGGTCTTCACTGTAACTGAGGTTGTAATTTCACCAATAACCTCCTGGCTATTTTTCCCAGGATTCCAACCATACTACATACCGCCCAGTCTCAGTCTCATACCATAAGTTATTCAGTTCTACAGTTTCTTTCACAATTGAGGCTACAATTTTACCATTGAATTTTCTAATTGTTTGGACTACCAAGCTTCAGCTATACTCCATAATGCATCCATAGTTTGAAAACCAGTAGCATGTTGGAGATTTTAATGCATGTCTTTTTGGCTTCCAGACTGAAAGTCAACCCTAGAAACACCCAATCCCTACACCAGTTGGAACCATAATGCTAATCTATGTGCTGATGTTGAAGTATTTCTACCTAGAAGATTTGTGTAAAGGATACTAGTGTTATTAATCATAGCTGACTTTTAGCCCTAAGTATCCAGCATCAATTGTCCTAGTAAAGCAAAGGCTTCACTTCAATGGTACTATCTCTTATTGATCACAGTTGAATCTTTAGTCCCCAATGGCTAGAAACCACAGATACTTTTTTAAAAATGTCAGAGAAATGACTCCAATAGAGTCCTTGCTTCATTCTGAAGTATCACAATCCAGTTTTCCCTCATTGGCATTTAATTAAACATTATCATCTATGATTCCCCAACAGTTCACTAAGCTCTGGGCACTAATTTGGCTTTTATTGTCTAATGTTCCAAAATATCCCATCTTCCTCCTACAAAATATCATAAGCCATAAATGCCACATGGTCAAGTCAATCACAGCACCTTCATTTGTGGTACTAATATCTGCGTTAGTTTCTGTTATAATAAAATGCCACTGAGCATCCAAACTGCCAGGCTCCCACAAAGCCAGTACGTGCAGTAGGATCAAAAACCCATTGCCATTGTTCTTGAGTTCTCAGTAGTCCTCATTGTCCGCTATGTTCAGCAAGTCCGGTTTTATCCCATGCTTTTTCAGACCCAGGCCAGCTGGCCTTGGTGAGTTCCCGATAGAACATCCCCATTGTCTCAGTGTGTGGGTGCACCCCTCGTGGTCCTGAGTTCCTTGCTCGTGCTCTCTCTCCTTCTGCTCCTGATTTGGACCTTGAGATTTCTGTCTGGTGCTCCAGTGTGGGTCTCTGTCTCTGTCTCCTTTCATCGCCTGATGCTCACCTTACTAGACCTGGATGAAAGTGGGCGGTCCTTGGACTTCCCACAGGGCAGGGAACCCTGATAGCTCTTTGGGCTGACAAGGGAGGGGGACTTGATTGGAGGAGGAGGATGGAAATGGAAGGCGGTGGCGGGGAAGAGACAGAAATCTTTAATAAATAAATAAACGGAAAAAAATAAAATGCCACTGAAAGCAACTTGATATCACAGTCCATCACTGAGGTAAATTAGAATCAGAATACAAGAATAAATCTGGAGGCAGATGTAATTATTAAGATGTGATTTCTAGAACTAAGACCAACTCTCATTTTAACTATACAGTGTTTTACTTATTAAATTACACATAGAAATGCACAGTTTTTTCAATGACGTCTGAGTTATAGACTACGTTATAATTATTACCTATATCACTGCTTTTGACAGTTTTAGATTAAGTATGGATAATAATTCATAGTTTATCACTATGGAAATGATTGGTCTTCATCTAACTGCTTTCCTTTAATGATATTGGTCTAATTAAAAAATAAGTATAAGTTAAATTTAAAATTTATTTCAGCTAAATTGGAACCCTGGGCACAGAGAAATGTCTGATGTTTAAGTTATATTTTAATCAATATATTTGCTTTGTATGACAGGCTTTTTAGATTTAAAAAAATAAGTTCCTATGAAAAGGCAAATACCCAAATCTTAGCATTCTGATAAAGGAAGCAATGCTGAGGTATTGTAATATTTGATTTTAGAATATGTGACAAAGCCAGGATGATGAAGTCAACATGTCCTTGGCATAAAAGTCAGATCTTAAGAGGGACATAATAGAGTAGAAATTTTGCTAGTTAGTTTTTTTTAAACCTGAGACAAGCAGGATAATCTGGGGGAAAAAAACTTCAACTTAGAAAATGTCTCTATTATATTGCTCCACAGTCAACTTTGTGAGACATTTTCTTGATTAGTTATTGATGTTGGAGAACATAGCTGACTGCACTCAGGGGAGCCACCATTCTTGTGATATTTTGGCAAAGAATGTGGCTGCTTTCTGAGCTTGTTGTAATAATTTTCATCAACTAAATTAAATAAAAAGAATGGACAATTTCTTCAGTGGAGATTTCAAGACAGCCTAGTATTATTCCCTGCTTTGTAGTTGCTAGTCACCACTTAGCCAGGCCACAATGAAAAAGAACAAGATGGACACAAAGAAACACAAAGGGTGGTTTGGAGACAAAAAGGAAGAAAGAGGTGATTTAATATTGTAGCCAAGTTTGTGCAAAAAATAAAAAAAAAGATAAGGCAATTAAGAAGAGGCTTGATTTAAAATTGAAGAAAGGTAGGAGTACTTTTAGGGCCAGACTCCACTCCGCTATCCTGACAATGGTGAAATGGAATTCTTATAGAATTCTTTGCTTATAAAGAGCAACAATAAATGAAAACTACTGGAAATATGACTCAGCTAGCCATGCTGCAATGGAAGTGAGCAGCTGAACTTGTCAGTGTAGTCCATTTGGGTTATGACATCAGAGTCATGAAGGATGAACAACTATAAAGGAGTGTGGAATCTTCTTCCACTGTCAAGGAGAGCTGCTGAGGCTGGACATGTGGCAGACTAGTCTTTTAATAGAAGCTCTGAGAGGCATTACAAGAAACTATGAAATTGAAGCCTGGATTGTATGACCCCAGGATGTTAAAGGTGTCGGAGTTGTGGAATGGAACCAGCCCAGGAGAGAGACGTGTGCTGCATGCAGTAAAACTAAAAGGGAACAGGTATCTAAGCCAATTGATAGCAGAAGTGAAGCTATAGTATCTGGATTCTGCTCTGCTGAACTTCTGCAAACTTTCATTCAGTATTTCCTCACTAAGCTCCAATTTCTTCATTACAAATATGGTAATACATATTACCATACATACAGAATATGGTAATACATATTCTGTGCTATTGTATGTTGGAAGCACCAAATTTGCCTTTTTTTTAATATTTTACAGTGGCTTGCAAATAAGAAATTGCCTTGAATATTGGAAGAGAATTTAAACATTGGACTATTAAGCAGTGCTGAAACTATGTCTCAGAACATAAAGAACAATAGGTTCCTGATGTCAACCTCTGGCTCAGAAAGCAAATTCTGGATGATCAAGTACATGGCTTAACACACACACATACACACCTAATCACAATTCTCCCAGGACCATTAATAATAAAACCTTTCAACCTTATAAAAATTTTAAACTACTGTGATAGTTTAAATGGGTTCCTATGTTTGAATGCTTTGTTCCCTGTTAGTGGAACTGTTTTAGAAGGATTAGCAAAGGTGGGCTTGTTGAGTGGTTGCAGCAATGCTGGAGAAGGTGTGCCTCTCTTTTTGCATGCTATTTTCTCATTAGATGTGAGCTCTCAGCTACTTCTTCAATACCATGTCTGGCACCAAACTTCTGTCTGCCACTGGTATGGGAACTCCTTCAGTCTATGTGGTGCTTTTATTGGTTAATAAAAAAGCTGCTTTTGGTCAATGGATTAATTGAGTAAAGAGAGGCTGAAAAAAAAAAAAAATATATATATATATATATATATATATATATAGAGAGAGAGAGAGAGAGAGAGAGAGAGAGAGAGAGAGTAAGAGAGAGAAGGCAAAGTCAGTAAGTAGCCATGGAACCAAGGCAGACAGATATGATGGAATCTTTCCAGTAAACCACAGTCATGTGGCAATATACAGATTAATAGATATAAGAGCTAGCTAGCAATCTGCTTAAGTGATTGGCCAAACAGTGATTTAAATAATACAGTTTTTCTGTGATTACTTTGGAAGAGTGGGTGGCCAGGAATGAACAAGAAGCATTCTACTGCATGGCATCATGTTCCCTGCCTAAAAGATAGTGGACTACCCCTTTGAAATTGTAAGCAAGACCTTACTTAAATGTATTCATCTATAAGTTGCCTTGGTCATGCTGTGTGTTCATAGCAATAGCAAAGTAAATAAAACACTTGTTACACATAATTTTATTTGATTGTAAAACAGTCAGAATTTAAAATTGTGAAAAGTAACAATAAGGAACATATTTACTTTTTCATAAAATGTATGAAGAAATAAAATGTATCTTGGAGTAAGTACAGTGTTTTTTCTAAATACATGTGTCAAAACCAAATATAATTTATACAACTCATTTGTGTTTTTATACTTTACTTTGCTGTAGAGGAATGACAGGGAAAATAAAAGACGAGCATGTAAAATTAAGAATTTGTTCCTGGTGAGTTCTGAGCAGAAATTTGTGGGGTTAGCACTGGAGAAGGAAGCAGCATTGCAAATTTGCCAAAACTGCAATGCAGCAGTTCATCTCTGAAATTCTTCTAGAATGTATCACTGTAGCAAAAGGGGTGATGGTTCTTTTCCTTGCTCCTGAGTGCTAGAATAGAAACTATGACATGCTTACATGTAGCATCATTTTTTACTGTAATTTTATTTCTTAAATCTGTCCTATGATTGGTGTTCAAAATTACAAAATCAGTTAAAGTATGTTGTTGAAAAAGGAAGGCATCCAGAGGGATCCCTTCTATTCTGTGCTGGGTTGGGCTTCCTTCCAAAAGACCCATGCATGTTGCTATGAAATCTGAATAATCTAGTCAAAAATCATTCTTGTCATCTTTTACAAGTAACATGTCTTCATGGTTATAAAATATTAAAGAGTCAAAAAAAATTGTTGCAAATCACTAACCAGGGCTCACAGAAATGGAACCAACAATCAGGAAGCTGTGTGAGTATAAAGTAGGTCCTCTGCATGTATATTATGGTTATGCAGCTTGATCTTCTTGTGGAATAACTAACAGTGGGGGTGGGGGTGTCCCTGACTCTTGCCTGCTATTGGGATCATTTTCCTCTTACTGGCTTACCTCATCAAACCTTCATATAGTGGATTTTTCTAGTCTTATTGACACTTGAAATGCCATGTTTGGTTGATATCCCAGAGAGGACTGCCCTTTTCTGAATAGCAACAGAAGAGCAATGGATCTCAGAGATACAGGAGGTGTGTGGGGAGGGACTGGAAAGAGATGATGTAAGGACATATATGAAAGAAGATATAAAAATCCTTACTGCACATATCTTCTGATTATAAAACAAAGTAAAACACTACTGAGAGTTATTTTAGAGAATACAGACCATTAGAGGTACTTGAGCTTATAAGAAGCTAGCTGCTGTGCTAGAAGATGCAACTGGAATTAAAAACAGTGAAGCAGAGAGGGGAACATCTGTCCTGACCTCTCTAAACCTGACATTCTTTTAGTGTTTATATCTACCTTACTCAGCAACAGGCCATCAAATAAACAAATAAATTAATACATTCACAAATGCCTGATAAAATAATAACGTCTGAGGGAGAATCATAACAGGGCTCAGGTTAGAAAGATGAAACAGAAGGGGGCGCAATACTAAGGTGAGACCAGAGAAACACCTGAATGTGATTTTACATCATTGGGAAAACCGCAACCAACTTCATAGTGTGTGCTCTATAGCTCAATATACACAGCATCTGACGTTAAACAAGTGTTTTTCCATTATACAGCTGTGAGATGTACATTTCCCAAAGCTCTATGTGTCACTGATAAGAACAGTCAATCATCACCATTAAACTGTTTCACCAACATTCCCTTTTGTAACAACGTCATGGACTTTGTGAAGATCCACTTTATCTCCCGAATATAGAAACTACAAAGTTTGGGCCGTAGGCTTTCTTTCAGCCTGAGCATTACAGGATGGCAGGAGGTTAGGGACTCTACCAATTCCATGCCCTTAAGCAACCAGAAGGAACAGAAATGGTCAGGAGAAAGGCAGACACAAACTTCAGGCTCAGGCATCAGCACTTGTGAAATATTTTTTTTTAATTTTTTATTGAGAAAAAGAAAAAAAAAGTTTCCGCCTCCTCCCAGCCTCCCATTTCCTTCCCCCTCCTCCCACCCTTCTCCCCCCCCCACTCCTCTACCCCTCCCTTTACAGTCCAAAGAGCAGTCAGGGTTCCCTGCCCTGTGGAAAGTCCAAGGTCCTCCCCCTCTGTCCATGTCTAGGAAGGTGAACATCCAAACTGGCTAGGCTCCCACAAAGCCAGAACATTAAGTAGGATCAAAACCCCGTGCCATCGTCCTTGGCTTCTCATCAGCCCTCATTGTTAGCCATGTTCAGAGATTCCGGTTTTATCCCATGCTTTTTCAGTCACAGTCCAGCTGGCCTTGGTGAGCTCCCAATAGATCAGCTCCACTGTCTCAGTGGGTGGGTGCACCCCTCGTGGTCCCGACTTCCTTGCTCATCTTCTCCCTCCTTCTGCTCCTCATTGGGACCTTGGGAGCTCAGTCCAGTGCTCCAGTGTGGGTCTCTGTCTCTATCTCCATCCATCACCAGATGAAGGTTCTATGGTGGTATGCAAGATATTCGTCAGTATTGCTATAGGATAGGGTCATTTCAGGTTCCCTATCCTCAGCTGCCCAAGAAACTAACATTAGAGTACTACGCTGCGGTAAAAAACAATGACTTCTCGAATTTTGCATGCAAATGGATGGAAATAGAAAACATATCCTGAGTGAGGTAACCCAGACCCAAAAAGATGAACATGGGATGTACTCACTCATAATTGGTTTCTAGCCATAAATAAAGGTCACAGAGTCTATAATTGGTGATCCTAAAGAAGCTAAATAAGATGGTGAACCCCAAGAAAAACATATAGTTATCCTCCTGTCTATGGGAAGTAGACAAAATTGCCGGGGAAAAATTGGGATCTTGGGGGTGGGGTGGGATAAGGGGAGATGGGGAGAGAAAAGTGAGAAGGGGAGGATGGGGGGAACTTGGGGAAACGGGATGTTTGGGATAAAGAAAGGTTGGATAGGGGAGCAGGGAAGCACAAATCTTAGTTAAGGGAGCTACCTTAGGGTTGGCAAGAGATTTGAACCTAGAGTGGCTCCCAGGAGCCCAAGGCGATGTCCCCAGTTAGCACTTGTGAATTTTGATGAGGGAAATACTTGCTAGACTGTGGCAGCAGCAGATACTGAAGGGTGTGTTCATGGTAACAATGTAAAAACTCCTGAGGTCCACTGGCCACTGTCCTCACTGGAGCAGTAAATGGAAAGACAATGATGACCTCTGCCAATTCTTCAAAGCAGATTTGGGTATCATTCCTAGAAACCTTGCCTCAAGCACATTTCTTTGCCTCTCTAGATATTGGGATGTAATAATTCCTTTATTTCTAGCCTTTCTTTTGTACCTTTTCTCTTTTTCCATCAGCTACAAGTTTCTTTGAAGTTAAAGATAAGAATAAATTGAAGAGTGTTTGCTTTCTAGAAGTAAGCACAGGCGTGGAATCCTTGAGCATGTCCATGTAAGAATATAAATCTGAGAATGAATTTATGATGTGATTTCTCATAATGTGTACATATTGTATACATGTGTATGCCATTAATTATCAATGCCATTGATTTTCTGTTGTACAGTAAACAGCGAAACATTTTATAAACACACTTGATTAACAGTTCATAGAGAATCAGTTATGAATTGGAAATCAGATAATTTTAGGAAAATTTATTGTAGGCACGAAGCCACATTTTTCTTCATTAAGAACTGAGCACCTGTTAAAAAACAAATATAAAATTTAGTCAGGCAAAATTTATTCTTCTTTTTTATGTCTTATTATGGAAACATATTTTTGGAAACAATACTTTTCTGTTTTGTGTCTGTGTCCAAGTGAATTACCAGTGATATGACCATACACTGACAAACCAATAAACATAAAACTTGAGTAAGAAATTCAAAAGTATCTCATTTATATATAAATTCAGTGTGTATATGGATGAATATGTGAGCCACAAGAGAACCCAAAAGTTCTATTGATCTGCCTTATCCATAGATTGTCTTGTTTTTCCTATACATTAGGATTATTTTAAAACATGATTTATTCACCAAATAAAAGTAACAGAATATATATGTAGATATGTTTTTATTTTAGTCCAGGGAAATTCTGATTTAATTTTTTTTGAGTAAATATGATTGCTTAATCCCACATGGCTTGATTATAGAATCCCAATTGGACTTGCAAGGGAATGAAGAAAGAACAACCATGCTGACACAGAAAGCTGGGGTCTGGTAAGGTTTGCTTTCTCTGATAGATTAGCACCACCAGTACAACAAGTCAGCACCTCAGTGCTTGTATTATATGAACCTTGACATGAAATGGTTAACTAGTCTGTGAAGGAGACTTTCTGAAGGAGGAAGCTGTCACTGCTACTTTACTATAATCAATGAGGTTAGCATCATAGTAGCTGTACACACAAAAAGTAAGTACAGCAGAATCACATGCCTATAATCCAAGCATCTGTGAATTATATGTTAATTGAAATGAAGGAACTTCAATACAAGAGCACGGCAGTATAGCATATGAACATCAACCCTTTCCCTATCATACTCACCTTCAGGTAAAGGATAAAGAAAAAAAAAGAATTTGAATTCTTGGATTTACATTAGTAAAGTTTTCCAAGTTTCCTTTCTTGATATAATGAATTGCCTTTGGCTCCAGGGACATCTGGACTCTGGGTTTTGTCATTCCATGTCCACTGGGGAGTATCTACTGAATCTGAGCTATCACACTCAATATCAGACTGTAGCTTAATACAGCCCTCTAAGGCTGTGGTCTTAAGCCTGGGGCCTCACCAGCTTTTCAGTGGTTGATGTATTCAGACTAAAGATAGGTGACTCAAATGTTCAAATCAAGACAATGTTGGAAGAACACAAGGAAATAAAAAGTGTTAGATGTTGCTGTTCTACTCTCTCCTTGCTTTTGAATGCTTTTATGTTATTAAAATAAACTTTTACAATTGCCAAATTGTAATAGGGTTTTGTTTTGTCTACAAATTACATCCTTACCATTCTGTAAGTTCCCTTTAATTTTCTCTAGTGTGAGAAAAGGTCATGTTAATTTTAATAGCTGTTAATTCTTTGTGAATTTTAATGGCTGTTAATTTCTATGACAATTTTTGTTTATTGAAGAGACCCACATTATACATAGGTTAGGTTTTTGTTTGTTTGCTAATTTATGAGGCTGATATATTTTGAATCATCAGAGAGAAGAGAACCTCTTGAGAAAATGACTTCACATGATGTGGCTGCAGGCAAGTCGGTAGGACACTTTCTCCATTGGTTATTGAGGTGGGGCGGACCAGTATGGGGATGGTGGTCCTGAGTGCTTGGATAAAGCAGGCTGAGCAAGCTAGGAGGCATTAACCAGCAAGCAGCACTCTCCATGGTCTCTGCATCGGCTCACCTACAAGTTCCTGTTTCCTTGTGCTACAGAGGGAAGATTCCCCTTGGCTGATTCCTCTTCAGGCTGAAAACATTCTCACACATAAATTCCCTCTTTCAGTCTCTGAATATTAGACCACAAACCTTAAGTATTCACTGCACACTTCTGGGATACTTTTGTGGGTTGTTTTTAGATTTATTTATTTATTATGTGTACAGTATTCTCAGTATTTTTCTGCATGTATGCCTGCAGGCCAGAGGAGGGCACCAGATCTCATTACAGATGATTGTGAGCCACCATGTGGTTGCTGGGAATTGAACTCAGGGCCTTTGGGAGAGCAGGCAGTGCTCTTAACCGCTGAGCCATCTCTCCAGCCCCTCCTGGGATGCTTTTTATCTAAACCATTCCACTCTGCGGAAAACACTGAATCCACAAGGCAAGTGGTGGATTTAAGAGCCTCTCTCACTATAGCAGTCAGTTGCTCCTTCTAGTTTCCAGCCCACTCTTCAAAACTGGGTGTTAGAGAGAATTTGCTAATCTCCAAGGTAGATAATTGGTTTATTCTTGTGATAAATTGTACAATATATCCCCCAGTGTGATATCAATTATTAAGTGAAAATATATGTCAACTAATCATCTCATGCAACCAATTTTGTGTTCAAAATATAGTTCCATGTATTACAGTACTGCTTTTCCAGGAGACTATGGTTTTCTGGGAATTATAGCTGAAAACCCCTGAAATGGGGTCACATCCTAGAGAGATAATAGAATTTATATATATCATGCAGATTGCTGTTACAGTATTAAGTATATGGACATAACAATAAAATTTATCACTGTGTATGACAAAGGTAAAAGTTTCTCTGATTTTTTTCCAGATGCCAAACCTTTGTTCTGGGTATATTTTGCTGAGGCAAGAGAGGGTAGAAGTAATATTTTATTCTGCATTACTATAAATACCACTTCTCAGATGTCACAATGCAATATACTCAAGAAAGAACAATGTGTTCCTGCAAAAAAAAATTAACTAAGGAATAGGGCATGCTACTATGGCTCAGATGTAGAAATTTAGGTATATATGCTCATACAGTTTACATGGTCTAATAATTAACCCACCTCTGATTATTGTTTTCCACTCAGGAAAACAAATTTTCCTTGACTTAAGTGAAAGCATATAAATATTTCTTATTAGATTATTGAAGAGCTCATATGGCAGCAAGACTATTATATGTACTTACTTTTTAGTTCAGGACAAATAAAGACAACAGGATTTTATAAGATTTTACATAGTGGTCTTATTTTTTATAGATATGTAATTCACAAACCAAACTATTCATCTTTAAAAACACAAGTTAGAAATTTAAAGTTTTAGTATTTTTTCTTTGTGATTATAATACTTAACATCATTTTCTCTTTCCCAATTCAAACTCCCAAAATCCTCCCACATCTTCCTCCTTGTTCTCTTTAAATTTAATTGCATATTTTAAATTGATTGATTGATTGTTGTTACATGCTTGTATGTATATGCATATAACCTGCTCAGTCTGTATAATGTTACTATTATATATATTTTCACAGTGACTATTTTGTTTTGGTTAACAAATTGCTGTGTTCTGCCCCAGAGAAGACTACTCTCCCTCTCTCACATCCCTTAACTGCTTGTAGTTCTTTAGGTAGAGTTGAGTTATCAGGAACCTCTCCCTCTCTACTTTGGCATGTCAACCATTGTTCTGCACAACTCATCTCTTAGTAGTCATGCCAGTGAGGTTTTCTGGATGTAAGTTTCTGGCATTCCTCGGAGACACAGTTTCACAGACAATGCCTTGATCCTCTGGATCTTAGATGTTCCATCATTCTTCCACAGTGTGGAATCTTAGCAGAGGGAGTTTTTTTTGTAGATGTACCCATTGGGACTGAACTCCACAACTGATTTGAATAGATTGTGGTTTACTGTAGTCGTCATAACCTATTGCAAAGAGGTTTCCTTGTGGGAGGTAAGGACTACACTAATGCAGGTGGGTCTTCTATCTATCTGTTGCTTTCATTGGTTAATTAATAAAGACAACTGCTTGGCCTGATAGGTCAGAACATAGGTAGGCGGGGAAGACAGAACTGAATGCTGGGAGGAAAAAGGCAGTAAGGCAGACGCTATAGCTCTCCTCTCCAAGGTTAAGATCCTTCCTGGTAAGACCCCACCTTGTGGGTTAATCAAGATGTGACAATTAGCCAGTAAGAGGCTAGAGCTAATGGTCCAAGAAGTGTTTAAAAGAATACAAGTTGTATGTTGTTATTTTGGGGCATAAGCTAGGGAGTGGGGTGGCAGGAATGCAGCCCACAGCTCCTTCTACACTACACTTATCTGTGGGGATAAAGTCAAATATTTATGTGATAGTTGGGGATTATACAATTTAAGTAAAAGAGCAGTTGTAGGTTTTCCTCCAAGATCCCTGATTTTTTTTAGTCCTGTGTAGTTGGCTGGGTTTCCAGTACTGCTCATGTTTTCCCACTTCGGGAGCAGGTCTTACATCTAATTAGAAAGCAGTTGGTTGCCACCAAGTCTGTGTACTGCTGCTGCACCATTGGGATTACTGCACTATACTCACTGTTTATGTGGTTCACAGGTGGAGAGCATTCTGTAGATGTATCCATTGGTACTGGGCTCCACAACTCTATTTATTGATTGGTTGTGGTTTTCTACTAAGAGATGCTTCCTTGATGAAGCATGACGGCTACATTTATCTATGTGTCTGAGGTCAAATGTTTACAGATTGTCCTTAGTTAGGACCTTAGTTATGCTGATTTAGTAAATTAGTGGTGTAAATTCTATTCTGATAACCATGATTTTACTAGCACTGTTTAGTTAGCTATGTTTCTGATATCAGGTTTGGTATGGTTTCTATTGAGTAGACGTCAATACCTATTAGGGAGCCATTGGTTACCACCTAGGTATATATGCACTGCTGTACCTGCATGGTTATGACATACAGGTCATTGATACACTTCCTGGGCATCCTCAATAGGAAGAAATGTTGGCTTTCTTCCTCCTTTGGAAGCCTGCATGGATATTTCTTGTACTATGAAAGCTAGTCCTCGGAGAAGCAGCATTCAGGTCAGTTTAAAGTCAGGTTCCTCTGAGCTCTGTGAATGAATGAATGCTCGTTTCACAATAGAATCTTAACTTTCACCCCTGGTAGGAGGAACTAAGGGTAATAGCAATAAGCTGTAATTTTTGAAACTTTCTTGGACAACCCTGGCAAACAACTCAAAGAACAGTTTCTCATGCCCAATGCTGGGTTTTTAAATATGGTCTTTGAGAAAGCATTATCAGCCCAAATGAGAAAATTTCACTCCAACTAAGTGTATTTATTGGAGTATGCTGATTAGCTTGTATTAGAGTTTTTTTGGTGAAGAGTTAATTTGTGATTTCTTATGACTTTTCCAATCATATTATTAATCCTCTTCTCCCTTCTTTTGTATTTATCTCCCTTTCTCTCCTGTAGTCAGGACCACCCTTTTTCTCCAGAGTACAAACTTGTACTTTGCTGTTTTCTTCTCTTTTGCTCTCCAAGCCCCTTACTCAGTAAATGCTTTTTTATTTTTTTTTTAATTTCCTGCTTTCTGCAGTTATTCCAGAACATATAAACACATCTGCAGATTGGGAGATAACAGTCTTCCATAGGAAAGAAATGACATTTGTTTTTCTGTGTCTGAATTATGATCTTTTCTAGTACCATTTATTTACCTACAAAGTTAATGTTTCATTTATCATTACAGCTGTATTGTATTCCATAGTATATATGCACTATAACACCAATATCCACTTGTTAGTTAAGAACAGTTAGGTTGTTTCAATTTCTTAGTTATTGTAAATAGAGCATCAATGAACATAACTGAGCAAGGATTTTTGAAGTAGTTCTTTGGACAAGTACCCAAGAATAGTATAGCTAGGGCATATAGTAGGTTTAGTTTTAGATTTTTGAGATTTCTCTGCCCTGATTTTCACAGGGGTTGAAGCACTTTCCAAATGCGCCCAGCAGTGACTCAGGGTCCCTTTCCACTACACTCTTCCAGAATTTATTGACACTTGTGTTGTTGATCTTTGCCATTCTTACTGGGGTAAAATGAAATCTCAAAGTCGTTTTGATTTTCATTTTCCTAATTGCTATGGATGATGAACATTTGGGGGGCTATTTCTTAGTCAATTTTTTTCTTCTCTTGAGAACTCATGTTCAAATTCAAGTATTTTTTTGAGTAGGTCTTATCTCTCTCCCTCTTTTCCTCCTGCTCTCCCCCCCATCTCATCTCTTGAGTCTTTTATATGTACTTGATATCAGTTTTCTGTCAAATGCATAGCTGGCAGATTGTCTCTGATTTTGTGACATTCCTCTTCACAAAGGTGCTTGTTTCTTTAGTGGTACAAAAGGTTTTTTTTTTTAAAAAAAAATTCAGTTGTTTTTTACTGCTGAGTAATACTCTAATATGTATATATTCCATACTCTCTTCATCCATTCTTCCATTGAAGGGCATTCGAGCTGATGAGGGAGGGGGACTTGATCGGGGGAGGGGGAGGGAAATGGGAGGCAGTGGCGGGGAGGAGACAGAAATCCGTAATAAATAAATAAATTTAAAAAAATAAAATAAAATTCAGTTGTTTGCCCTAATACTTGAGAGCCAAATCCTGACTCAAATGAATTCAAGTCCTAGATGGGGAAAGGATCTGACCACAAGGTGAGTTTCCCACAAGTGCTAACCCAGAGTAGTTTGGCTGTCTTTATTTATAGTTCAAACTCCAACATGTTTTTCCCAACCTCAGGTAAAAAACAATCACGAGTTCCTCAATTTTTAAATCAAAACAACTTTTAAGCCAAAAACCACATTCAGAATTTTGTTAGCTTGACTTAATATCAAGCCAACCAGACACATTCCATCATTACAAAGTTAAAAGAGGATATACATAGCCACAAATTCTTAAGAAGAATATCCTTCAAAGTGTAAGAAAGCATATTTGCAGAAACTGGAGTGATTTGCCAGTTGCTTGCATACAGTTACCTGTGTTTCTCTAACCGTTTCCTTGTTCTACAAAAGGGCCCTGCATCCTGCATGCTTAAGCCTCTCTATAAAGGGGGAACTTTGATAAGGCACTCTTTTTTCTTCATGCCTTATCATTCTTAATGTTTTTCTTTTCTAGAGTTGGGAGACATAGTTAATGTCCCCTGTGTTGCCTTCTTATATATGTCCATTAACTTTTATTGCCCTTGATCCTGTCAGCGCTGAAACAGAAAAGTTCCCAGGGTATGGAATAACAGCTGTTATTTCTAGATAAGAAACAACAAAGAATTTCAGCAAAGAGAAAAAAAATAAGGTTTCCAGGAATGATTATATCTGTCCCATGTGTAACTGACAGAGTGAAACTATTAACCACCAACAAAATCATGAACGTTATGAGAACAAAGAGAGCATGCAAGCTGCAGGATGCCAGCAGTATTCTGCACTCTTCTGAGATCCACTGATCTCTGTCAAGTGAGGGATTATCTCCATGGACCTTCCCTTGTGGAGACCTATTGGACAAGCATCCATATGCTGGTCCACAGCTAGGCCACACAGCTCCCAGCATTTGAATAAATGGAGACCTGTTCAGAAAATTCTTTCAGAAATCTTTGTCTGGAATACCATATTGTTCTTCTCTGTAATGCTTATTACAATCTGGATTGGCCATCTCCCTGCAATGTTCTTTTTATTCATGGATTGTTTGGGTACCTGGGATCTTCTATGCTTCCATATGAATTTTAGGATAGTTGTTTTCTGTTGGCTTCTTTGTTTGCTTTCTTTTCTATTTCTGTGAAGAGCACACTGGGGATTTTGATTGGGATTTCACTAAATCTCTAAATGGCTTTTGATAAAGTAGTCCATTTTTCCCCATATTGATTTTCTCAATCTTACAGCATTGTATGTTCACTTTTTAGTGTCTTTACATATCTTTTCAGAGTTCTGATGTTTTCACTTTAGAGGTCCTTTAATTCTTTGACTAGGTTTATTCAATGAATGGAGTGATATTTCTTTTGTATTTTAATAAATAAAGCTTCCCTGATATTAGAGAGTAAAATCAGCCACCCTGGTCAGGTTTACAGACTAGGCAGTGGTGACACACACCTTTAATCCCAGTAGCCATACTAATTGGTCATAGAAAGTAGCCAGTAGTGGTGCGCACCTTAAACCCCAGCACTAGAGAGGCATATAAGACAGGAGAAGGCAGCTTTCACATAGTCTCAGTCTACATTCAGTCTTGTGTTTCTTAAGGGTCTGCAGTTTGGTGGAGGTAAGAGGTTGAGGTTGATGGGTTTGCTTCTCTGCTCTTCAATTTGAACCAAAATAATCTGTCTCTAGTATTTTATTCACTGTTTTACAAAGAATATTTAATTTGATGCTGCTTGTCGGCAATACATCAACTATCTCTTCTTCTTTACGACTTGTGTAAGTTGATTTATGTTGCACCACCTTGCTAATTTGTTTATCATTTCTCAAAATTTGTGGATAGAAATTTGAGAATCTCTAATGTGCAATATGACATTATCTGTAATTAAGGACAATTTTATCTCTTGTATTTGTATTTTATACTTTCTTTCTTTTGCCTTATTGCTTCAGTTAGTACTCCAAGAACAATATTGGAAAAAAAAATTGGGGATAGCTGTCATTACTGTCTTGTTCTTAACTTCAGTAGTTTTGCTTCAAACTTTTTTTTTCCATTTAGGGTGATGTTGGGCGTGGATCTTATTATATATCCTTCCTAAGAAAGAAAACAGACAAGAAAAAATAAAATAAACAAACGAGAACAGAACAAAATAATGAAAAAGAAAGAAAGAAAGAAAAAGCAGGAGTAGCACACATGCAGACATACATGGCCTCAAAAGCTCATCAGGGTTGGACCTTGATGATAATAGGAAGGGAGACATCATGTTTAAGATTTACTTCACCAATTTCTACTTTATAACTGGAACATCTAATATTTGCACATATATTTGATTAATCAAGCAATATGTAAATTATACACATATCCTTTTTGCAATGTCTGATACTTTTCTAGTTTCTAAAACATGCATGTATTCTCCCATCAAAAGAGCAGATTGAGTCACTCCCTTTTAAATTTCATTTTTACCTGTCTCTCTCTTCTGAATCTCCCTCTATGTTTTATGGGAGGGTAGAAAAAGAAAAACTTCATGTTGGATCTTTGTGTGTGTGCATGTGCAATTGTCCATGTGCATGTGTGTGTCTTCCTCAGATTGCTTAATCTTTGTCTGTCCCCACGTTTGCTTGCTCTTCCCTTCTCAATCTTTTCTTGATTCTCTAGCAATGGTCTCACTTTGGCTGTGCTTTCAAGTGCCAACAATTATAATTCTCTGAAGAATGTTTGCTTTTGTATTAGCAACATTTGATGGGACAGCTTTTAATATTCTTTTTTTACTAAGCCATAGGGTTTTTAAATCCTCTTTGAACATATTTAAATTGTTCCCATAAAGCTTTTTGCAAAGTCAAATCATGTGATCTCTCTGGGTGAGCAATTTCTATTGAGAAATTGGTCTAGGATTTTTTTCCCCTCTGTAAAATCAATACTTTTATTTTCTTTGTGTCTTTTACCCTCTCTGCATTTAAAATAAGATAGTTTATAAATTTGAAAATGAGATTGTTACTACACATGGCTATTCTTCTCTTTGTTGTTATGCTCACTGTGAGTTTTGGATGTTTAACTTTTTAAAAATTTCATATAGATAGATATACTTGTTTTATTATAACTGTGTCTTGATACATTGAAAAGGAAAGTACATAACTTGCTATTTATTTACAGAATTCCAGTTAAAAGACATTGTGTTTTTGAGGAGACCATGAATTATTAAGGTGTTGAATATTTTAAAGACTGTGAGACTTTTTAAGTTTTTTCGTTTTATGCTGTGATATTAGCACAAGTCTTTGGCTTAATGCTGGCATTTTTTGTGTCAAATTCATAAGAGGTGGACTTGTGTATAATCCTGTCAGCCTCGCACACCTGTTATTGAGTAACTCAACTGAGGAGTTATGCTCATCCTATTGGCCTGTAGACATGTCTGTGGGGATATTTTTTTTATTTCTAACTAATATAGTAGGGTCCAACTCACAGTGGATAATATACTGCCAGTGTAACTAAGCAGGTAGGCCTGGAATGTCTGAGAAAGGTTGTTGAATTTGAGCCTGAAAGTAAACCAATAAGAAACATTCTTTCATAGACTATGCTTCAGGTCCTGTTTCCATGTTCATACTCTGTACTCCTATTTTGTCTTCCCTTCAAGTACTATTACAACCTGTAAGTCAGTTAAACCATCTCTTCTTCCAACTCTTGGAAAGAGGTATAACACTAGAACTAGAACAAGGGCCAAACATACATCTTAACATAAATCCATGTTAACACCCCAAATCTAACTGACAAATGTTCTAAAAATTATGAAGAGAAGAGACTATTGACGCCCAACAAGTGGGTCCATATTGCCTATGGAAAGATCATTCAAGTTTCATACTCCATTGTCAAGTAGCCATCTTTCACTGAGCATATGACTTTGACTATTCATTTCTCTAAGGGCACCATTCATGCAATACTAGCATCTTTTTATGATAGCATTATCTTATCTTGATTATAATTACAATGATCTTGGCTTCATATCTTTCTACAGATATTGGAGATATTTGTTTTGTATATTTCCTCAAGATAGTGTGTGGCTGAAGTTTTAATGTAACTCTTTTTCTAATATCTATTTCTTCTATAGCAGAAGCATCTGCTCTGCTCCCTTTCCAGCTCCCATGCCTTCCACAAATGCCCTAAACATATTGTCTAAGATAAACTTAAGGATTGTTTGGCTTTATCTTAATTTTTGCAAACTTTGGAAAATTCTCCCTAGAACTGAAGTTTCAGGCATGAACTTTGATTTCTTTTGAAACAAGCTTTTGTAAAATTATTCTCTGTGTATCATTAGTAACTGATATTTTCTTTCTTTATTAAATTGTAAAATAAATGTTATAAAATCTGTATTTCAAAGTATGGTTTTGAATTAGTCCAATTTAGATTATGAAAGTCAGAGTTCTGAGGTTGTTTTACTAAATAATTGTAAACAACTGTATTCACTGAGGTCATTTCTTCTGAGGTCTTATAATACAGTATGTTGCTGTTTTCAGGAAAGAGAATTTTCATAACTAATCTTTGACATTTAGTGCCTTTTATATGATCAAGTACATATTCTAATGTCTTATTTGATATAATACTTGTGTTCACACATAATAAAATTTTACTGTAATGGCATTACTGTAACGTGTTCATTTACAGATTGATAATGTTAAAATTTTTGCAATAAGAAGCATGTTTACTCTGAGGAGTAGATGGGGGTGGTATGGTGGAAGGTAGAGGGAATGGAAGGAGGGGAGGGAGTGGGAACTACGATTAGTATGTAAAATGAAAAGGATATTTTTTAAATAAAAGAAAAAAAGCATGTTTAATTGAACTGGCAAAATTATGGTATGATGAACAATTTCACATACCCAAGCATTGATTACCATAGTAGCCATCCCAGAGCAATAGCTGCACAATAGCAAAGACAGCTCAGACATTTAAATGTATTAATCAAGCTTTTTTGATAAAATTTAAATGTACACATTCTAACAGATGGAAGGATGGAAAACACAACAGAATTGTTTTCAAAATCCATGCTCTGACAATTGGATTAAATCAGGAGAGAGAAATATTCTATTTCCCTGCTGATTATTTGCCTGGAGGGAAGTTTGCAATTCTGGGATAAAGGGGAGAGAGAAATTTACATGTAAAATGTGTGGAGTTCTTGTAAATACACTATGACCGAGGTAAATATGCTACAGGAATAAAAAAGAAAGAAAATTCTGAGTTTTAATTTGTAAATTTAAAAAATGTCAAATAGAACAAATGTAAATAGGTGATAAAATGAGGAAGTATCCATTAGAATGTAATGTGCAACAGGCAAAATTCTAGTATGTTTCAAGAGGCAAGTGTCAAAGTTCTGGGCACTGCACATGGAAATGGCTATGTTTATGACTTAAAGTAGGCACTTAATTCATTTCTGGTCAGCAGAAATGTATAAATGAATGGTGTATTGTGGTATCACAGGATTCCTTTTACAATAGCAGTGCAAAATTGACAGAAGGTGGTTCTTGATATAATGTTCTACCCTTTAACAGAGTTTTTGTTACTTCTGTAAAATACAATGGAAGTAAATGTGGCATAAAAGAAAGAATACTTGAGTCTATGAAAGGATGCTTTTTTGTCAAAGAAAAATGACATTGTAAGTACATAATTGATTCATATCACTCCTCCATCTCCCCATGTTTTTTGTCTCCTGCTTTTCAACCTCTGGTGTGTGATGTCCCTCTGTAGAATGTGATTCTGTATTATTATCATTGGTTAATAAAGAAGCTGCTTTGGCTGATTGCAGGGCAGAATACAGCAAGGGGGGAAATCCAAACAGAGATAGAGGATGAAGAAAGGCAGAGTCAGAACGACATCATGTAGCCACCAGAGAAGCAAGATGTAAGGTGGCAAATTTCACGTCACATGATAAAATATAAAATAGTAGAAATGTGTTAATTTAAAATATAAGAGATAGTTTATATGCCTGAGTCATCAGCCAAATAGTTTTGTAAATAACACAGTTTGTGTGATGATTTGGGTCTGGGGGACTGGAAAAATGAAAGTGCAGTCTCTGTTTCCAACACTCCATCCTTTTGCCATACTGGGCTAAGTATGAACTCACAATGGATCAGAGGTTGACCTTGAGTTTTGATCCTCTTGACTCTACCACTCAGATGGTGGGATTACAGGAATATGCTAACATGCCTGGTTTACATATGGTGGTAGGTATCAAACTCACAGTTCCATTCATGATAGACAAGCACCCTAGCATGTTATTAAAAATGATTAGACTTGCTATTGTAGAATTCACATGATAGAAAGCATAGATATAACATACGCTTGAGAAACCTTGTTCACTTTGAAGCACAGCTACAAATTTTGTCTCTCCTTTTAATTAAGTCTTTATAACTTTAGTAATGTGTTAACTCTGATCTGTCTCCAAATATTTACATCTATCCAGGAACCACTGAAGCATGAGATTCGAGCAAAGTCTTTAAAAATTCCTCTACTTGGGGTTTTCTTGCTTCTGTTTAGCATCCTTTAGCCACAGTTGTAAGCACAAGGCTAGATTAACTTGCTTCATGATAATTAACCCCTACCTGAGCCTTCTCCTTTGCTCCTTCTGAGATCTAATCAAGTACTTTGGATGTATTTGTTCATCTTAGTCATTTGGCCCAAGCTAAGGCTCTAATTGACTTAGGGAGTGGCTGAGTTTGACCATAAGATAAAAGATTCCAGGATAGGAAACACACATGGCTTTGAAGGCAAGATCATATAAATCCCCAAGAACAAATTTTAAAATGTTCAGGCTTGAGAATAATTAGTATTTGATGTCTGTCATGAAACTCCTAGATATTGTAGTTTTGAATTTGAATTGTCTTAACAAAAGTTAAAAGATTTATGGGAAATACACAAATAGTGTGGAGTTTTTGGTTTCATGTTCTTAACACCCAGCTTCTATGCATGCCTGGGAGTAACTCAGCAGTGACTTCACTACCGTTGGATAACTGGGCTCTACTTGTTAAAAACTTCCTGCATTTGCCTGGTGACCCCTGCTTTCTTACAGGATCCAGGTGAGAGTTCTGTTGGGCTCATGTGGAGGGGATAAATGTCTCATCATTTTCATGAGTGGCAGCTGTCTCTGCTCTAGGGTGGGGTGCCAAGACATTTTCTATAGATAATTCCTTTACAAAAAGAATATGGCCTTTTCTTAGTTAAGGCATAAACATGTCTGCATTGAAGATATGATCTTTAGGGATCATCTATCTGCCATGAGTTGGCTCAGTTTGTCCATGGTAGATTTTCTTTCTTACTGTTCAAGGCATATGGTACATTTTTTTTTGAAGTTCACAGAGAAGAAGCCTGCAGCAATTGGGAGTATTGGCAATGAGTAGACCATTATGAGAAACACTTCTAGAACCTTAGCCATGCAAGCAAGTGAGCACCTACTGGCCAAGGCAGAATGACAAAAACTACCAGTAATATTGGTGCACGGGTATTGTTGATCATGTCTTTTAGCCCAGGTGGAGTGAGTTACGAGGGAAATAGCAACACAGAACTATTCGGGCAATGTGTGGTTTCTCCACCTACAAAAGTGCAGCATTTATCGTTGTGAACAGAAAAGAGTTTTAAAAGGAATAATCAGATAAACATCACTGAGATGGCAACAAGGCATCCATGGCAGACTCAAAGATATGAAAATACAAACCAGGAGTTTCCCTTAAGAACAGAACACTAAAATGTTATCTTAAAGGATTTTCTTTAATATAAATAGAGAAACCTATGAAGATGCTTTCCTGGGATTTGTCTCACCACTTTTAGCTTCTCAGGTACAGGAAA
Organism: Microtus ochrogaster; assembly: GCF_000317375.1. Lineage (NCBI taxonomy): Eukaryota > Metazoa > Chordata > Mammalia > Rodentia > Cricetidae > Microtus > Microtus ochrogaster. The sequence continues at coordinate 1,129,247 of NC_022009.1, read as the reverse complement.
GCTTCTGTAGCCATAGTCTAAGGGGACCAAGCTATTGCTCAGAATGTTAGTCACCCTTGGGGTCACCTATGTGATGACTGTTTTGCAGTCATTCACAATGCCAAATTTACAGGTCAATGTCATCATCCATTGGTTTTTTTAAAGGAAAGTTTAAGGATAGAGGCAGTATGCAGCAGGGACAAAATCCCCTAAGCCAGCCTCTGAAAAGAGGAAGTAGAGAGCCATGAGAATAAAATATAAGCTGCATGAAACACCCAAGGATTTTGGAGATGCAGGAACATGTACTCCAGGTAATTCTCAAGCTTGAAGTGGTGTCATCCAAAAACCAATACCCTAGGAGATCACAAACACTAAGGGAAGCTGGGACTGTTCAGATCTACTGGAGATCTTAGTACAGTACAACCTTCTCTGGAAGTTACAGAACTACAGGATTTAGTGTCTGTGCTGTCATTTTTATTCTGGGCATTTCCCCATTTCACCATTTCAGAATGGATACATCTCTCTGGACCACTATATCATATAATTATATAATTTTCTATTTTGTTTTTATATGGACTCACAGCTTTGAAATTCCCTTTAGTTAAGGAAAGGCTCTAAACTTAGACAAAGTTGAAATCTCTTCATACTTTTGTGCATTCTTGGCCTAACGTAAATTAAATGTATTTCTCCGGATACATGGCAATGAACATTAGGGCTGAAAGTTATTTTTTGAATCTGAAAAACTTCCAGCAAGCTTTGTTATGTAATATGGGTCCTAATCTGATATATTTTGGATGGACTGTAGAAATTGGTATCAGGCTCCCCATGAGATGAAGAATTTTCTCTACTACACCTCCTTCCACAGTGATGTTCTTTCCCTAAGTGATCCCAGAAATAAAGATACAGGAGAAACCATCGAAGCCATGGAAAGACAGAAATGCTTCTTCCTTCTTTAAAATATTTTGTCAAACATTTTGGTCACAGCAAAGAAAGTATATTAATAAGCCCTACACTGGTTTGATAAATTAATAAGATAAAGTAATACAGGACATTTTCTAATTGCTAGCAGAGTAACAGGTCAACAAATAAAATTTGCATAGTCTCAATATTTATCCATTGAATACAGATTAAATTTATAACATGTGCACTATTAAAAATGCAGTTTAAAATTTAACTTTATAGAACATCCAAATGCAATGAATGAGAGAAGGAGGGAGGGAAGAAAGGAGGCGGGGAAGAGGAAGATTATAAAGAGGGAAATGGGGAAAGACAGAAAGAGGAAAAAGAGATGGAGAGAAAGAGAGAGATGGAGAGAGAGAAACATAGACAGAGAGAGGTTAGAAGAAATAGAGAAATAAAACTAGTAGAAGAGAGTAAACCGCTAAGTGGTCCAAATTATTTAAACAAAATCTTAACCAATTACTTTGCCTTGCATCATGCGTTCAGACATCCTGATTTGATCCCATAGTTTCTTAGACGGATGGGAAGGAGCAGAGGCATAAATAAACATACTTTCTGTCCTATTCCTTTCTCCAGTCATTAGTGCTAACACGTGATAGGGATTTCACTCCCCCAAACATCTTGTTTGGATGTTTGGAAACGCCCAATCTCTTGGAAAAATTCAAGTCAAGTAATTATCTTACCTCTATTACTATAGATATGCTGTAGGAATTCCTACTACCAGTAGCCTTTAAGCTACCCGACCACTTGGATGTGACCTCTTATGCTATTTATGCCAATGTAAAGCATGTGTCTAGTCTCTTTTCCAGCTGCAGGATTCGGTTGCTGGTCCCCATTCCAGTGGAAGATTGTGAGCTGTGATTCTATCCCTAAATAAATAACGCTCTATTGTAATCAATTCTGAGCTAGTGTGGGATTTCTTTTAAGTGTCCTTCTTCATAGTAATTCTGTGATACATTTCCAAGCAAATTTCAGTAAGCAAATCTCAGGATCTTAGAGCTGTAAAGGTACTGGGAACAAAATATATTCAATAGACTGAGTGATTATGACTCCATAACTAACACAATATACTTTAATGACCCAAAGATTACTACCAGCAAAATACACCCAGTTCTGGTTTCCTTTATACTGCTACAATAACCTCTATCACCAAAAAGGTGTTTTTCATCATTTTAAAACACTTATTTTCTTTGTTCCTATTCTTATGTGCACAAGTGTTGTGTCTTCATATATTTCTGTGCACTACATGAGTGGTTATTGCCTACAGATACTGAAAAATGACACAGTATATGCTAGAACTAGAGTTACAGACCTTTATGGACCAGCATGAGTCTTGAACACGGGTTCTCTCTAAGACCAGTCAGTGCTCTTAGCTGCTGGGCTAAATATCCCCAGCTATCTCTCATCTGCTTATCTTTCACCACTGATGGAGTTAGGGCAGGAACTGAAACAGAGGCCACAGTAGAAATATGCTTCCTAATTTGCTCCCGTGGCATTCTCAGTTGGCATTTCTACATAACCTAAGATCACCAGCACAGGAATATCATCACTCCCAGTGGTCTGGGCCTTTTCATATCAACATTAATCAAGAAAACAACTCATAGCTTTGCCTGCAAGCAATCTGATAGAAATACTTTCTCAAATGAGGATCTATTTTCTCAGATGACTCTAGCTTATATCATTTCTAGGAAAATAAACTGGAATTTACTGTAAGAAAAGTTCTGATGTTTTAACACTGAAGAAAATTCTAATGCAAGAAATGTCCTATTCATGAGTTCATACTTTGTCATATTATTACAATGGCAAAATTTAGAAATATATGTTCTTGCCAGAAAATCTGTCCTCTTAAATCTAGATAAAGATTAGATATGTGAAAGTCATATATATGTATTTAAATACTAAATGTTTGCTTGTTCCTCTATCAAAATTGATGTCCTAGTTTGCATTTATAAGTTGTATATGGGTCTGTCTGCCTACTTCTAATTCTTCCTACTGAATATTCAAATACTTTGCTTTTGTAGAAATTAATAGTGACAGCATTATATAATGGAGACTACAGGCCTGTAGTATCTGGTTGACTTTTTCATGAAGTAATGTTGACTGAGGTTTTCTGTCCTGCCCAGTTCCCACAATTGTTAAGTCCCAAAGAAATCACACAGAAGACTTTATTAGTATAAACTGTTTGGCCCTTTATGTCAGGCTTCTTATTAACTTTTATATCTTCTAGATATATAATAAAGACAGATTCAGAAAAAAAATAAACCTTTGACAGGTCACAAAGTGTTTAAATATGTATGTAGGCTTAAGAACATTAAAAAAAAACTTTCTGACAAGGAATGCTTTTCAAATGGTAAGCATGCTTGTCACAGTGGCCCTGGTTGTTGGCTCTGACTCTCTTGACCTTTTAGTATGGCAGAGATATATTTGTCACCAACTCTGGTAAGGCTGCTTAGGAGCCAAGATCACCACATAAATTCTGGGAAGGAGTATGCCAAACAGAAATCCTTTTTGTCTGAACGAAAGCTAGATCTTCCACACTGCACAACATGTGGCCAAAAAATATCTCTGTGTATGGCAGTGAGAATTTGCCATGTTCTCTTGCCTGTGCACACCTGATAGACCCAATTGGGATGGTATTCATTCTGTGAGAAGATAAAGAATGACAGATACTTGGCCCAACTAACCAATAGAAAAAAAGAGAAAACACAAATTATTAGAATCAGAAATGAGCAGGGAAACTTTAGAACAGCCACCAAAGCAATTCAGAATATTATGAGTGAACATTAAAAAAAAATGTGTTCCACTAGATTAGAAAATCTAGAAGAGATAGACTTATTTTTCAATTCAGTCAAATCACCAAAGTTAAATAGAAGTAGACAAGTTAAACAGACTCATAACCAATGAGGATATTGAAATAATGATAAATATACTTCTTTTGAAAAATGTCCAGGGAAAGCTGGATAAACAGCAGAATTCCTCTAGACTTTAAAATTTCTGCATTCAATCTTTAAACTACTATTAAACTAGGAAAAGAAGGAGTAGTCCTGAACTCTGTGAAACTAGTATCATTCTAATATGAAATCCAGGGAAAGACACAGCAACAAAAGAAGAAAAGAACTGTGTATTACCCCTGATGAATTAAAGATTTTATCTATAGTCTACTATTTCTTATTAAAGGAGAATGTTATTTTAAATTTAAATGTCTCCATATATTTGGGTTTTACCTTTACATGTGGATTATTTTATAGACTACTATAGAGAATACTATATGCATCTCAAATCCATTATGACAGAATTATTGTTATTATGATATAAGTCAATGAAAGTATATGAATTTTAATGTTTTCACTGAATTTTAATGTCTTGTATGTGCTCAGATGAATGCTAATTGGAGCTACAATTTAAATCCAATTTGTCAATTGTTGCTGCTATTACATAAAAAACTGCTTTAATAAAGTACCTTTATATGCTACAGCTCTAAAAAATTAACATTTTGGCTATTTTTTGACACAGGGTTTCTCTAACATTTTGTAATAGCTTCTTTTGCTCCTTTTTGAAATATTTTTATATCAAAGTAAGAAGTTTTGAAGTAAATTATGTTACACTCATTTTCCAATTTTTATTTTATTCATCTCTGTGGCTTTATTTATATCACCCATTTTTTTCATCCACACAGTTCCAAATGACAAGTATCTAGATAACTACAGTTTTTATTGTTTTGAGGTATATCTTTTGCATATCTTATTTATTAGAAGTTTGGTCCAGGAAAGCATATTGAATTTTATCAAATGCTCTTTCTAAGCACCTTGAGATGAGTTTCGTCCTCACTGTGCTAATGTGGGTGGCCATATATACCTGGTTTTATATGTTGAAGCATCATTGTTTCTAAGGAATAATGGCAATTGATGGGGCTAAATGATCATCTTCATGGATCACTGAGTTTGTATAGCCAGAGCTTTGTGTGAGATTTCTGTCTGTTTGTTCATACAGAACAGTGGCCTTTCATTTTTTCGTACTGTCCTTATCTACTTTTTGTAACAAGATAATGTTGGCATAGCAAGATAGGTTTAAATGTATTCTCTCCTTTTAAGTTTGCTGGCAGAGCGTGAGAAGGATTGTTTATTCTTCATTTTTTACTAGATGTTTAAATAATTCACCTAAGGTGTATAATCCCGCAGATTTCCTGGTGGGAAATGTATAGATGTGTTCCAGTTCGTTATTTCATTTCCATGTTTTATGACTTTTTAGGGAAAAGATGTAGCTGTAAACAACTGTAAAACACTATTAATAGAAATAGCGGAAAAACCAGTTAAGGGGAAAAATGTGGGGAAATAATATTTATAATAGGTTACGCTGCCTAAAGTCCACTGTAGATTCAAAATGATCCATCAAAATTTCAATACTAATTTCCTTTAGTTATTTAATTTATTTATTTTCCTGTGTGTGAGAGAGAGAGACAGAGAAGGAGAAAAAGAATAAAGTAAATTGAAACTACTTGGAGATATCAAAATATATCATAAATCCATGGTTATTAAATAAGATGGTATCAGCCAAGAATGGTGGCATAATCCCACATTTAGCATTCAGGAAGTTAAAAGGATCACAAGTTTGAGGCCAATCTGGGATACAATGTAAAAATTATTAAAACAAACAAACAAGAAACCCAGCAGTCCCCAGCACATGCATAAACCAGCAGCATAAAAATGGCTGTTATAAAGACAGGCACATCAACCAATGGAATGAATGCAAACTTCAAACAATACACTCATACAGCCAACTAACATTTTGAAAATGTTGACAAGAACATATAGAAAAAAGGATGTTTATCTTTAGTAATTTATTTGGAAAAAGTTTGATGTCAGCGTTCAGCATAATTAGATTATATCTCACAATATGCAAAATCAAAATGTATTTCAGTATTAAAGAGATAACTTGAGACATAAGTCTATAAGATTGCTAGAATAATAAACAGGAGAAATAACTTATTATATAAAATGGCCAAGAGGTATTTAGACAAGAGCTCAAAATTTAAAAATTATTCATTCTTTTATATCAAAATCAAAACCTCATGAATGACACAACATTAAATTGAAGAGACTGTGCAGCATTACAGAAAGTACTTAAAATTCAAAAATCTAAGCTATTAATTTTCAAAATATGTAAGGAGCACAATAAAATTTGCTTGACAATAATATTTGACAAAAGAATCTTTGGTTCCATTTAAAGATACAAAGACATGACAGTGTTTATTACAAACAGGCTCATAAACAAATATTTAGTAACATTATAAGGAGGAAAATGCAAAACAAAACCAGACTATTCCACCTGTCAGAGTGACTGCATTCGATTCATAAAAGGTGAATGTTTGTGATGATGAGAAGACATTGATATATGAATATAGTAGAATAACATTAGGAAAAATATCAATGAATTTGCTTTAGTTTTTTTTTTTTTCTTAGGTCTCAGGGCTATTCATTCGCTGGGTTCTAGCCAGGCAAGCATTGTGGGGCATGGGCTCCCTCTTTCAGGGTAGGGCTCAAGTTGGACTAGTCATTAGTTGGCAACTATCACAAGTTATGCATCATCATTGCCTCAGAATATTTTGTAGTCAGAATAGATAAGGGGAATTTTTTAAATCCTATAGTAAAAAATATAATTACAGAGAAAGCCATTTTAAAATATAGTTATCATATATTTTGGGAAAATTAACCCAGAGGACATACATGCTCTTTACATAACTTTAACAAGATCAGTGACTTCACTATTTACTGTAATTTTATTTGGGTGAAAAGAAACAATTTATTGCATGCATACACCTGTGAGGTTCTCTTTTATGTAGTTTATATTTGGGAGATATATTACATTCAAGAGGATGATTTAGGGAAAATAAAGAAATCTTTTAACTCACATGCTGGTTTTATATTTATGAACTGATTTTTATCTACCACAGTTTTTTCTTAGTGATGTTGAGAAGTAAATGTGGATTGGTGTGTTTCCAATTAAGCAGGACAGGAAGAAGATGGGATGATGCCCATATCTGTAGTTCCCACGATCAGAAGGCCAAAAGGGAGGAATAATTTGAGCTAAGGAGTTCAAAACTATCACAATTTGAGCCCAAATCATAAAATGGAAAGATAAGGTAGAAGATTTATATGTGTAATTCTTAGAATTAGAATGGATTCAGAAATTATTCTTGTATGAAAAGAAGTCATACAACCAAAATTTTTCATGTTTTGATATGTGACCCGCTGTAAGAACAATTGTATTTGAATTCCATAGCCACCATAGAGTACACACCAAGTTGGCTCAGGGGATCATGGAGAATTTTAACACTGAATAGTTTAACAATTTATTTTGGTTATAATACCTAACTTGATCGAAGGTGTAGCTTGAAAATAAATAGTAACAAAATGAGGCTTAGAGTCCACACACTGCAGATAAACACAGGTTATTGCTCCAGCAGACAACTCTCGAGGAGAGGAAGCTGGACTGCTACTGCCGTAATGTCCAACTGTGGTGTCCATTAAGCTAGGATACCTTGTTCCATTTCTGTCAGTGAAAAATTATAGACCAAAGGATCATATTTGTGTTGTGAGCCCTGAGAGTTTAGGTTGAAGTTTGAAGAAGTTTGGGCTTTGAGAAAATGAGATTAAAATAATGCAATAATGAAAAAGGAATGACCTAAAAGGAGTTACCAATGAAAGATATGTTTGCACAACAGTTCTCACAGTCTCCTTAGGCATTTCATTCAAAATTTTTGCCCCAGAGTGAAACTCTAGGTTTGTAACAGTATGTAATTACATATATGCACAAGTACCAAGTTTGCTTTCAATAAGTATTATGCAAACTTTCTACTTCTCATGTACCATAAAGACATGTGATGTATGTCTTAATAAAGTGTATAACATCATGATAAAGCTTCTTTTAGAGCATTGCATTATTTATGAGGGGAAATCAAAATGCCACTTTGATTTAAACTCAGCCACTTGGATACTATGATTAAATAATATTTGCCCTAGATTATTCAAATATCAAAAAGAATTTTAAGTACAAAGTGAATTCTCCAATCAGTATAACTCTGGTTGAAATAAATTTTTCAACTTTAACTATGCATGCTCAAAGTCTCTCCCAGCTGGATGCCATAAAATTCTGAGTTTTATCTGTGAAGAAAGCAAGTGAGAAAGCAAAAAAAAAAAAAAAAAGTCAAAAGTCACCATAAGGAAATGAGTAATGGCTTATTAGTTTTGAAGACATGATTTAAATTTATTTCCTTCAAATGATGAGAAACCATCTTATATTTTAAGTCAAAATGTGTAGAATGTTATTTACCACATGGGGTTGTTTTTTAACAATGCTGTCAAGATTGTTAGTTAACATATGTAAGGGATTAACTGGGAAACTGATTTTTGTTTGACACTACTAAACAGCCTTAGTACATCTATGTATGCTATTTGCCACTTTTTATTCACAGAGAAAATTAAAAGTCCAATGAATCTGTAAAGAGGAAGATATGAGCACAGTTTGATTGGAAATTCTTCCCAGAAAAATCTCCTGAGAGCATGAAAAAAATTGAGAGTCTATTAGGATGTGAGTGTCGTATCACAAAGGAGTAGACAGACATTATGTAGGGACAAGAGAAATATTCTTGGAATCAGAAGATCTAACAATAGAAGGAAACAATACATATGTGAATACTGTAAACTCTGTGAGGCCAGAGATAGCTCACTGTAAGGACAAAGGGATGAAGGTGCTCACACATACCACAAGGAGAAGAGACACTAGGTACGATGTTATGATAGCATTAAAGCAGCAGGACCAAAAACTACTAAGAGCTAAAATAGAAGGGCTAATTCTTTAGTATGGGAGAGAGATAAAACTGAAGGGAGATAGACAAGGGGCTCTGAGAGGCATGGCCAATCTCAGCAGTCTGACTGGCTGACTTCATGAGGCCAGGTGTGAGATGGCCTTCTGTATATGTGTTGCTTTTATTCACTCATGAATAAATTTTTTTGGCCAATGGCTCAGCAAAGTAAAGCCAGGTAGGAAATCCGAACACACACACACACACACACACACACACACACACACACACACACACGCA
>NC_022009.1:1119467-1120107 GCF_000317375.1 Microtus ochrogaster | reverse complement strand
GAGGGAGAGAGAGAGAGAGAGAACACAGTCAAGAAGACACCACGTAGCTACCAAGAGAGATGTCACCCTCAGCCAAAGGAGAAAGATGCCAGAACAGAGGTAATGCGACAGCCATGTGGCAATGCGCAGACCAATAGAAATGGGTTAATATAGGTAGAATTAGCCAATAAGAAGCCTAAATCATTAGCCAAAGAATTGTAACTGATACTAAGCCTTAAACTGGTTAATTCATAAGAGGTTGCCAGATACTGGCAGGCAGAGAGAAACTGGTCCACTGGGACCATGTAACGGCGTAAACGAATGCAGACAGATTGTAAATATATATATATATATATATACAGCTTTAATAGACTTACAGAACCACTGTTCCCACAAAGACCAGGAAAGCTGAAGCAGGGGCTGGGAGCACGCTCGCCAAATTTATATGCTAACATTAGCCCGAGGCGAACACGCCGCCTAAGGGGCGGGACATCCCTACATCTCCCCTTTTTGTCTAAATAAGACAGAACTAAACCAAATACAACTATATACAATAATAACAAATAATAAATATAACAAACAGTATTGAGAACAAAAGTTTTGCTAAACATTCTATCCCAAGGAGTCTAAATAATGTAGAGAGTAACTACAATTATATAAT
>NC_022009.1:1113100-1114052 GCF_000317375.1 Microtus ochrogaster | reverse complement strand
TGTCTCCTTTTACCATTGGAAATTGCTTCTTCTACCCATGCTTCAGTGCCATAATCAAATGTATCAACATTGAGTGTATGCAAGACCCATTCTTCCAAGGGCACTGATCCTGATCTGAGCTTTAAAGGACCCAAAATCCTTTTGCATTCCACATTTGCATTTTCATAAGCCAATGACTCAATCATTATACATCTTGCTTCTGGGTCAGATATCCCTATTTGTACAGCCTTAGTTAATCTTTGTAAAAAGTCACTAAAGGGTTCTCTCTGACCCTGTTTAACTCTGACAAATGATTCCATTCTCTGTCCTGGGTCTTGTACCCTGTCCCAAGCCCTTTCGGCTGCTGTAGTACACATGGAGAGTGTTTTCATCCAAATTAGCTTGTTCCTGAGGGTCGGAAAAGAGCCCTTCACCTACAATTTTATCTAGGGAAATGTCAATTCCCTTCACTTTTTCCTGTTGTTCTAAGAGTCTAGCCTCTTGCCTGAATAAGCATTTCCATTTCAATTGCGGTTCACTCTCAAGGACAGTGGAGCTCAGCTGGAGCCAGTCTGAGGGGGTTGCTCTGCTTGTCATAGCCCAAGATCTTAGCATCTCTTTAACAAAAGAGGCTTGCATCCCAAAAGTCATGACAGCCTATTTTATTTCCTTGAGATCATTCATTTGGACAGGCTCCCATGTATCCTCCTTGATGACTCTAGGGTTTCTGGAACCAATCACCTTCTCTGTTATTATTACTGGAAAGGCATGTAGAGCTGTAGGTAGAGCTTTGTGGAAATTGTCCCGGAGAGATTTACCCCACAGATGGAGTTAAAATTTGCCTTTCTACCCTTTGCCCTTCTTCATCAGAATTTAGAAATTCCTCAATCTTTTCAATTCTATTCACCATTGCCTTCTGCAATGTCTGAATCTCCTGTCCAGAATTATGTTCCAAAGCCTTCATTGAGGATTC
>NC_022009.1:1098041-1112494 GCF_000317375.1 Microtus ochrogaster | reverse complement strand
GCTCTTGTAGACCAGGCTGGCCTTGAACTCACAGAGATCTGCCTGCCTCTGCCTCCCAAGTGCTGGGATTAAAGGCATGCGCTGCCACCACTGCCTAGCTAGCCTCAAACTCACAGAGATCTGCCTGCCTCTGTTTCCCAAGTGCTGGTATCAAAGGCGTGCGCCACCACCACCCGGCCAAGTCACTTTGTATCAGACCAAATCTGCCACTGTGGTGGCTTTTGTTGCAAAACTACAGATACTTGAGCTTCTGCTAATTCAGAAAGCTTACCTTATAAATGTGAGAACAAAGAGACTATGGTATATGGGAAGTCACCAAACAATTGTTAAGGCTCCTGTGCCAACAACAGAAAGTCAAGGTTAGTGGCTAACAAATCAAGGTCAGAGATGAAAGTGATAGCTTCTAATCACTCCTGAGTAGGCAATACATAAAAAGGTTGACATTTGGACAGGAACTGATAAACTAGTCTCAAAATCACATCTGTATTGGTTGAGTTTATACCATAAGTCATATAAAGAAAAATAAAAATTCTAGACAAAAAACTATAACAGTTTCTTTTTCCTCTATTTGTAAACTTCTCTCACTATCTGGAGTTTCTCCCAATTTAACTTCTCTTAATATAACTTACTTCTGGGCTGCTAACACATCACGTGGGCTGCTAACACATGCACATGGGCTGCTAACACACGCGTGTGGCTGGGACATGTACATCAGCTGTTAACGCATGCCCATGGGCTGCTAACACATGCACATTGGTTGCTAACACATGAACATCAGCTGCTAACACATGCACATGTGCTGCTAACATATCCACATTTGCCTCTTTAGTCTTCAATAGCATGAAACAGCTAACGTAAGAGTCACAGTCTCAGACTGACATTTGGTGGCTGATGAGTTAGTTTCTAAAATCTTAAAAATTAGGCTGAGAAAAGTCTAGTGTTTCTCAAAAGTGTGTCACTAGGAGTGAAAATAAAAATGAAAATAAAAAAGTGTTTAGTGTGGGTTGTGACAGAAAAAAAGCTGGAATACTATTCACTTCCTCAAACTTTCTTCAGACATTCATCTAAAATACACACCCCACTTTGCTTTTGAGAAACAAACTAAAGTTAGCTTTCCAAAGATGTAAAAATACAAGCTGCCTACTTTTATATACCTGTTAAAAACACAAAAATCAAAAATCTAAATTTTCGGATAAGCTACACCCAATGGCAATGCAAAGAATATGTGTGATCAACAGTGGAGAGCACATAGATCCTTCATGCTCTGCCTTGCTTAGGTCACATGGAACAAACCCATGAATGGAAGACTACCAGACAACACACAAAAGCCATGTGTGAGTACGGCATGCATTTGTTCCATCCAATTCTTCTAGAACTTGTTTCATACCATCAAATAATTTCAAAAGGACTGACAAGCTAAATAAACATGGCAGTATAAACATGGTGAGCAATTAGAAATCCCTGTTACAGTGCATCCATCACAGTAAAATTTGAGTTCACAGTAAGGCTAATCTGAGTAGCAGGGCACAATGCAGCAACTGAGTTAAATCTTAAATCAGAATGTGCAGGGCAGGCTTAAACAGGAATCTAATTTAGATTTTACTTTCTGCTTACAAAGTTACAGGTGTTCCATAAGAGAGTAATTAAAATAGACAAATGAGATAAAGTTCAGGGTTACAGACAAAAGAGGAAATGAAGGTGATTATCGGGAGTCATCAAAATAAAAGAGAAAGAAACATGGACAGTAGAGAAAGACAAAGCAAACAGGAAATAATAAATTTAGGAAACTGCTATGGACAGAAGCCTTAAGAAGGATATTGAAACTAGTGAAGTATGATAAAATGCCATGGTTTTGTGTCTATTTTTGGTGAAGTCATTGGGGATAAAAATAACTAAAATGAGTAAAACAGAATATTGACTAAGAAGGAAGACAGTGATTCATATTAGCCCTCAGGGTTCTCTTAATGAGTTATCACTGTGTAATCAACACAGCTGTTCTAGCTGCTATCCATTCTCCTACTGTGCTCCAGGAATTGAAGGAAGAAACAGAAAAGACAAATAAAAATAGAATTTAAGTTCTTAAGGAACTCATAATTTTGTGGTTAGATAATCCAGAAAGGTAGAATAATAAATATCATTTAATGTATTATCTTGCATCCTAGCTGAAGAGAACATGGCTCACTGGGGATTCAGCGAAGACATTTTAAGCTACATCTAATTAAGTATTCTTTTGACAACAAAAGTAAGTGGTGGATAAACTGTATCCTATCTTCTGCCAAAATAGATGATGAGCTGGGCATTAACTATGCATCTGTTCAGGAGTCCTGTATTTGCTTTGATTCTGAATATATTTTTATATCTTATCTCTTTCACTTCTGATATTACAGAATTTGGATTGTACTTATATTTGCTATATAATATTGACTTTGACTTTTTATAAGCCTTTATATATTTTTTCTTGTCTTGTCGCTAAATACTTGCCGGTATCTCTTTTCACAGGTTACGATAGAGTCCATGATAAACCCATGTGTTTTAGACATATTTAAGAATAGGTTTATGTAAATATTTTCAAATATAAGATTATGAGGCGAGTTTAACTTTGAACCTTGGGAGTATTGTTAATACGTAATTTTTTCATATTTTCCTCTTATCTGGGAAAATATAAAAATATATATAGAATTTTCTTTCATGTTAAACCACTGATAGCTATGTATCAAAATCTTTCCTGAAGCAATAAAGCTTTAAATATGATATATTTTTGGCTAAAAATATAAATTTGCCTTCTTTTATGAATATAAGGAACATGATGAGAAAGTCAGTTGAAGAGAGTCAATGTATCTCAGAAATATAGAAGTCACATTATGCTCAATTTATCTCATTTAGAAAAGTCATAAAAACTTGTAAGTCATTGAAATTTAATTATACTATTAGAAGTAAATTCAAAATAGATATCATTGACATGTTTATAATTTTTGTGTTATTTCCTGATGTGAGCTTTTCATAAAGATTATTAAGTTTTGATATTTACCCTCACCTATAATATAACAGTATTAATTCTTTATTTTAGTGTATTTTATTTGTATTAATCTGGGTTTTCCCAAAAGTATTATTAGGAAAAAAATTATTCAATATATTTATAAAAACATTTTTTACATTTGATTATACATATTTTTCTCTGATTCTGTCACACTTGCAAAGGTGATTTATTATTTCAATGTTTTCTGATAAAGAATTTTTATGTTGATCAAAATTAATCAATGGCAATTATAAAAATAGTGATTAGAAATATTTTACAAATTGCCTGTATTATACCTTTTTCCCACTTTCACACCTTCCCAAATACACACCTTTTATTGTTCTCTCTCACTAGAAAAAAAAAGCTGACATCTAAGTAATCAAATAAAGTAAGATAACAAAAAAACAAAGTAGAATAATAGCACAGAACAAACAAACAGAAATTTTCCTTCTTTTTTTAGTGGAAAAAATCTACAATTCATTGAATGAATTAACATTGTGAAAGTGCCTTTTTGACTCAAAGTAATCTGTATATTCAGTGGGCACTTTTAAAGCATCAATGACATATTTTATGTAAATGAACATTAAATCTTACACACATAATTGGAGGCAACCTATATTAGTCACAGTAAGATTGAGTGGAATGGTAAAGCTCAAGGAATATTTATGACTTTGAAATATACTTATGAATTCCAGTCATCAATTTAACATAAGCAATTACATAAAGCAACCAATAGGATAAGTGATTTGAAATAAACCAAAACATTGGTAGTCAAAAATTTACAACAAATTACTAAGAACATGAATGGAATAAAGTCAGTCTTGTCAATAAATGGTTCTGAGGAAATGATGTGTTCACAGGCTCAGTAATAGAATTAGATCTGTGTTTCATCAACTACAAAATTAATCTATTCACACTATATAAGTGAATGTAAGACTAGACACCATAAAAATGTATGTAATCAAACACTATTGATGATATGTTTAGGAAGACTGGAATGGGTACGGGGTTTGAACCTTCAAAAACACAAAAACAAAGGAAAAAGCACTTTATCAAATAAAAACGTTAAAAAAAATTAAAGGATATTTAAAGAAAGAACTAGAAAATGAGTGAAAATACAATATAGAATGTAAGTTAGTGTTTATAATATGTAAGAAACTCAAAAGCTCAACAGGGATAAAAGAAATCAAATTTGAAAATAGACAATAGGCATTAATAGACATTTAAGGAAAGAAAAAGAAAGGTGCAAAAGGCAGAGAAGAAATTTCAAACCTCAATAATAACCAAGAAATTTCTAATAAAAATTGTCTCGGTCCCTAAATATAAAAATAGCTATTATTAAAAAAATAAGAAAAAATTCTGGAAAGGATAAAATAAAAATTGTAGTCATTCCACATGATCCTAAATGAGGATAGATACTATATAAATTTTATAATCTAGTAGATGACTACCATATAGTCTAGTATTCAGATTGTTGAGTTCATCTAAATGGAACAAGTCTGTTGATGGGACTCTGTACTATAAAACATACTGTAGCACAATTCATAGCAGAAAATTTTGGAAATAAATTAAATACTTGCATATTACTAAGTGGATCTTTAAAAATTTGGTATACAAATGCTGCATATGCCATTTGCCCATAAGATGAATGAAATGCTATTTATAGTATTGATGAGACTAGAATTGAGCTGCACTGTATTGATTTTTAATAAAATTTATTTATTTTCCATCCTGAGCATTTTCTTCTCCTTCCTCTCCTCCCATTCCCTCTTCCCACCATGCCTTCACCTCTCCCCTCACTCACTCCTCTTGTTTCTGTTTAGAAAAGCAATGGGCTAACACGTTTCAGTAAGACTAAGATTCTCCCCTTGTATTTAGGCTGGGCAAGACAATCTAGTATGAGGAACTGAGGAACGGTTCCCAGAAGTCAGCCAAATCATTAGGGACAGCCCTTGATCCTATTGTTAGGAACCCCACAAGTATGTCAGGCTACACAACTGTCTCTATATGTTGAGGGCTTGGATCGCCCTGTTGGTTCAAATTGTGTTCCCGTGAGCCAGGTTAATAGTTACTGTGGGTTTTCTTGTGGAGTCTTGATCTCTCTGGCTCCTGTGATCCTTCTGTCCGCTCCTCAGCAGGATTCTTGAGTTCGGTCTAATGTCTGGCTGTAGGTCTCTGCATCTGTTTCCATCAGTTACTGGATGAAGGTTCTCCGATGACAATTGGAGCAGTAAGCAATCTGATCACAGGAGAGGGCCAGTTCAGATTATGTTTCCACTGTTTCTAGGAGTCTCAGTGAGAGTCATCCTGGTAGATTTGTGGGAGTTTCCCTTGCATCAGGCTTCTACATGACCCCAAAAATCCCACCTCCTTTTTCAGTCATCTCTTTCAGCACTCTCACCCTCCACTCACCCACCCCCAACCCAATTCCCTAAGTTCCTATCCCCACTCACCCCAAGTACAACCACAAGAGCTCTTCTATTTCCCCATCCCAAAGTGATTCATGTGTCCCCCTTGGAACCTCCTTGTTACATAACCTCTTTAGTATATGGAATATAGCATGGTCATTATTTACAATTAATATCCACTCATGAGTGAGTACATACCATGTGTGTCTTCCTGGGTGTGGGTTACCTCACTCAGAATGATTGATTTTTTTTCTACTTCCATCAATTTGTCTTAAAATTCCAGGATACTATTGCTTTTAACAGCTGAGATTACCCGTTGTGTAAATGTACCACTTTTTCTTTAATCTATTTTAAATTGAGGGGCATCTAGGTTGTTTTCAGGTTCTGACTATTACGGATAATGCTGCTATGAACATAGTTAAGCAAGTGTCTTTGTGGTATAGTTCAGTGTTTTGGGGGTATGTGCCTCTAAGAGACTTGTTTCTAGCTGATTATAGAGCCCATCAATTTGGCAATCAAGGTTAGCCTTCAAACATTCCTTTCACTGTGGCATGAGTTTTTGACATTTTATCTGTGTAGTGCTAAAAGCCATATCCTTTCTTTGCTTCCAAATCTATTGAACTACTTGCTTTTTTGAATGCAATAAACTGATCATCTGTGGATATATTTTTATATTTTACAATAGAAACTCAATATACTATTTATTTTATTAGAAATATTAAGTAGTCGGTATTTCTACACATTTTCAAGCTAAATCTGAAATATCTCAGAACAAACATGCCCACTATCTATCATAGTCTACAATCTCGCCTAGATCTGCCCATTGCACAACATTGTCTTCCTCATATTGTTTGTGTTCTGTACTCCAGAAATGGCCAGTTCAGCTATGTGTTATCTGGGACATTTGTCACAAAACTATTAATGTGCATTGCTGTAGCAAGAAAAAAAAAGATGCTGCAGATTCTGAAAAGGATTAGTAAAATTCAATTCTAAGTAATGACTTCACTGAAAAATATTATAAGTCAGACAGAAATATTTCACCTTCGATTGTAAAATTGTCTTGAAATAGCAAGTACCTTTATTGTTTAACCAATTTCATTCTGTACATTGCTATAAAGGAAAATTATGTTTGCTTCGAGAAATTTTGATTTCAGACTCTTTATTGAATTCTGCCTTCATTACAATAATTAAGAAGAATTTTTGACAAAAAAATGCTTCTTCTTATAAAGAATCCTGTATTGTATTTTTGGTGACTCAGAATTTTACATACTTAGAATGTGAATTTTCAATGCGTACCTGCATTGTGTGGTAATCAAAGTAGGATATGCTGGGTCTCTGCCTCATGGCACTTATTAACCACTTCTTCCCACCCATCCTCTGCTCTCTACTCTCTCAGCCTCGTAGAGGGAATTCTCCACCCTGCTTTAGGGAGGTCACGCTTTCTACTTCCACACATAAAAGCAAGTATGGAACATTATTGCTTTGGGCCTGAATTTTGGCATTAAGCAGGAGCTTTCCAGTCCAATATTTTTTCAAAAATAGTATAATTTCATTTTTGTGACTGATACTCTATCATACCATCTTTTCCTTATCCACTTGTGTGTGGATGGACATTTGGTTGGGTCCTTGTCTTGGCACTATGGATAATGCTCCAATAAACAGGAATGAAGTTGCCCCTGACACACTTGCTATCCAACTTCAAATGTGTGAGTCTGTTACATAAGTATTCAATAGAAAGAAAATCAAAAATATCCAGACTGACACTTGTGTGGATTTGTTGGCTGGAAGACTAAGGGAAATTCTAAGAACTTCTAGGGACAGAATTAATTCATTTTCACAAAGAAATGAGAATAAAGCTTACTCCACAATCCTTAGAAATGCTGACTAGGAAAATCTATATGGACAAGGCCTTTTAAAGTTTAGAATGAAAATTATTTTGAACCATGTGCTATACACATTAATTAAATGATAAAGCAAATGTTGGCTCAATTCTCCAACAAAAAGGAACTCAAATACAGTTTTGAAACTATGCCATGTTTGGTTTTCTACCTCTAGATGAAAAGTAGAGCAAAACTGAAATCAAAAATAGTTATATAGTGAATTCCAAAGACCATAATCCCCATGTAAAGTTTGTAAAATATCTGAAAATCCTTTGATTTTATCTACCACCTAACAATATTTATAATTGAGACATAGATTATGCCACTTTACCAAAGAGAGAAGAAAAATTTGCCCTAGTTTACTTTTTCGAACTCTATTAATATATTCAGTTTGCTATACATTGTAATGTTAGTATTATTGATTTGGTTTCTAACTACTGGGTTTAATTAGTAGAGTGCTTATAGAATGAGTCAATACTTTAAAAGATATTAGTATAAGAATGATCACGTTGGACACATACTATTTGAAATAACATGTATGAAGGTGAAAAGTGAGAAGAGTATTATACCAGACAGCCGCTAAACAGACCGCTGTTCACTGCAACATAGAAACTTTCCAGAGTAGCACAGAGTTAGGCATTGCATCTGGAAAAAATGCAATAAAACTGATAGTGACATTTGGAACTGCACAGTTTTTTGTTAGTGGCTAATTTCTAGGCATTGATCACAATAGCATTCTTTTCCCTAAGTCCTGATACATATAGTGGCCTCAGATTGCTCAATGTCCTCCACAGCAAAAAACAATATTATCAGTCATTTCAGACCATCAACATAAGGACATAATGTTTTTCTCTGTGATAGCTGTAATACCTACTAAATTTAGAAAGGAAGTGTCAATCTATTTTTAGTTATTGGAACACAGTGTTTGAGAGTAGGTAGCAGGCTATTCTGGTTAGTTTTAGGTCAACCTGACACAAGCTGAAGTTATCTGTAAGGACGAAACCTTAAATGAGAAAATGCCTTCATAAGTTCGAGCTGAAAGGCGTTTTTTTAATTAGTGATTGAATGGGGAGGGCTGAGCCCTTTGTGGGTGGTACCACCCCTAGGCTAGTGATCCTGGGCTATAAAAAAAGCAGATCAAGAAAGCCATGAGGAGTAAACCAGTAAGCAGGACCTCTCCATAACCTCTGCATCAGCATGTGCCTACCTTGTTTGAGTTTCTGTCTTGATTTCCTCTGATGATGACCAGGGACGTGGAAGGTTAAGCCAAATAAACTCCTTCCTTCCCAACGTACTATTTTCATGATATTTCATCACAGCACTAGAAAACCCAACTAAGACATGTGCAAAGAAAATGCATTTGTGTCCTATGGTTCTGGAGTCTGGAACTTTAAAAGCCAGAGTGCTACCATAGGCTAAGGGCTTTTCTGCCACTATATGATTAGCAGAGAACACCTCATGGAAAACAGTCTGTGAGTGACTGAGTGACAGGGTGGGATCGATAGAGCACAGAGTAGGTGACAGGGGCATCATTTAGGAAACAAAACAAACGAACAAAAAACCCATTCCTGGCATAATGACCTTAATCCACGTCCGACAATAGCTCATACTAACTTCTTCATAATGATCACATTTTCCAATGTCTTCACAGTTGCAATAACATTTTCTCAAGTTGAAATGGGAAGTTTGAACCACAACATTTGAGAAAGAATAAAATGGCATAAAGTAGAGAAATCTATGCCTATCATTTTGTGGTATTATTAGGTAATATTCTAACTTATGCCAAAATAAAGAGATAAGCAAATATAAATTAAAAATAAAAAGGAATAAATGTTAATATTAATTTGGCAAATGGAAAGCATATGTGTAGCATTAAAATATATTAAAAAAAATGATCAATAGTTCAAAATGTTTATAAATCTCTTCAGATAAATTATTTAAAAATATTTTATTATGACTTTATGGAAGTTTTTAAATGACAGAAGAGCATACCATGTATCAACTATTTAAATAATCATTTTGGAATATTTTATGCGGTCACTCAATTTCAAAATCACTCCAAGACCAATTCTGTGTGAAAATTACTGTTCATAGTGAATGTGAGCATCTTCCCCAGTTCAATTTTAACATAAAAGTTACTCACCTTGCTATAAACTATTATTCTAATTAAGTACACAGAAGACAAAAGGTAGATTGAGATAAGACATTTACAATTTATAATTCTGTCAAAAGTATTAAGACTTAAATATATACAGAGAAAAATAATGATACAAATTAATTACTAGTAATAGATATTTGTATTATTAAATATTAAGAAATAATGAGCATACAGAAAATGAGAAAATAATAATATACCAAATTCTAATAATTAATAACTGTCAGGAAAATTATTATTGATGGTCGTTTTAGGTAAAATGGAAGGAAATGTTTATCAAAAATTAAAAACTAAAATGTTAAAAAATGTATTAAAAATCTATTACTAACATGTTTCTTTGAATAACTTTTAGAAATCAAATATTTGGTAATTGCCACAGTTTAATTTGGGAAAGCTCATTCTACTTAAAAGAAATTTCACAATGGAAAATGTTCTCTAAACATTTTAGAGAATATTTTAATTTATCCTATCATCTGTTTTTTAAGATTTGCTTCAAAAAAGAATATTATTTATAATTTAATAGTTCAGCTAATAATAAAATTCCAATCATACTTTTATGAATGGCCAGCCTATTTATTTTTTTTAATTTTTTTCAAATTTTTATTGTAAATTATTAGAAATAGAAAATAACACACCATGAAACTAATCAGAACCCAAGTGTTTGCATCTCAGAGAATTTGTATAGTTAGAAATAGTCATAATAAAGCTGCAGAGCTTCATATTGGGTTTTATATTTTTATTTATACCATGTATTTTATTTATGCACTAATTCGTCACCCAAAACAGAAAAAATCCATGTAAAAGTTAAAACTAGAAAAACAATTAACTTTGTAGCCTCTCTCACAACTAGCATTCACACCTTTCTATTTCACACTTTCTTATTAAGAAAAATACCAAACATATCATAAAATCCCCATTAATATACTTAAGGACAAAATTGGGTTAACATAGTTACTGACATCAGTGAGCAGTATCTTCTCATTAGATATTCCTGGATAGTTTGATTTCATTACTGAATTATTCTTCATTTATTTTTTCAGTTACCTTCTCTACAATTTTATAACTTTTCTTCTAACAACTAGTGGCTTATCAAAATTGACCAAGAGGGGGTATTTGTGAGGAGAAGAAAATGATGTGATTATATCATCTTTGAATCATGCTTCCAGGATAAGTACTACAGAAGGAAAACTAAGGGTTAAATATCTCCTGTTCTGTGCCACACTTATTTTTATTCTGAAAATCTGAGGGTTTTGCTCTGTGCACCATAATTTTCACACCTATTTAGAAGCTTGTATCTGTACTCTCAGGTTTCATAGAAAGGTGGTAATAAATGTGATATGTTGTGAGTCTTTTCACCCCAGTGAGGGAACTGACTAGGGATCAAGAATAACTCAGCAGAAATCCAGCTTGTTAAATAATTTTTTGGGGGGGCGGAGATTGCTTACAGAGGCATAGAAAGTTACAGGAACTGCATCCTCAGAAAGCCCCACTTCAGTGTAGGTGCACAACAGGACTTCCTACACAGCTTGCACGCAAGAACACACACTGAAGAGAACTCTCACATCTTTCAGGAGAGTCATCCTGATCTATATACATCGCATGTCTTCTTTAATCCCATCTATTTTTGTATGTTCAAAGACTTAACTTCCATTCTCCCTCCAGATAGGACTATTTCAATTCCTTCAATCAAGAAGAGTTACTTAACATCAATAATATTCTATAAACATTCCACTTGAACATGACAACTTAAGAATGTATTTTATTTAAATAAAAGATTGAATAAATACAGTAACAAATCACTTCTCCTATTGCTTACCTAAGTTGTCATGTATCAAACTGCCTACTAAATATTCATGTTTATACCCATCAGCAAATGCTACTTTCAACTTTAATCAAAGAAGCTTTTTATTCCAGGCAGTAGTTGTGAGTACATAAAATTATGACTATATCGGTGTTAAAAATAAGTGACGGTCAAGTGATGAGCTTTAAACAAGATATGACACTGTGGAAGAGGGACAGGAAGAATGTAAGAGCTGGGAGGTAGGGGAGAATTTTATAAGATGCCATCATCTGGCCAGACATAATCATTCAACCATGAACTCATAGCCTGAACACAACAATGTCCCATCAATAGCCAGGCATATATGTGGAAAGGATTCAGAATGCCCTACCTCTCCTATCTGTACTATCTCACATACCTGTGTTGTATACCAATGTGTGTTTTACTATCCATTGAATTTAATCACTGCTGTCTGACTACTGATTTGGAATATTCACTGGTATACAACTTAAAGTGGTGATTCCTTCCCTCTTTCACAGGTATAAAACAAAAAGATATGAATGTTGGAAAGAGATGATTAGAAAGAAAGAAGTGTTTTAGAAAGAAAGATGTGTATGTGGCATGTACTTTTTTCACTTTTAAGTCAATATTAGCTTTAAAGTAAATGATAACCATGCTACAATGCACAGACCCAGAGAAGCTAAGTACCATGAATCTCCCTTTGAAGGTAAATAGAATAGACATCACAGATAAAGGGGTTTGGGGAATGGGAATAGGAGTGATCAGGAAGAGGAAGCAGAGAGGGGGAGAGTACTGATAGAAGCAACTGGAATGGGGGAGGGGGTCATCTAAGGGAAGAGCTAGAATCCCAGTTAAATGGAAACTCCCAAGAATATATGAGGGTGACCCTAAGACTGATAGCAATGGGTGATACAGAGCCTGAACTGGCCATCTCCTATAACCAGTTAAGTCTCCCTGTAGAAGGATATGTACACCAATCCAACCTTGTAACCTTTGTCCTACAATCAATCCTGCCTAAAAACTGTAAGGAGATAAATCTGGCAGAGAAGCCAGGATTATTCATGCCTTCCTCCATTGAGTCCTCCTTATTAGTTATGGGTCTGTGAATTTTAGCATGGCTCTCCTTCATTTATAAGGAAGCACATTCCATGTTTTCCTCTTTGGGTATAGCTTACCCCACTCATGATGACTTTTCCCCCTTTATTTACCTGAAAATTTCATGATGTCATTGTTTTAGGCAGCTGAGAAATACTCAATTATATAATGTAAATGTATCACATTTTCTTCAGCTGAGAGACACCTAGGCTGTGTCTTATATCATATGGAAAAACAGAAGGCTTCTGGATACCTAAAACAATCCTGTACAGTAAAAGAACTTCTGGAGGTATCACCACCCTTGATTTCAAAGTCTACTACAGAACTGTAGTGATAAAAACCGTATGATAACGGCATAAAATTAGACAGGAGGATCAATAGAATTAAACTGAAGACTAAAACTTGAATCCACACACTTATGAACACTTGATATTTAATAAAAAAGGCAAAAATATACAATGGCTAAAGGAAGTCATCTTCAACAAAATGCTGAACTATCTGAATGTCTGCAAGTAGAAGAATGCAAATAGATCTGTATTAACCACCTGCAAAAATTCAAGTCCAAGTGGATCAAAAACCTCAACATGAATCCAAATACACTGAATCTGATAGAAGAAAAAAGTGGAGAATAGCATTGAATGCACTGGCATGGGAGGCACCTTCTTGAAAACAATACCAAGAGCATAAGCACTAATATCGGCAGTTAATAAATGGGACCTCACAAAATGAAAAAGCTTCTGTAATGCAAAGGGCACAACCAATAAGACAAAAGAAAAAAGCTCTAGGAATGGGAAAAGATCTTCATCAACCCCCATCTGACAGAAGGCTAATTTACAAAACATATAAACAATTCAAGAAACTAGATATCAAGAAACAAAATAATCTAATTAAAAAATTGGTGGACCTAAAAAGAGAATTCTCAACAGAAGAATCTTGATGAGAAGCACTTAAAGAAATGTTCATTACTCTTAGTCACCAGGGAAATGCAAATCAAAATGACTATAAGATTCCTTCTTACACCTGTCAGAATGACTAAGATAAAAAACACAAACAAGTGATTGGTCCTTAATGCACACTTTAATATTACTTTTCTTTGCTGTCCACCAGTCACCAGGTGTGTGCCCACCACTGTGCTAGTCTTGGGGACAGATGCAGACAGTGTGGTCCTCCTCTAACAGCTGGACTTCACTACCTTTTCTCAAATTATCTATCTGCCATGACAGCTACCTTGAACTACTTTATTTCCTCTTTGCTGAAATCATGATTCTGTAAACTATTGTTTTTCTCCACAAGCAACTGTAATAGTCAGATTCTGTGACAACCTTAATGACCATTTCAAAATAAATTTTGTTTTCATACCAAAAAAAAAAAACACACAAACAACAGCTTATTCTGGAGAGGATATGGAGTTATGCTTCTGGGAGTACTAACTTGTGGTGCTACTTTGGAAATCAACATGGTTTTTCAGAAAATTGGGAATCAGTCTACCCCAAGACCCAACTTTACAGCCCCTGTGAATGTACCAAAGCACTTCATCAGACCACAAGGACACTTGCTCAAGTATGTGCACAGCAGCTTTATTTGTAATAGCCAGAAACTGGCCACAAGAAACCTCTTCTTTTTTTATTGTTGTCCATTTGGTTGATTGGTGGTTTTTCTGTTGTTGTTGTTGTTGTTTGTTTGTTTGTTTTTGAAACATGGCTTCTTTGTGTAACCCTGGTTATTACAGAACTTGCTCTTTAATGCAATTATTTGCATTAATAACTTCAATATATTTGTGGATTGTTATATTCTAAGAATTAAAACATATTTCAGTTTTAATCTGTTCTTGAATTTCTCTGCTATGAAGTTTTTATTTGTCTTAATCATTGTTTTAATATTTATCTTTTCTGTTCATGATCTCTAACAGCAGTGGATGAAAAATGAGAGTCTGAGGATGTTTACAATAGACTTTCTTTTTAAAGAAACTGTTTATTTGTGACAGTGTCCAGTTTTCTCTTTAGAATTCTCTTTCTCCATTAATATTTTTTTTGTTTTTTTTTATTCTTAATTTTTTTTTATTAAGAAAGAAAAAAAAATTTTCCGCCTCCTCCCAGCC
>NC_022009.1:1057917-1095668 GCF_000317375.1 Microtus ochrogaster | reverse complement strand
CTCTGCTTCCATATCCTTTGTGTATAGGAGGGCGACTGATTTTTTGGAGTTGATCTTGTATCCTGCCACATTACTAAAGGTGTTTATCAGCTTTATTAATGAGCAAGAAGACTACCTTTCATTCTGAAATTCCAAAGGTAACTCTAAACACAGAATCTTTCAGTGAAGTCAGGCAGAACAAGAGGCAACCGACAAATGTTAAGGAAGCCATAGCTCACTTTATGTATGAGGCAAAGTGTTCTGAAAGATGTGTTCTTTGCTTCCAAAAGGATACTTTTATCTGGTTAATCTTTCTGTTAAGTTTTTCTTTTCTTCTCTCTTCTTTTCTTTCCTTTTCTTTCTTTCTTTTTTTCTTTCTTTTTTTCTTTCTTTTTTTCTTTCTTTTTTTCTTTCTTTCTTTCTTTCTTTCTTTCTTTCTTTTTTTTGACTAACCTACAGGGATTTCATGTGTGGTAGCAGAATTGTAAATAACTAAACTGTGATGATCTGGGATTTTCCCACTGCTCTCCAGACCAGGAGAATTCTGCTGTTCTCCCAACTCAACACTGCTCCTTTAGAGGGCCAAGTTCTCTGAACCTCATCCCTCTGTATTTAAGATTAAGAGTCCCATTGTATTTCAGTTCTGTGGAAGCTGGTGCTACAAACTCCAAAATTACAATGATTCTTCATTGTTTTTTGCATCCCAATAGAAAGGAAAGGGGATAGACGGAATTATTTTAGCCTAAGAATTGTCCTGCTTGAAATCCCAATCCACCTACTGACAGATCCCTGTGTCTTCCAGTTCTTCTGGGGTAGAAAAACTCCCCGCAAGCAGTTTCTTCCCCTTCCTTCCATCTAGCTCTCTGTGGGGCTGTAAATCTCAGCACAGCTTTCTACAAATTCTCTCTTTCCATTTGTCTCTGTTTTGTTCTGTTGTGTCATTTGATGGTAAATTAATCTTCATGTTTCTTGTATACTTCGTGTTGTCTAGCAATTATGTTTTGGCTCCAGGTTATCTTTGTGATTTTTGTGGTTTAAGTAATATTTTCCTCTGATTTGCAAACAGCAAAATATCAACTTTCTGGCTCATTTATACTTTAAAATATATCCAAAACCATATCTGAAATATCCATAACTGTTACTTTTCATATATACATATGTATATATATATACACATATATATATGTATATATGTATATATATGTATATATGTGTATATATGTATATATACGTATATATATACATATATACACATATATACATATATATATACATACATACATACATACATACATACATACATACATACAATGACTGGGTGTGGGAGACTATGTACCTAAAATGGTGAGATTTCCTTACAAGTCAGGTTTTTTTTGTTAAGTTTTTTTTTTTTTTTTTGAGTTTCTTTTCCAATCTCTGCACTTGGAAGATTTTGACTCTTGGAATGACTGGCTTGGAAGAACAGAATAATTACTGTGATGTGAGAGATTATAAATGAATATCAGAGGAGAGACTTCCTAAAGAATAATGGAATCTCAAAGGATTCTAAGTGAAGCTAACAATAACAGAGGAGACACTGCTGAAACGACATACTATGTGTAGGAGGACACTCTTTGTTCTTTCCAGCTGCCCAGGACCAAAATGACCACACAGGAACTATATTAATTAAAACACTGCTTAGCCCACTAGCTCTAACTTCTTATTGACTAACTCTTTCATATTATTTTAACCCATCTCCATTAATCTATGTATTACCACGAGGTCCTGGCCTACCAGCAAAGTTTCAGCACGTCTCTCACTCTAGTGGTTCTATGGCTTCTCTCTGACTCCACCCTTCTTTCTCCCAGCATTCAATTCTGTCTTCTCTGCCTACCTAAGTACTGTCCTATCAATAGGCAAAGGCAGTTTCTTTATTCATTAATGGTAATCACAGCACACAGAAGGGACTCCCACATCAATTATGCCACTTAGTAATATCTCCTGTGTCAGGGATAGGTTGCGTCTTTTTGGCTTGTTCACTACAGAAGCCCCATGCACACTCAAAGCATCACAAGCTGTTTCCAAGGCAGTTCATTGTTTTCCATAACCTGACTGTAAGGCCCTTTTCCTAATAACAACACTTACTTACATCATCCGGCAAGAAAAAGAAGAGTTTGTGTCTTCTTAAATGTTGCACCACTACTGATTATCTTTCCTGATACTGGAAGGCACTCTAAAACACTAGTAGAAAGGTAATCACCTATATGGCACCCCAATACAAACTGTAAAATCTACAGTAGTGACCTGTTTGTAAGACTTGTAAGACTACTAGTGTAATAGTAGCATTAAAGTTATGGGAATAGCCAATAAAACTTATTTTTTTACATTATACCTTTATATTTTTACTTTTTACAATTTTCAGGATATATTATTTCTCCATTAACCTTCCTCAACCCTCCTATATATTCCTTCTTAATCTTTTCAAATTCAAGTCTTTTTTTCAATATTTATACATGTATGTTTATATTATATATACATATATGAATATATCTATTTCAAAATATAACCAGTTTAAATAGTCTATTCCCGAGAATAGCATACCCTATTTGTTGCATTGGGTAACTAGTACTCTAAGAATTTTCTTCAGTTTTCTGTAGTTCAATTTCCTGTAGTTCTCTGTGCAAGGATGAGGACTCCACGAGTTTCCCCCCTTCCATTTTATCATATTTATTATTGTTGCCCTTATTCATGTTTAGCTATAAGATCAGAGAGTGTTTTTCTGAAAGTGTGTCTCCTAGTAATGTCAGAATTAAACCCATAAATTCTGACCAACTACTTCTTGATTGAATTTAAGGTCCATTCAATGAACTAACTGGAACCCCTATCTGACACTACTAAAGTGGCCACGAATTTGAGACTAGATATGTCATAAGCTTAGGGACAATATAATAATATCATTCTGAAAAAAATGAAGAAATAAAATGACTCCTAATAACATATTTTTATATTCATTGCATCTATATAGATCAGAGTATCACATAACCCTCATTAGAGAAGTTTCTTCTTGTCATAAACGGTAATTAACAGAGAGAACCACAACTGAGCATTGTTAAGAGAGAGACTTTAGAGCACATGGTCAGAAATGAGATGCTTTATCATAATCCTCCTCGCAAGGCTTAGCTATCAAGGTGGAAGAGGAGATGAAAAATTCTAAAAGCCAGAGGTGTTATATTATACCAAGGAAATAACATCTTCCAAATACAACAGGAACGATGCAAATACCAACTCACAGAAACTGGCAGCATACATAAGATTTGGTCATGTTTCAGCACATGAGTGCCAGCACTGAGAAGGGGAAGTAGACATGGGACCCCACCCCTAACCATGAAACTGTCTGCAATTGCCACTATCCCCAATTGAAAAAAATCCATTTTCTCCAATGGGGTGTCACTAGGTATGTCAACCACACTCTAGGTCAGGCCCTTTGTCTAGAAGAAGTTGTTAAAAGAAAATGAACTTGATGGTGTCTTTGAAAACATTATGTTTCAGTTTGCTTTGTTTTGTTTTTTGTCTTATTGGTCTTTTACTTGTTTGCTTTGAGTTCTTTTTTTTGATAGCTCTGTTTGTATTTTTTGTTTTATTTTTTGCTTTTGTTTTAAGATAGAGAAAAATATACTGATGGGTAGGTAGGGAGGTGTGGACAATTTGGAGTAGTTTGGGGTGTGTAAAAATACTATCAATATATACAATATGAAAAATATTTTCAATAAAAATGTATTGAAAAGAAAGTTTTTTTACTTCCTCTAGCACAGACTATGCCATATGGGATGCCAGTCTCATCTGAATTTTAGTTTTCATTGAAATAATTTATTTCTCTATTGTTGCACTTAAGTGTTTTTGTTTGTTTGGTTAATTTTTGAATGAGTTACAATGAATCTGTTTACTTGATGTTTAATTCTGATTCTTGAATCTGTAAATTCATGTCTTCAAACATTTTAGCATTTTTATGTTACCCTTTCATGGTATGTTCTTCAATTCATTTGTCTTTTGATGCCAGAAACTTAATTATCTGAATACTTACTTAATAACTAATGTTTTGAGATTTCTAAGACTAATTTCAGGCTACTTTTTCTTTTTAAAACACAGAAATTCATGGGCTGGAGAGATGGCTCAGCGGTTAAGAGCACTAACTGCTCTTCCAGAGGACCCGGGTTCGATTCCCAGCACCCACATGGCAGCTCACAACTGTCTGAAAATTCAGTTCCATGAGATCTGACACCTTCACACCAATGAACATAATAAAGTTAAATAAATAAATAAAAGTTTAAAAAAAAAACAGAAATTCAATTAATTTGTTTGAGTTTATAAATTTTTATGCTATGTCGATTGTGCTGGTGAGAACATTCAGTGCCTTTTTTCAGCTCCTTTTGATTCATATTTATAACTTCTATTTTGTTTTCTATTTGTCTAAATATTTTTATAGTTTTCTATGAAGTCAGTTTTAATGTGTTACTTTAAAAATCTTTGTTAGGATGTTATGTGAGAAAAGTCATCAAGAACCCACCCCCCTCTGACACCTATTAGCAACAATAAAGACCATTTTGGCAAAATACTTCCAGCAAGTGAAATATTGGCATGGATGTTATGCCAGTAATGAACTATTTTCTGGCTTGATTAAGGAATGTTCCACATAAGCATATGGCTTGTGCTATAAATCTAGCCAAAGATTCATGGCTTCAGAGCTCAAGGACAACAGGAGTGAACCTACTACTATCATTTTGCTAAATGGACTTAGTATCTAATTGTACTTTAAATGTATTTCTCTATACCAGTAAATTAGTTCATCTCAAAGTCCTTGTCATGAAAGATTCTTCATGAAGTTGAGTGGTAGTTAATTCAGAAATACAGCTGGTTGAATTAAGAAGAAAATCATCTGTCGAGTGCTCATCCATAAATAAGACATCGACAACATAGCCCCTCTCCAAGGCTTTGGGAACATCATTAAGAGTGGAACAGAAAAACTGAAGAGCCAGAAGTCAGAAGGGATCAGAACAAAACAGTGTGTTTTGGACACAGGACCACTGAGTATGTGAACTCACAGCGTCTGTGATCACTTATACAAGACTTGCACAAGATTATGCTACTTAGTAGTCCAGCACGGGAGGGATATGTGCTCATAATCTGGCCTGAGGAGTTATTGGCATTTGGTGACTGTTTCTAGATGGAAAGTCGGTTTTTTAAAGAGATGCTCCCTGGTATGTTGGCCATGCTTGAAGGGATGACCCAATCTCACGAGTACATGGGCAACTTAAACTAGAGTCAGTGGGCTATCAACAAACTAAGGGGCATGAATTTGAGGGTGGATTTAGAAGATAAGAGAAAAAGTATAGAAAAATATAATCAAAGTAGCTTATTTCAATATGTGAAAATCTTTTTTGGAAAAACAAAATATTTTTCTGAAAAAAGAAAATCCTCCTTGAATAATTTCAAAATCTGTTTTAGGGTTCAGTTTATGGCTATCTCTGTTAATTGTTTTTGTTTTTCTAGTTCTTTGCATAAGAGTGACATCTGGATAGCTCTTCATATCAGTCCTACCTTATGAGTTACAACATGAGGGCAAGATGAATGTATATGCTATTAAGTTACTCATTGGGCTGGAACAAGAATTACTGAAGGTAGACAATATCTCACTGCTAACAGACAGAGTATACTTTCAACCTCATTTACTCCTGCTGGTATCTTCAAAGGAAAAATGGAACACCACCATGTTGTCTATAATGTGTTTCCATGGGGTACTAAGTAATACGACAGAGATAAATAATAGAGATAGTGTGTGATGATAATCCGTTATACAGAGTTGAAAACAAGTAATCAATTTCCTTGATAGTGGCAAAATCTGATAGGATGACACTAAGCAATCAACCCCTTTAGTGAAGGTATGATTAGAAACCTCAGCTACCTTCTGATCTCTCTCAGTACCGTTAGAAAAAAGAAACAGAACATATTATACTCCCATTTCCTATAATTTAATTTAAGTTCCTTGATCTCAAGAAAGGTTACAGGCTAGGATGTCTACTCAGGCCATTGACACCTAGACAGGAATATGAATCCTCTCTACTGAATCAATCACTCACTCCTGGACGGATTCAGGCAAGAAATAAACCTCGTCCCATGTTAGAAGACCACTCGCCAAGGTTGTAGAGACAGTGAACAATTGCTGGCAGGGTGGGGCCTTTCCACCTAGAAAAGTTACCTAGATGTTCATTAATTGTGTAGTTGTGTGTGATTGAAGACACAGATGCCTTTGAGTGAAACATGCACTTGAAGATAATAAATTCACTGTTTCACTAAGCTTTTCTAGAAGAGAAATATATTTTTTCACCAATTATAAATAAATTTTCTATCTGGAATGAAGACCTGTTTGTTTATAGCCCTATGAGGAAACATCCCACAACAGTCATCCAGAGGACTGGTCTCACCTCTCAAGAGCCCAAATTTGTGCTGTGCCTATATCATTTAATTTACATAGCAGGACTTCTTTCTCTGTATCTGGTTCAATGACATTTTAAATATATTTGCGGTTTATACTGAACTCAGGTACCATTAGATAAAAATAAGGTCCCATAAATACATAAATTACATGCAAAGAAATACAAATAAAAGATATTGACAGTGATATAGTTTTATAGAATTCTGTTTAGGATCATGGAACTAGTATGCTCTACACTAAGATCACTATTTCTACTTGCCAATTTATTCCCACTGTATAATTGCTTATATTATAATTACTTCTATATTTTCTCCATGGACAACTTATAATTTTTCCTTACTCTCAAGTTTCTTCAATCACCTCTTCAAATAAAAATAGATTCTGGTAAAGCCTTTATAGTCTTCTGGCAATGGCTCATAACTGACTTGCAATGTCTTCCTCCTCTATAATATATAGCACTGTATCACTAATGATGAACAATTACCTGACCTACCAAAAATAAACACACTATAACTCAGCCTCCTCTGAGGTGAGCTCTCCAGTGTGTCTAATGCCTGTTCAATGTGAGCAGAAAGAAGAATGTGTGCAATATTGGGTTCATATATTTATGATAAAGGAAGTGACATCCCAGTCTCTTTTCCTTTCCATGGGTTACAATGTAGATATGAAGTAATTCATCTTCAACCATGTGGATAAAGGAGTACCATAAGGATGAGAGGAAGAATATCACAGAATACCTTTGTGCTTCTAATTGTAGAGCACAGTCACACATAATGAAAACCTCACTTTTTATAGGAGATAAACATTAATTTCTTCATCAAGATGTTGTTTGAATTTATCTTTTATTTTAAACAGATTGTTATCATACTATATATTGTGAATAGTTTCTCTTCCACCCCAAAGATGCCTGACACCTTCCCTCCTGGTGGGGGACAATTCTGTATTCTGTCAATTAGGTTTTAAGTAAACACTGATTGGCCAATAGCCAGACAGGAAGTAGAGGCAGGGAAATGAGAATAGGAGTATTCTGGGAAGAAGGAAGCTCTTTAGCAGTCCTGCCCAGATCATGGAAGAAGCAAGAAGTGACCTGCCCCACTGAAAAGGGTACTGAGCTAGCATAAACTAGAATAATGGGCTAATATAAGTTAGAAGAGCTAATATGAAGCCTGTGTTTAGAGGGACTTGTTTTCTTAGTGTCCTTCATGCCCGGCTGGCTCTTACAATCTTTCTGCCTCCTCTTCAGCAAGGTTCCCTGAGCCTTAAAAGGAGGGATTAGGTGGAGCAATCCCATTTAGGACTGAGTGTGCCAATGTCTCCTTTTCCTGTTTTCATTTTATCCAGCCATGGGTCTCTATATTTGTTCTCATCTACTGACACTTCACTGATGATGGCTGAGCAAAAACTGATGTATGAATATAACACAGTATTATTAAGAGTAATATTCTGGTAATGGTCCTTTAGCAGAAAAGTAGTATTTGGTTTTTTCCCCAGATCCATGGTCATTATGAATCCCACTTCTTGGCCGCTCAAGCAGTGTCAGGTAAGGGTTCCATCCCATGGGCTGGGATTTAGCTCCAAATATTTATTGGCTGGTTGATTGTTCAAGTTTTGTGCCATTATTGTGGCAGTACATCTTGCAGTCAGGCCATCGTTGTAGATAAGAGACATTGCTTATTTATAATATTGGTATTTACCTTTTTTCTTTAAAGTGGCTTGCAGAGAACGTTCAAGTACGATGAAAACTAGTCTTTAGGGGTGAAGGCTCTAGGAAGGCACCAACTCAGCTTCTCCACATTCAATGAGTTGTATAGATGTCATTTTCAACAATTGAGCCATATATCAGTTTGTGGAGAGCAACCAATAGCATTGCAAATGGCCTGGGAACAACTGGGGTACTGTGAAAGTTCAAAAACAACATTAGCTTCCAACTCCCATTTACACTCCAAGGGAAGATGCTGTTATTTTCGAACTTGCACAAAACTACAGTTTTTTCCTAATTAATACCATCCTTAGTGTTTCTATGGAATGCTGTGTCATGATTTTACTGTAAAGATGTAAACAAACTCTCTATTCACCCTAGAAACATTAAAGAAATGGACATACCTAAGTCTAGATTAGGGAACAAGTGAGTTAAATGGATTACTGTGGGTAGCACAGGAAATTCAAAGGAACTGTGTTTCTAACATGTCCAGCTTGTGATGCCTGAGGATGCTTAAAAGCTGGATCCCACTAATTCTCTGATGAAGACACAGCCAGAAATTTCTGAGAAGTTATAACTTTCTAGCAATTTTTCCTTGCATCTATAACTTTGATAAAAGACCTTGTAAATCTTGGAACTTTCTGAGCCTTCCATGTCATATGAATCTCTCTCATCTCTCCATAGTGAATTCTTTAGGTCCAAGAATATAGCTGCAAAATACGTTTTATTTTAAATTTAGAAGAGAGTTCTAAATAAAAATTGGTTCCAGAAAGAGAGTAGTGGTTATTTGAATCCAGCTGAATAACAATTAATTTTTAAAAGTGGGCAGAAGATTTGAGATAGAAAAATTTTAAGAAATTGAAATATTGAAAAAAATAAAAAATTTGGGATAGTGTGTATATTTTTAAAATTACTATTTACAATTGCAAAAGCAAAAATATAACAAAAATTATAGCTTGTAATTAATTTTAAAAATATTAACTTTAAATCTCAGATGGTCAAATTGAATTACACTTAAAGGGGTCCAGTATTTCCAAGAGGCATGAAGCAACATACATAATATAAATTGGGCTTTTTGGAATCTTCTCCATAAAACTCTTGGATATTTAAAGTGCTTATATTACAAAATATAAATATTTTACTATATTTACCTGTGAAGATATTGTATTAAGTATGTAAATTTAATTAACTAACAAGAAATTCAACTGAATAACAAGTATTGACTTATCAGAATCATAAATACAAAAATATGTCAATGTTTGCTTGGATCAAGCTCAAAAAGTAATTGAAAATCTCAAGTGGTATTTTAATTAATATACTGTATGAATTAGCTTTGTCTTTGTAATAATTTAAGGAAAGTTTGAATAATTGCCTATGCTTTTCATAGTTTATAAGATTGTTTGAAGATATAATATGTAATCTATTTAAAAATCATTATTAATAACATTACCTGAGTTTTCAGAATGGTCATCACTGTCCAGAGGAGAAAAGTCAATGAAATCAATATTAGGAAAAACCCACATTCATCCTGTGACCTTATAGTAGTCTATGTGTGAAATATTTTATTACTTTATAACTTTTATAACTTTAGTTTATAAACAGAAAAATATGTTACTGCAACTAAAATTGCTTTTACCTCTGAATGTATAGTTTATAAAAAAAAACTTTCAAAAATACAAGGGCACTCAGTATATTAATCATCTATTATCAGTTTAATATTCATGTTGTTAGAAATAAAAGCTTCTACCTCAAAGATATGAAAAATTTATTCTGGAGACAAACATTGACTATGAGAACATTACCCAGTAACCCAGATTCGGTTACTGCAAACACCATGTACCAAGAGAAGCAGGTTTATAAAATGTTTATTGTAATAGACCAAGTAAATTCACAGATAAAGCACTTTCAAATACTTTGCTGGAAACATTAGGTAGAGGGCTATAACAATCTGAGAAAATCTCTGCTATTGGTCTTGGATGCTATCTGGTGAGAGGCTTAGGGTTTTAGTGGGTAGAATAAAATGATAAAATAAATTAATACATTCTGAGGATTTTCACATACTAGTTACAAGAATGTTACCTCAGATATGGACATGATCAAGGAAAGGTTAAGACAACCTATGAAAACTGGAATTGGCTCTAGAGCTGTAGGTAGCAACCAATATCTTCAAAATCTTCAGTGTTTGCTCAATTTTTCTTGCATGATGTCAAAGACACAGTGTTGTTTTCCCAGAAACTCTTGTTCACATCTACATTTAGAATATATGTGGAATATGTGGAATATTTCTTTACACTGTGTGAATATGTGTCACTGTGATTGCTTTAATAAAGAGGCTCACTGAGCAGGATGAGGTTAGGTGGGGCAGTCAAGCTGAGAATGCTGGGAGGAAGAAGGGTGGGATCAGAAGAGTTGCAGGAGACACAAAGGGGAAAGACAAGCTGGAGTACAGGTAAAGCCATGAACCCTTTGACAATACAAAGATAAGCAGAAATTGTTGAATTATGTTATAAGAGCTAGCTAGTAATAAGCCTGAGCTATTGGTCAAGACTTTGCAATTAACATAAGCCTCTGTGTAGTTATTTGGTACTGGCAGCTGGGACAAAAATCTCCTTCTACTCCTGTATTAGGAAATTTTAGATACCTAATTCTCATACCCCTTGCACAGGTGTATTTCTGCATTTTGAATATATATGTATGCTTTCTCCTCTTCTTTGTTGTCTCACAAATACCATTCTGTTTTCTGCTTCTGGTTTGACTAATTTGAACTCATTGTATAAGAGATATTGTGTAATACCCATCTTTCCATGACCCTTTACAATTTTTTTAAGTAAAAGTTAAACTCACAGTAGTATATTCTTTACTCAACTCCAAGAATCCTATAACATAAGTTTAAATTTCACTTTTTTATTTAAAATGAAGCATGATGAGTGTTGTAGTGAATTTCCCTAAATAGAAAGTGACAGTATAGACATAGGAATTAGATAGATGTCTTCAGGAACTCTACCAAAATAATGGTGAAAATTCTAGAACCAATTTGTAAGATTACTACACAAATTAAATATGGTCTAATGGGAACATTTACAGAGCAATAAAGAAGTTTACACCAACCTTTATTAGAACCCGAAGAAACACCAACTGAAGATGTTTAGTTATGTTAGCAACACAGTCTCATACACTGACATCTCAGTATAGACAGAATCATCTAACAACTGGAAAAATTGCCACTGTTGAAGTTATACAACAAATGAGAGCAAATATTGGTCTGACAATACTGTTAATGTATGTCTGACATTTTCTGCCTAAAGAAACCCATCACTCTGTTACAATGAAGAGAAGTTAGAGAAAAGTCTTTTAATATGGCAACTTAAACCCTTCAGTTGTTTCTTTTGAGATAGATGAGACTATTATTTTTATTAACAGTTCATAGAGTCTCTCTAGCAGATGCCATTATAATACAATGTAATTAGAAAAAAGTAATTCACCATGGCAAAACTAAGATAAAACTGTGATTCAATTAACATATAATAAATTATGTTAATCTAAAGCAAGCAAATATGTACCTGCTAATATAATACTTTAGACTTAAGGTGCAAATTATATTTTCAATATAAAGATTCAATACATAATAACTATTTTAAAAATATTCTTGAAGCCAAGCATCAGGGTTAAGTATTGAACAGATTTATGTAAATCCCCAACCTATAAAATAGTAATTTATTATCTTGATGAAAATGTCCATATGAGAAAAATTACCATGTTTAAGCTTGTGTATAATTAGTATGCCATGTTTTTTCTTCCCTGGTTTTTCAATTTGACCTTTTGTGGTATTTTAAAGCCATATAAAAATGAAGAGAACCTTACTGTTCAATTATTTTATGAACTTAGGTTACTCCTTAAGCTGTTCAGCTTTGGTAGTTTTGGGTGCGGTAGAAAATATCATTCTTCATCTATTTTCTACGAAAACATGCACTTTCAGGATTTTAGAAAATTAAAATATTTTAGACAATTTAGTTCCATGTTCTATGGAAGTTCTCTTAATATAAACAAAAGTACATTAAAATTTTATGCATTTAAATATGCTGAAATAAAGATGAACCTGCAAAAATATTCAAATCAATTTGCTAGAAGAAATCTTATGCTTTAGAAAAATTATACTTCTAAAAATCCCCTTTGAAAGCATATTTCTATAGAGAGTTAACGGTTATAGTTCATATGTATATATATATATATATATATATGGATTATATACACACACAAAGCATGAACACACACATGCCTACAATGTCCTGCTTGTTTTCAAGTATGGTATATAGTAGGAAATCAGACTTACCTCTGGAGACAACCACCAGCACTTCACACAAGTTATTTTACATATACTTCTGGATTTCTGGGAATAATTTAAAACTCTATAATTATGAATGTCTGAGAGTTACACAGAACTATTTATAACAAATTATGTTCTATGCGAATTCTGTCCTTTATTGTACGGTTTTGAATGATGTTTTCCATGAAATGTACAATTCTAATTAAGTGTGAATCCAGTTTTATATTTTATTTTCCTTTTCATCAGTCTAACTCTGAATTCTGCTCCAAACATACAACAATATTTTTTTTTCTGTTTCTCTCGATTTGGTTAAAGAGAATCCTCTGTCTCTCTGTCATTTTAACATGTCATTAAAATCATCTTTAGGTTTTCAGCTTCTTTCAGTAAGTAGGGTCATGTGAACAGCATTGATAAAATTATGTGCCTTTTAAATATTTAAGTCTTGGTGAGCCTTTCTTCGGGGCAATATTTCCTTGCTAATCAGGAAAAGCAAAGAGACTGAAGCAGGAAAAACAAAACTTCCAGATCAGCCTTGTGATACCTAGCACATCTTTGATGATACAAAACAAAAAAATCAGGAAATAGGGATAGTGGGACAGGCAAACACAGAGCAAAAAACCAAGGTAAACAGGAACAAAGACAAGAGACACAGAGAGAGGAGAGAGAAGGGAAGAGAATTTTGCTGCCTGTTTTCCTAATTCTTTTTTAACTTACTGCATAGTCTCTATTTTAGATTGTATTTTAAATTCCAGCCTATTGACTGCAAATAGTGTACCCAACAAAAATTGATGGTTTTGATTTTCACGTGATTATTTGTTGAAATTTCTCAATGTTGATGCTCATAACTTGATTTCTCCTAAGTACTGGGTATGAGATGAGAGATAATGGGTTTGTTGGCTTTTCCCTGTTTGTTTGCGTTGTTGTCTAATTTGAGATATAATCCATTCAGAGGGTTTTTGCTCACAAGAGCTGTTTTTGAAATATGGACAACTTAGCTCATTTTCTTTTTTCCCCTTGATCTGTGGCAGAAATGGGAATGTGAAAGCTGCAGGCTCTCTCTGTGTGCATCTGTCTGTATTTGTAATTCAACAGAAGTTCACAGAATGTGAAACATTTTCAGAAATTATGTTACATGGCCTCCAAAACTAATGAGACAGGTGCAATGAATGTTCTTAGAGATGGCACTAACTGCTATAGCTCTTCATTCCCAAGGGAGATTCACCAAATGGATATCTAGGCATAGTGACAGGGTTTTTTAACGATGCTAATGTTAGCAGCAGAAGACAATGTCACATTTTTACTTCCTACATATCTTTTGTGGTGTGATATTGATCAAAATTTGATCTCAGATCATTCTTTTATTTATTGATTTGCATTTATCACTTTCTTTAATTCTCTCAGTCTCAAATTATGTGTAAACATAAATTTCTTTTTGCTATCAAATGTAAAATTGAAAGCAAATACGAATATTGCCACTAAAAAAGCAGAGAAATTTTGTCAATAATATGAAATTGGGTTATATTTCTAGTTTGAGTTGAAAGTTGTGGAAATACAGACAGCATTAAAGACAGGAATAAGTTTTACAAAATGCAAATTACTTCAAAAAGTAGTAATGTGATTTTAACCTGTTATGTTTAAAGATTTTAAAAGTTTTGTCACTTTTTTGCTTTTCCTTTTGGCAATATCTCTGCAATTGTCTAGGAACACATTCCCTTCTGTTTATCATGTAAAACATCTTTGCCCTCAACACTTAAAATGACTGCTAAAGTTACTATTTTCTTCCAAAAAGAACTTTTGATGTTTAAGTAATTGTTATAGCATAACAGTCCCAAATGATTATTGTGAAACAAATTATTGTGGAATAGGGGAATGTGAGGATGGTTGGGAGTTCATATTGGTTGAGTAGAGTACGAGACATCATTTACTAAGGTTTCTGCTACCTCAAAGCTCTGTCTGGTGAATCTGCACTTTAGGAATCTAGAAAAGAATTGCAGATTAGGAAAATCTCTTAACTTTGATACTAAGAAGGCTAGGAAATCATGTCATTCACATGGTGTAACCCACTATATTTTCACGTCTGCAAACTCATGTACCATCTAGTTTTTACACTTACACTAAAAGCTAATACTTGAGGCTGTGAAACAGGCAATATCAATATAAAGATACAGGGAAATAATATTCATTCTTGAGGTTAAAATCACTCCAGCAACATCTCGTTTTTCCTGCTCCTAAAGTAGCATTTCTCTGGAGTAAGGTCTGAATCCCACCTCAAATGGGAGCGAAGAAGAATGATAAATGATAAGGTCATCCCCTTCTTTGGGAAAACAAACCATAACACAAAAACAACTTAGTCCAATTGGTATGCTTATTAACTTCTTCACCCTTTTCTCCAAAGAGTCAGGAGACACTAAGCATTTGTGCAAATGGAGAAGAAACCACTCTCACCTACATGACATCTTTAATGTCTTGAAGTTTATAACCTTCACAGAGAAGGTGTTATATCTTTAAATGTTTCTTTACCAGGAACAAAAATGGTTTGCTTGTTTTATCATAAAAAAGTTTCCAGGCTTCTTGTCAAGACAAAGAATGTAGATATCTCAGTTGCACAAACAGAGAGAATTTGCTGTCCTTCCCTTTAATTCTCTGTGGCTCTCAGTGGTGTAAGATTCCATTCATATTGGAGAATGTGATTTTACTCAATTTATAAATCGAAATTAAATTTCTGTCTGGAAATACCTCAAACACATACCCTAAAATAATGTTCCAACAGTTATCTGGGCATCTCTTAGACATCATATTTAAATTTGAAGTTGACGACTAAGAGAGCCTGGGGAGATGGCTCAACATCCTGCCCGTGAATAAATAAAAATGCTGCCATGAAAACATGAGGAAAGTTCTAAGTTTTGATCTCCAGTATCAGTATAAATGCCTGATGTATGTTAATGTAGCTCTCGAAAGACACACATGATGTTCCCAGGAAAAGTTAGGTGGTTAGACTAGTCTAAACAGAAATATTCAGGTTCATTTGAGAGACCCTGCCTAGGTAGAGAATGATCAAGGAAGATTATTGCTATTACGCATTCTCTTGTATGCATACACACATGTGTTTACCAAGCCATATATATGCTTATGAACATATATGCAAATACATACAGACAGACATGTCATAAATATAGATTTAAGAAAAGAAAATTAAAATGGTAATCATAAATCGCAAAGCTGTTTTCCACTTCAGTGGACCCATGTAACAATCTCACAATTAAAGTTAGAGGGTTCTCATTGTTCTACACTCTGGCCAATGTTTGTTATTCCCTATGGGTTTCTACCATTGCCATTTTCCTTAGTCTATTTCTCTATGGCAATGACATGTGACATATTAGTTAAGATAAAGGAAGGAAATACATTTTCATAATATTTTGGAAGCTAGGAAGTCCGAGAACATCATGTTATATGTGGAGACTTTTTGTTTCCTCTTGTTTTTATTACCATGTTATTCCATGTTGTAGGATTGGAGGGATGAGAGGACCTGGAAGAGGCTACAGTTAGACGATCCGCTTTCAAAATAATCGAACCCTCATGATGATCAATCAACACTGAAGACGGCAAAATTTATTAATGGGGCAGGACCTAATCAATTAATTTTGGCCTGTTTGTCTGTCTGTCCATCCACTCATTGTCATGTAAGAGGACATACATGCTGGTATTTCCTTTAATGTAGGCCTTGTATTGTTTCTGTGATGTGTGTGAATTAGCACTTGGAAAGTTACAGGAAATATGTTGAAATGACTTATAGAAAAGGAACATCTGAGTGTGAAAACTTTGACTTTCTATTTTCTCTCTTGAAGAAACACTAAATAAGAAAGTAAACTTCAAGTGCATCCATTAAGAATAAATTGTGGCTAAATTAAAAAGAAAATATTAAATAAAAATTATTTACGATATAGTAATGATTGACTGTATTTAATAGTCTTTGGTATTTTCAAATTGTCTGTAAACTATAATACAATATTTTAACTTGTAAATAAAATGAAATGGACATTAAGTATCTTTGTCTAGAAACTTTGTATTAACCTCACTCATTTAATTAGTCTTGAGAAGTATTAAGACTAGAGTCTTTCCCAAGCTTTTGCCTCATAAGAACCCTGGTAGTCTAATATAAATTCATTTTCAAATTGACTGCTAAAGGCAATATAAAAGCAATGTTTCATCACCATACCACAAAGAAAAAAGAGAAATAATGTGGATAACCTTATCATAATCAATGACTTTCCAAAATACTAATTTTCAATCAAACATCATGACTTATAAAAGCAAAATGCATTATACGTTGTCTGTATCAATCACCTGTTCAAATATAGAGAATTTGTTCCTATGTGAAACAGTCCAGTTTGTCCATATTTATTTTCTGCAGATGCTCAAGAAGACAAAACTTTCTATCACCTAGAAAATATTAATTCTTTAATCTAGCAAAAATTTGGAGCATGGCAGCATGTGATTATAGTTTACTAACAGAACACAGATTATTTATAAATGTATCATTTCATAGTATCATTAAAAATGGGATAAATTTACAAAGCAAGCATAATTTAGAAGAAATTTCAATAATATTAAGAGATTTTAATAAATGCTTTTTATTCATCATTTTTTTAAGATTTACTTTACATACCAAACACAGTTTGCGCTATCTTCTCTACTCCCATTTCTTCCCCTCCACCACCTCCTTCTACTCTTCCATCCACTCCTCCTCCATCTCCTTTCAGGTGGGGTAAGGCCTCCCATGGGAATCACCTAGCATGACACATCAAGTGGAGGCAAGACCTAGCTCCTTCCTCTTGCCCCAAGGCTAAACAAGGTATCCCACCCTAGGGAATAAGATCTAAAGAGCCAGCTCATGCATCAGTACAGCTCCTTGACCCCACTGTTAGGGTCCCCATGAAAGACCAAGCTACACAACTGTCAACCAGATATAGTCCCATGCTGGCTCCCCAGCTGTACCTCCAGAGTCTGTGAATTCCCACAAGCTCAGGTCAGCTGTCTCTGAGTTTTCTCATCATGATCTTGACTCCCTTCTCCCTGCTCAGAAAATCCCTCTCAACTCTTGCTAGAAGTCTTATCTGGGGTCATCCTTGGAGGTTCTAGGGAGTTTCCCTGGCACAAAGTTTCACCCTAACCTCATAATGGCCCCTCTTTCATTACTCTCCTTTTCTGTGCCACCCCAACTAGACCAGCCTGATCCCACATGTTCCCATCCACAACCCTCTACTCCCCTCCCCACTCCCAATTTAGCAGGAACATCTCATCTATTTTCTTTGACCAGGGAGATCCATGTGTCTCTCATAGGGTCTGCACTGTTACCCAGCTTTTCTGGAACTGAGGAATGCAGCCTGGTTATCCTTTGCTTTACAACTAATATCCATTTATGAGTGAATACATGCCATCTAATTCTTTCTGAGAACAGATGGTTTCTTCAGGAAATGTTTAATATAAAAATGCTTTATGACTATTACCTTGAAATTGAAAAGTAGCTTAGTGAGATATAAGTGGATATATACATGTACAACTGATATTATAAACCACAGAGACAATTTAAGGCATTTAGTATATGAGACATATTAAATTTATCTAGTAAATTTATCAATGAAATAATTAACTAAGAATTTTAAAATGACTTGAAATTAATCAAATTCAGTTTTGAAGATCTAGCAAGTACTCAAATTACAAAAAGTTTATTTTTGAAGTCTATATTTTTTTTGCTTATGTAGAAATAATATGCTTTAGAGCTATTCCTGTTGAAAGAAGGTAAATAATTATCTACAAAATTAGTATCTGTCTTTTTTTAAACTCACAGAACTCAGTTAAAGTTCCTTCAGTAGTTATGACCTGCCTATACTCAGGAATGCAATGAATGATGTCTGTACCAAACAGTAAAGAACAACCTAGAAGTAATTATGCAATGAGAGGCTTAATGAACAGATATAAAAGTATGCACCTAAAAGTCAATGTTGGATAAAACTGTAGATTCTTCAAGTGATATCTATGTAGACCAATAAAAGTCACACAGCAAGCCATCACTCAAATGAGCTTCTCTCCTGCTGCTGAGAAGTGTCCAAATGGTTAGCTATCTTTTGAACATTTTTCTTAAGTTTTTCCAGAGATCTTAAAGTTACTGTATATTAAACTACTCAGAAAGGAAATACTTAAAATCTCAGCTTCCTTTAATGGCTTATTCCGAACCTGTCTGGCAACCTTTCTTTGCAGTCTGTTGACAATTTGAGTCTAACTTGAAGAACAGCTATTCCCCATAGTGATAGCAGATGATGCTAACTGTTT
The DNA here is from genome assembly GCF_000317375.1 of Microtus ochrogaster. Taxonomy (NCBI): domain Eukaryota; kingdom Metazoa; phylum Chordata; class Mammalia; order Rodentia; family Cricetidae; genus Microtus; species Microtus ochrogaster. The sequence goes on along the minus strand of NC_022009.1, from coordinate 1,076,867 downwards.
AAAAGAGCTAGGGAAAACAGTGAAACAAGACAAACAATAAAACAAACAAAATAAGAAAAGCACAACTCCAAAATAAACTTATCTGGATATTGACTGCTAGTCATTTCATTTATGTTTTATCACACATTTTTCACTTTCTTTGAGTGTCCTCATTGCCAATAAATGATTTTCTTAAAAGCAGTTAACTCATTCTCTAAACCCTTTTGAGAAAAAAAAATATAAAAATATATTAAACTTTGAATAGAAGGAAATATCACTGACAATTAGACTATAGGATTTAAACTTGGTTGAAATTTCAGGAAATTATGTGTTTTAAAAAGTACTACAGTGAATCAACAATGTTAGAGTCAGTGATACATTTAAAAATACATTTCATGAAAATAGTATTCATGAGTATCTTATAGTATAACAAATCATTTATGACCATCAACTTGTACTGGGAAATAAACAGGTATATATCCTAATTTCTCATTTAATTTCAGGTGGCTTCAATCATTTAAGAAACAGGTGCAGTGATGAATATCAGCAAACAAAATGTATATGTTTTCAGCATTTTTTGTGTATGAGAGAAAGTTGGAAATATTATATAATTAATAGAATTAAAAGTTATTTATTTTGTATTAACATATATATGTTAATACTTATATATGTGTGTGTGTATGTGTGTGTGTGTGTGTGTTGATTAGATGCATATCAAGTTACTGTAAGGATCTTTCAACTACCCTCTCAATCCAGTGAACCCATGCTATCATACCCACCTTGAGATCTCACCTGCAGTGTTTTCCTGCTTTTTAAAGACATTCATTCCTGCTTCTGCTCTTCAGACAGCAGAAAGAGAGGTCACTGGAATTCCCACATGCACCAGGTAAGCATGGCAAAATAATATTAAGTGGACTCTAACAACTATATTTTAAATTTTAGCCCATAAAAATAGACTTATTGATATGTTATATAAACATAAATCAAATGATTCCTAAAATTAATTGAGATTAGAGTCACATAACATCATATTCAGGCAAAAATAAAACAATTCTCTGATTATAAGAACCAAAGAAACAACAGTTTGATTGAGAAAACATTGTCAGCTTTTGTGACCATCAAGACAAACACCAGAATTCACCAGGCAGGAATTTAAAGTGGGCCTCATTGTAATCTTTAAAATCATCAATTACAATTATGCAAAATGTAAGAAATGCATGAGCAATTAACACACAAAGAAGAAAACAGAAATCATAGGGCTGAAAATATCAATAATAACTTAAATGGCTAGATTCTCAAGAGCAGACCGGATTGATATCAGATGCAGATGCTATCAAAATAAAACATTTGAATTTTGCTTATCTAAAAACAGAGAAAGCGCAAGCTCAATTATAAACCAAAATTACCTCAAGAACCTGTAGGAGAGTGATCAAAAGTCCAATGCTGTGGGATAATGCTCTTGAACACTGTAAAGATTTGTTACTTGTAAAAAAAAAAAAAAAAAAAAAATTTCTGGGAAGAGGAAAGGCAAAGATGCAGTTACTAGCCAGATGCAGAGGAAGAAATACCTCACTGATAGAAAGAACCAAGCCATGTGGCTAAACATAGACAAGAATTACGGGTTAATTTTTGCTGTAAGAGCTAGTTAATAATAAGCCTGATTATTAGCATCTGTGTATTTCTTGGGGCCTGAATGGCTGTAGGAGCAGGCAGGACAGAAACTTTTAACTACAGTCAAGTTTTAGGAGATTAAAAAAGTGTCAGGAAGGACTCACAGGGTCAAAAACAGGGTTTGAAAAAGTAATCTTTGAAACTTCTCAAACACAATAAACGATATTAAATTCCAGTTCTAATGGACATTTTCTTAAATATATATCAGAAAATACCTGTCAAAAAGTAAAAACAAAGAAAAAAAGCTTAAAGGAATCCAGGAATAAAAGAATGTATGATCTATAGTGTATACCATTTTAAGATGACAGATTTGTGAGATACAGATACTGAGGTTGGTAGGTAAAATGAATTTGCTAAGCAGCTAAAACATAGTTTTCATCTATGAATTTTATATTCAGTGTCTCTATATTATTCAGAGATATACAAGAAACAAACTATGTTTTGATATACTAAAACTAAAAGAATTTTCTACAAGTGACAGAAATAAAAAACAAACTTTCCTCATCGTTTATCAAACATACTTAGATTGATCAGCTCAGCCTAGATGTAGGTGGGAGAGCCTTGGTCCTGCCTCAAAGTGATGAACTAGATTTTCTCGACTCTCTTACCTTCTCATAGGAGCGGATGGAGGGGTAGGGTGGGGGAAAGTTGGGGGTATCAAACGGTTGGAGGGAGTGGGAACTGGGATTGGTATATAAAATCAAGAATGTTTGTCTTCAAAAATAAATTAACTAAAAATATATTTAATATCTCAATACTCACTTTAAAGAGCATAGGAACATGAGTTATCCAACTGTATTGAACTGGAAGTAATAAAGGTCGACTATGAACAGTAGTGTATTGCAGAAGAGTCACTGAAGGAAAAAATATCCAAAAATACATTGAATAACTATATCTATATCAAGGAAGAATCCAAAAATAGATTTAAAAATCCACAGGCGTCAAGAAAAAAGAGACTAAAACGTAGAAAAGATAAGAAACAAAGTGGTAGATTTAACATGATTTAACACACAGATAATCACTCCAAAGAGACATAATCTATGTACATCAATTTGGGTGAATGAAATCCTAAAATAACACCCTTGTGATTTACAATGAGACAATGACAAGAAAGAAAAACTGAAAGAAGGAAAGAGAGAGTTGGAAGACAGATGTTAGATAGATGATTTTCACTGAATGTAGCAGGGGACAGGAAACCAGATGGGATATGTCCAAAAGAAGTTTTATAAGTGATAGACATATTTAATTTCTTTTGTGACTTCCTTTTTACTTATTCTTTGTGTCTTTGACATCATGCATCTCAATTCCATTCATTTCCCTGTCCATTCATATTTGCCCTCAGTTTTTGCAATTTCCTCCCCCAAAATAAAATAAAATTTAAGAGGGAAAAAGAAAGAAATGAAAGCCCAGTCTTGTCATGGAAGTTGAAGTGTGAGAGAGCAAGCCACGCAGTAAATCCTTTTACTTATACACCTTTACATGCAAGTGTTCATTGCAAAAAGTCGTTGATCTGCTATACTACTGGTTCTCACTGGAACTCCTCTTGCCAGCTGCAGCACTCGGGACTGCAGATTCTGTTCTGTGCTCAGACAGCACAGTAGACGCTCTTGTGAGAGTAACACAGTTGACCACATGCCTTTCATTTGCCTTGATGGTGAGGGCAAGGGAGAAATGCCCTGCCAACCTTGCCCCTGTTACCAACTGCAGCACTTAGGAAAATGGGTCCTGTAACTTACCTGGGCAGCACAGTAGATTTGACCCTATTGATAGGGGTGCAAATGAACAGGCCCTGAGAACATGAGAGAGATCAGGCCCTGCCCCTCATCGGCCACATGGTGGTGTGGGACGAGGAGAGATGCCCCCCACCCCTGCTGCTTCCTTCACTGGCTGTGGCAGGTGGGACAGCTAGCCCTGAGGTCATAAGAGAAGGAGAGCTGTCCTTGCTTCTCACCAGCTACAACACCCAGGAGAGTGGCCCCCACACCCTACCTGGGCAACATAGTAGAGGTGGCCATAATGGTATAGGTGTGGGAGAAGCTAACCTGAGGTTGTGAAAAGACGAGAAATGGCCAAACCCCTTGCTCATTGCTCCAAAGGGTGTTCTAGCCATGAGAACGCTGAGCTCATCCTGGTGGGGAGGACTTGGGAGAGCTGGTGTGTTGACCAACCCTGCTACTACCCAGACCCAGAACCAGGGTTATGGGGTGGCTCACCCCAACATACACCCCATCTATGACCTCCCTGGGCACATGAAGGGGCTAGACCTGCAGACCCAAAGCTGTAGGCTCTCTACCACAGTAGTCAACAACAGGATATTTTAAATTTTGAAATGAATATGATAGTTTCAAAAATGTGTCCAACAAGTAAAAGTTTTATTAGAAAATGAAATCATGTCTAGGTAATTCTGTGGAATTTCGGTCTCAGGAAATGCGTGGTGAGATGATTTGTAAACCATATGAGAGAGGTAAATTATTCCCTTCGTAGGACCTGAAAAGTGTCTCCAGTGACTGATTTCTTTCAGAAATACATAATTCATTCTTGCTGGATGAATTTAGGCAGAAATAATAGACTTATTAAAAGTTACCTCAGAATTGAAGCTTTAAAATTAAATATTGGCTTGTCTTTTTAAAACCTAGTATACATCTGCAAAAAAAAAGAAATCCTGTATATTTTTTGGTAATGTTGTCTGAGGGAGGAAATCTGGAAGGCTTTGATTTATTCCTTCTGTGATATCCATCACTTTATAATGTAGACTGGTCTTGAAACCTGGTAGTTAGGCATTTTTATTTAAAGTGGAGAATAATCTGTACTGACATTTAGATTTGACAAGGACTCAAGTGATCCAACCTTCCTTGAATTCTACCTCATGGTAACAACATTTAACGAAGAACCTCAGTGGGGCATGTATACACTGATATACACTCACACAGGCAAAGGAGCCACAGGAATTTTGCATATGAATATATATGCTAGCTCTATCAGCTCCAAAACATGTTTCTAACAATACCCAGTGCATTTTTCATGAAATGTCTCACAGTGAAAACTCAGAACTAAACCAGACAGCTAAAGCTATTGTTTGAAGAACTTCCCAGTCTTTGCTGTTCTCTCAGAAGTGCAAAAGCCTCAGGTAAAAAAAAAAAAAAAGCAGTGGAAAAAGCTGGTTTCTCAGAGTTTACTGTGAAACACAAAGGATCCAGAGATAAGAAAACCAATTCCTCTTTGGCAGAATATGAGTGATTATTTTTTCTAGAAAAAGCAAAAAAATTCTGCACAGTCTATGAATAGTGCCTCTGTTTCTTTATAAACTATCAGCATTTTATGGTCAGGAAAGTTATAGGCAGGTTTATTTTCTAGGACATTTGCATTTTGGTAGTTCTAAGTAAGTCTGCTAAACAAAAGCAAGTTAAAGGAATTTTTTTAATTTATTTTTTTATTGAGAAAAGGAAAAAAAAGTTTCCGCCTCCTCCCAGCCTCCCATTTCCCTCCCCCTCCTCCCACCCTTCTCCTCCTCCTCCCACTCCTTTCCCTCTCCAGTCCAAAGAGCAGTCAGGGTTCCCTGCCCTGTGGAAAGTCTAAGGTCCTCCCCCCTCCGTCCAGGTCTAGGAAGGTGAACATCCAAACTGGCTAGGCTCCCACAAAGCCAGAACATGAAGTAGGATCAAAACCCCATGCCATTGTCCTTGGCTTCTCATCAGCCCTCATTGTTCGCCATGTTCAGAGAGTCCGGTTTTATCCCATGCCTAAAGGAAAATTTGAAGACAGAATTATTACATATTTGGAGATTACAAATTTTCAATTAAATCACACATAAAATCCAGACAATATGAAGGAAAAAATCTTATTTTTCCCCAGGGAAACAATGACCCTGTTCTAAGACCAAGCCAGATATAGCCATGTTTCTGTCTCTTTCCTCTGCAGGGCAGTAGCACTCCTTTGCTATATTGTCTTTATAGATGGTTGCAAAGGTTCCCTTGGTCTGATGCATGGGCAGGTGAACACCATTGTGTGATCAGATAACCATCCACACCCCTTCTTCCTTCCCTGCCACAATAGAATGTGCCCCTTGAATTATAAGCCAAAATAAATGAAGCCTTTCTTCCTTTTATGCTAGCAACAGATTTCATAAAACAAAACAAAACCAAAAAAAAATGAGGGTCAGCACATAAGAGCTCTTATGTATCTTACAGAGGACTCAAATTATGTTCCCAGCATCCAAAATGATCTGCTTAAACTCATCTGTAAGTCCAGCATCAGAAAAAAACCCTGTCCTATGGTCTCCATGCTTGCACATTGTTATCAAGCAAATATCCAGTCATGTATGCACACTCACAAATAAAACTAAAAATCTAAACAAACAAACACAGTGTAGGGTTTTGTTGCTACTCAGTGGCATAAAACACCTTTGCATGTGTAACAACACATTCAGGCTACCAGATCGAGAGACCATGAGAAACAGACAAGAACAAAAAGTATCTGAAAAATGTAGATAATAAAGTCCTTTGTCTTACCCAGGGATTTCCAACCAGCAAGTCTACAAGCAAACATAGTTAAGTAAAGTGAAAGTCAGGTCATTTTTAGCTCATGGTATATTTCACATGGAATTATATTAGACCCACATCTCCACTGATTCAGGTACAAATGAAATTTTATCCCCAGATTAAATGACCAAAATTTAAAAAAAGAAATGAACAGCATTTAGAACTTTGTCTAATCCTATTCCAAGAAAACTACAGGAAAAGTGGGAAGGAGGGCTTCAGTTAGTTTGTAAAATAAATGAAAAAGAAAACAAATTGTCTAAATAAAATATAAAGAAGGTCAATATTAATAACTATAATAACTTGTATATCTTGTTTATTAGAGGCAACCTCATTTTTAAACCAGTCTCTTTACAATATCCCCTTTCATAGAACAAAGTGACTTAGCTTGGATGATAAACTATATAGCCAGTGGATTTATAAGTTCCATGCCTCAATCACATTAAGCATCAATCTAAGAAAATTATAGGTATGCAATAAAGGATTTTATAATTGGTCTTGAAAGATAATTCAGTGGTATAGTGCTCTTCTGGCATAGCTGGGGTTCTACCCAGTGCCATCACAATAAATTGCACCAGTAATTTATTGTCGACAAATTAATAATTAAGTGTCTGAACGAACTGTCTGTGGTTACTTCTCATTTTTAGAAGATACTTGGGATGACCACTTCTGAAAGCCTGACCACATGCAATGGACAAAGGCAATGGACAGATTTTCCAGCATCTTCAAAAATTGCTATAATTTTCATAAATGATCACAGAGTAAATTATTTCTGTACTTACTGGGAGAGTTATCTATTTTTCTGGTTACTTATTTTTCTTTTCTACTTTCCCCTCTGTTTCTTTGGATTCTTTTTTTAGTGGCCTGTTGTTTTTCATAATTCTTCATATCAGTGAAAGTCAAACTTAAAAGATCTTTACGGAGTGGGTCTCTGTTAAGTATAAAAATATTTCATTTATAGCTTTCAGTTCTTATCTATTTCTTTTTGAAGAATTTGATCATGAATTATACATTCCAGCACAGCATGAAATATTCAACTCATCTTCTTTCATTCTAGGTCAGCCTACCACACAAAGCAGTTTGAGCATGGTGAGCGGTTCTGTGAATAGCAGCATCCCCGGGTGATTTGATAGTATTTCCTCTTAGCAGTTAGCATGTAAAAAAACCCACCACGCAAGCATTTCATATCCAGTGCAGTCTTTGTAAATCATCCAATTAGCTGAAACAGAAACTTTATATTATGGTATGCTTCCCTAATCACAGCAGTCCTTTCCGAGGAGAATGTAAGAAATGACATTGCAGCAAAATGAATTATCATCATAGGAAGCCACAATTAGATATATTTTAGGGAACAGAAAGACCAGGTTGTGAGATGTTTTTAAGAAAGATATTCATCATCAATTTGATTGGGAATTGCTCAGTTGTTCTCTTCAGCTTAATTACTTATCAATTAAAATTTTCCTATATCAAATCTAAATACAGATAGAAATTGTTTTGTTATCTCCATTAACAGAGGGACCCTGCCCTCTAACCCTAAATGATGTCCCTGAACCCAAGGACAAACTTTAGTGGGAGAGGAAATGAATCAAGCATTATGGCAGTGCTCAACCTTCATTCTGCTTATTTTTCTTTCTCCATAGGCTGTATAATCTGTCTTAACCTATATGACTGCTAAGCGGTTTCAGCACACGCCTATAATTCCAGCACTCAAGAGGCAGAGACAGGGAGAACTCTGTGAATTTGACACCAGTCTGGTCTACAGAGCAAATTCCAGGACAGGCTCCAAAGCTATATAGAAACCCTATCTTGAAAAAAAAAAAAAACAAACAAACATATATATTGTGATCATGTTTTTGTATTTTGTTTGTAAAAACTTACAATTTCCTTGCTTTGAATTTCTCAAAGAACTTTCTTCACTCACACTCTTCATATACTGACAAACCTTTCACAACACAGCAGATAGAATGCCAGGGTCATCAGAACATAATTCTCTTTCCTTTCGTACCTTGGGCACAGAAGATTTTGCAGTCTTTGTCTCTGTCGTGGCCCCAAGTGGCTAGCTATCACATTTCATCCTCGATTTTAAACACTTGGTGGAAAAGTTGTTATCACATAAGATACGCTATTAGAGAAGGAACTTTACCCCACTATTCAAGTTACTAAATGCTGCCCACGTTTAGACATGATGTTTTCTTTATCTTCAACATATCGGATAAGAATTGCAAATTCACATTATGTTTTAAACATGTTGGGATTGTAGACAGTTCTTTTAATCATGATCTTGAATGTAAAGGGAAGGTTAGACAGAAACCCATCAGTAACGTGGTACGTGTACTGTGAGACAGCAACAATCACTTATCCATTTAAATTGATAAAATTTTGCAGTCTTTTTACCATTGCATAGGAAGAGCTTGAAGCCAATAACTGTGACTGAATTTCTACCCAGAAAATTATCACTGGAACAAAAAAAATATAGCATAATAACTTCTACTTTGGGAATCAGATTGAACGGAAGAGAAAATGGTTAGTGGTTGTGAAAAAAGTATTAATCCATGCTGCATAATAGTGTAAAAAAATTGTATGGTAAAGTCATAATTTGAAGGTCATAAATTATATTAATCAAATATATTGAATTATTGACATTATTTTTTAAGTAAACAAGCCAGAACATTACAAATGAGGCTGTTGAACACTGCAAATGATAATTGATTGTATTTAACAGGATGTTATAAATCATATAAACATCATTATTTTCACTAAAAAGCTTGTATCAAAGAAATAACAGATATTAAGTGTATTGTGTGTGTATATGGGTATACATGTTTGTGTATGTGATGGGACACATGCATGGGGATGAATTGTATGTTCATGGATGGAAAGGTCAGATCTCACTATCAGAAGTCATTCACTTTTAATTTTGAGACATGATTCCTAACTGAGATCTGGAACTCACTGCTGAGGCTCCTAAGGTGACCATCCTATTATCCTTGACTGTCTACCCAGCACTGGGAATAAAAATATATGTACCACACCCAGTTTCTTATGTGGGTATTAGGATCCTATTTAAGCTATCATTATTAAATAGAAATACTTTATTGACTATAAATCTACCCTTTCATATTCAAAATTATGATCAACTTAATTCTTATCTCAAATTGATGAATGAGATCTTGGGTGATGTTAACAAACTAAACCTGAGTATTTTACCAAGCATCAGATCAGGCGCATACAGCCTCAAACTTTTAATCAAATTATATTATTTAGAATATGCTCTTTCCTCAAACTTTTAGGCAAACATACAAAATAATTAAAAAGCCAAAGAGTATGTTAGGAATTTTTCCTAATGGAAGCTCTCTAACGATGCAAATTCCCAACAAAGTCAAATCAAAACAAGCAGTCCTTTCTCTCCTTGACAGTTAGTATCCTCTATCACAGTTGAGGAATGGAAATGAGGAGTGGAAAACATTTACTCTCTGGAGGATGGACAGGTTTCATGTTCCTGGCATAGAAGGATGAGTCATGGGATAATTTTATATTATGCAATCCTCTCATTTTTTTGTATGTGCATGTTCATATATGTTTGGGTTTATGTGTAAGTACATATACACACGTATCCCTGTGCACATGGAGTCCTGAAGTTGATATGAGGGTTTTGTTCTCTTCATTATCTATACATTTAATTTTTATTTACATTCCTTTGTTATTTATTTATTTACTTCTATATGATGACTGCTATTTCCCCCCACTTCCTTCCCTCCTCTTCCCCAGTCCCTCCCTCTACATTACCCTTCACTTCCCCAGGAATCCACTCTTCTTCAATTTCTATTCAGAAAAGAGCAAGCCTCCCATGCGTATCAACAAAACATAACATATCAAGTTGCAGTAAGACTAAGAACCTACCTTTCTACTAAGGCTGGAAGAGGCAATCCGATATGAGAAATACAATCCCAAAAGCCAATTAAAAAAAGTCAAAAGGAGCCCCTATTACCCTTGTTAATGAGTCCCACACGAAGGCCAAGCTACATAGCTGTCACATATACACAAAGGGCATATGCTAGTTTATGCATGCTCCCTGGTTATCAGTTTAGATTCTGTGAGCCCTTAGGAACTTAGGTTAGTTGATTCTGTGGGTTTCTTGCAATGTTCTTGACTCCATTGACTCCTACAATCCTTCCTCTTCAGCTATATTTCCCAGGCTCCATTTAATGTTTGGCTATGAGACCTGCACCTGGTTTCATCAGTGAAACAGATTTTAACAATAAATTAACACTATTTCATAAATCATCAATTTTCTATACTTCAGCCCTAACTCGTGTTTTCATTTACTATGTTGGTGGTGGCTAGATTCAAGTTTTACAATTCTGCAATAATGAGGATTGTTTTTAGAATTACAAACTTCAGTTTAGAATATGTATAATGATTTTCTTACCATGATTGCACTCTTCAATAAAGTTCTACAGTGGAAACAAATCAATGAAAAAAGCAAAAGATAGAAAAAGTATTAAAGTACAAGATTACATATTTCTTTTCTTATTTTAGGAATTTGATATCCTAGATGATAAAAAGTTGAACATTGCCACTAATATTTCATGAGCATATTTAGATGAAAACTTCATTGCTATCTTAGGATATTTTAGAATCTACAATCACATTATACTGAAAATGTTACATTAAGGGTCTGGAGACAGCTCATTCTGAAAATTAGTTTGGAACCACAGAAACAACACAAAATACCTGGGTGGTGGTGTGCATTATAAACTTATCACTGCAGAAGAGACAAAAGTAAGATAATCCCTGAAACTAAAAATAAAACCTGACAAGGTTTAAAACATGTCTTTTATAGATTGTGGACATATACAGTGAAGTCTCAGATTATATATTATGCAGGGAATTGGATTCAGAGTGGTATTACCATGTACTCAGCCAATAATTTAGGAAGGAGGATACAATCAAGAGTTTTAAATTTAGCATGGTCTAAGAGTCATAGATACTATCAAAATGTGAAGGCAGAACTAGATTCATATCCATATCCAAGTGTACTTCAGCAAAACTTTATCATCTTCTTCAAAGAGAAAACAGTTATTATAATATGGACAATGGGTGTATTTTCAGGTGTTCATTTCTCATTATGTTGCTTTCCATTTTCTCCAGGCACATGTTTTCCAAAATTTTTGTTTCAGAAAACTCACCTCACCAGGGGATTTCTTATGACAAACAAAAAGCAAACTTTCACATACAGAGAAACATGTATTTTTACCCAGAAGAAAAGTTAGATCTTGCTGTGTGTGTCCCCAGGCCTCTATAAAAATTCACAGGTTAAGTTCTGCCACCTTAATAAGAAACTCCAAACAGACTTGATCAGCTAAAAGAAAGTTGTTTTTATTCCAAGCACATTAAGATATACAAATAAATCACAGTAAAACATTGCTTTTGGCTTTCCTTATTTATAACGCTTTATGACAAAACTATAAAGTAAACTTTGAAGTACTTTCTAACCCCACAAGTATCATTGAAAACAATTTCATGCTGAGTACAGTAAATCATTTGACTTGCCACTAAGTTCCATCCTCATCTATGTATCTGCTTATTTTAGAAATTATTGGGAAATAATAGCTCACTGAAAACAAGTAAGTCAATTAATTTGTAAACTCAGGTTTATGCTGCTGAATTTTGTTCAAAAGATGTCTGACTCTGAAATCCTTAATGGTTGTTAGCATTGTTTTTATTTCCCTAAATTTGTACATCTTTTAGAACATAGTTATTAGCATAGTTTTTATTTCCCTAAATTTGTACAACTTTTAGAACATCTAAAATTTTTCTGTTTACCATTATAGAATTCAGTTTTTAAAAAAGGAATTTTTTAAATAAATGTTTAAGGGCATTTTATAGGCACCCTCACCCAGTGCCTCCAATGGAAAGTTGTTCCTTCATGCATATATATTAGATATATATTATTCCATGAAAAATACATTGCATTGCTGTGTGCATGTGTTTATTATATTTTGAATATTAGACTGAAGTGAAAATAACATGTTTTTAGTAGCTATACTATTCTCCTGTATACATAAAGAAGAATTTGCCAAATTTTTTCTACATTTGCTCATATAAATGTTGCAAGGAGAGGCCGCTTGTTTGTCTAGGCCACCCCATTAGCTTAGACCCAAAACAACTGCACAGAAACTGTATTAATTAAAACATTGCTTGGCCCATTAGTTCTAGCTTCTTATTGGTTAACTCTTATATTAATTTAGTCCATTTCTATTAATCCTTATATCGCCATGAGGCAGAGACTTACAATAAGATTCGGCATGTCTGACTATGGCGGCTCCATGGTGTCTCTCTGACTCTGCCCTACTTCCTCCAAGCATTCAGTTCCATCATTTCCTGCCTTGCTATAGGTCCAAAGCAGTTTCTTTATTCATTAATGGTAATCACAGCTCACAGAGGGGACTCTCTGTGAACAAATTTTTTCCTAATTTACAAATAAACTTTGTATAAATTTCTGCTGTGCCTTTGATATTGTCTAATTATTTAAAAGCACTAAAAAATTATAAAATTCTGATTAAAAATTCAAGACTGTAGTATTTTTTGTCTGTCACAAAACTTTTTAGGAATGAAATCAATATATTCTTTTGAAGCAATATACATATTAATATCAAAACAAAATGAACACTCATTGGTTCGTTTAGGTTTAATTGTTGAAATTCTCCCCAACTTCTAAGGTGACTGTATGGGTTACAGCTATTAGGGGAAAGATTTCCCCAGTGAATTTTTGTAACTCTGAAGATAAATATATCCTGACAGTCATGAGCCATGCCATATCATACAACATCTTCATACAAGAGATGTATTGGGAGATGCACACGAGAGTGTTTGTTTCTGCCCAGATGAGAAAAAGTAAGAAACTGAGAGGGAGTCAGGCTTTATATATGATTTTTTCAGGGTAGAGATATCTGGGGGGGGCGGGGGGGCGGTGGCATTACCAGGTTCAGGATTGGAAGAATTTCAAGTTCTGAGCTTGGATCAATCCCAGGGATATGTGGGATTTCAAACTCAGACAATGGTGGGATTTTGAGTTTAGGTATTGGTGGATTTTTGAGCTTTGAGATTGTGGAGCGGCAGGCTTTGAATTCAGAGAATGATGGGTTTGGGTGAGTTTTAAAACCCGGAAATAATCTTTGACCTTTTGCCCTAAAGTTATTATTAAAATATTTATCAATTATGTCATTTTATCTTACATGTCTCCTGTATTTTCTTATTGAAATGCTTATGCATTTTTTGTTCAATAAGTACTTTCATATTTACCTATGACTTTTCCAAATACTTTCCCATTTTGTCAGGATTTCTTCTTGAGGTAACTGGAAGGGGCTATAAGTCTATTAGAAGTCCTTGAGAAATACAGAACAAAATCTGTCATCGTACCCCAATTAATTTTCAATAATTCCCCATTGAAATAATCAAACAAATCCATATTTTCATATTATTGTTTATTGATTTAAAACATATTCTGTAGCAATAATCTTGGAAATGTTACCCTCTGTCCCTTCATTAATTTTTATATGTTTCTTTAGAAAAATAGAGTCACATTATACTTTAGAAAGTACATGACCATTCTTAGATTAATATATTTTGTGCTCTGTTTAGTTTAAAAGACTATATGCCACTATAATTTAGAAAGCAGCTGCTATACATATTAATTTTAAGTGTCTATTAGGGGATTTATAGCTTTTTTAGCAAATTATATATCCGCTTAAAAATTTGTAGTTGGTCATTTTTAGTCTTTAACTCCTTTAACTCTTTGGGGGACCCACCACCCATCTCCCAAGTAAATCACACAGAGGCTGATTCTTTTTTATAAATGTCTAGCCTTAGCTTAGCTTATTTTTAATCACCATTTCTTAACTTAAATTATCCAATATACTTAATACCTTTTGGGTTTTACCTTTCTCTGTTTCTGTATTTCTTTATTTCTTATTCCCTGGCTTGTCGTGCACCTGGGTAGCTGGGCCCTAGCATCCTCTTTTTGTCTTTTTGCTCCTTGATTTGTCCTGTCAAATTTCTCCTGTTATTTATTTTCTCTGCCTTGCAGTTCCACCTATTCTTTCTCCTGCCTTGCTATTAGACATTCAGCTCTTTTTAAACAATCAAGAATTTTAGACAGGCAAGATAACACAGCTTCACAGCAATAAGAAAATGCAGTATAAAGGAATGCAGCACATCTGTGAATCTTTAAACAAATATTCCACAGCATAAACAAATGGTACACATCTTTAAATAATATTTTTAAATAAGAATTCTAATATATCAAATTATATGTATACATATATATATATGTATACTACATTTTTGTACATGATAGAACACTTTTTTTGTTAAACACAGTGTAAAACATTCAGGATTATGCATCAAAATTGAGTCTATTACGACAGGGAATGTTTGACCCAGTGCCTGTGTCTCAAATGAGAACTCCAACACTGACAGAGACTGAGAGTCTTGACATCACAGCCTTCCTGGTGTCCTTAGCTGTCTTTACAATGCATTTATCAGTAGACAAAGTTAGAGTCCCAAGAAAGAGAGTCTGGAAGAAGTTGTAGTTGATATGTCACTTTTTAGCCCATTCTAATAAGTAAATGAAATTACTAAGTAAGTCTGAAGAGAGCATAATAAGACTCCCTCTTTAAATTGATGAATTTCAATAACTGACAAACTCTTTAAACTCACCATTACTGTGCACCACAAAAAAATCCTCTAGTGATCTCCCACATCATAGGAATTACTTCCAGAAAGTTCTTGATGAGAATGAGTGAAAAAACAATTTTCCTCTTGCTTGTGAATCAATTTATACTGGCAAGAAACTTGTGTACTTGAACATATTAAAAATCATAGTAATTTGGAGATAGACTAATTTCTAAATGAAGGTTTTTAATACCCAAAGTTCATTGTACATGCCAACTTTAAATCACAAACCCTATGCTATAATCTAACCAAACGCAATGTGCAGCTTTGCTTTAAAAGACCCTCTTTAAACAACTTGTTTCTAGATCCCAAATCTATACATACCCACCATTAAATTCCCTTTGTTAGTCACTGAATTTGTATGGAATTTTCTGGGTACAGAAATTGAATATGTTTATTCTATGTGATTGTTAAATTTTGTTGTGGCCTTTGTGAATGGTGGACAGTCATCAGAGCTCAGTGTTGAACAGAGAGATTCAGTGAAGTATATCTTGTCACACAGAGTGAGACTTCTGACATAGAAACAGTAGGATATAGTAAGGGTTCTAGAACTTCATTTTATTATTAATAAATTGTGGTTTCTTTCACGGGGTTTCCAATACTGAGTTTATTTTGTTTCTTAGGAATAGATTCTTGGGTCTAAGTCAATTCCCTAGAGATAGATTAATTGGCTAGTATGGGCAAGGCACTGGATTCAGTCCCTAGAACTAACTAGTTAATTAAGTAATTAGGTAAATTCACAGTGACACAGTCACCATCTAATTATCTTTGTTTGGTTATGTTTTATTGGGTAAAAGAGAAATAAACACAAATCCCACCTGAAAATCATATCAGTTTTGATTAGTCTGTTGTATAGAACAGTCACTTGGGTTTATTACTTTTTTGCTTTCAGTTTTTTTCACTACTGATTTGTTTCTGAATGCTGAACCAGGCTGAAAAAGCACTCCGATCTGCACAGACATCTCTGTAAACTAAAGAATATAAGAGCTGAAAAGCAGAGAAAAGAACTGGGGAATAAATGATCTTCTGAGCTCATGGCTATCGTTAACTCAGCAGCTATGCATAAAGGCAGAGGGGTCATGAAAGTTGAGACCCAAACAATGAGCTATGGATCAAGGAGAGACTCACGAAAATCTACCACTCACTCTTTAACTATTGTTAACTAATGGATTATGAGAGGAAGGAAGACATTATAGCCATGTAGTCAGTAGTGAGCACACAGTCTCTAGGAGATGGTTCATATCATATCCTTGGTCACAGAGATAGCCGAGACAAAACTCTAAGGGGACACAAACAAAACAATTTGTATTGAATATCAAAAGAGATTTGCGAGAAAAGATGAGCTGAAAAAGATGTGAAGAAAATAAGAGAATGAAGAATGGGGAGGTAACTAGGATACACCAAGTCCCTAAAAGAAATTGTATTATATGATGTGTGTGTGTGTGTGTGTGTGTGTGTGTGTGTGTGTGTGTTTGCGTGGACTAATAAGACAAGAAATTAAGTTGGTGATAGATATGGTGGCACATGTCTGCCTGAGAAAGAAGTGAGGAACATCATGTATCAAGGCCAGCCTATGATAGATACAAAGATCCTACCCACTAAAATCTAAATATGTTTTAATGGATACTTGAGTGTTGAAAGAAGATAGAAAGCTAATTTTAACAGTCAGGGATTTTTCATTATTTTGGTATTGAATAAATTCATAAAAATGTTTTGACAGTAAAAGCGTGAATTCCAAGGTTCACAGATTGCTACTCTAACACTATAGATGTTTGTTGAGATGGGAAGATTTAGGATCTCCTTAATTCTACTTACTGATTTATTTTTTTAAGTTTTCAAGTTCGGCATAACAAATACACATATAAGCTCAAACACACACACACACACACACACACACACACACACACGCATCTTTGACATCAGTACTAACAAATGCATAGTGCATTCCAATGTTGTTTCTTGAGAGAGGAATACTAATAAAATTGAAAGTATTTTTTTCATTTTTGTTTTGCTAAAATTTCTAATACAGAATGTTAAAAACTACTACGATTGCTTGAGTGCCTAACTCAGAGCTGGTAACTCTTAAGACTTTCTAATATTACACGAATATCTATCTGCTCTTCTCATGAAGGAGGCTGGATAATGTAGGATAGAGATAGGTTGCCAAGGAAACTACTTATATAATTAGAGGGTTTAAGCTTTTGTCCTCAACCAGGGACCTCTAGGGAGAGCAGCATTGTTGAAGGTTTAGTTGCTCACCAACAGCCAATTAGGCATTTTGTCCTTTCTAGAGAGTGAAATCGCCATTAATACCCAAAGGATTGTATTTGAGACTCTTCTCATTGCAGCAGCAGAGGAGAGGAATGTCACACACTTCCCATTCCCCATGCCAGACACACTTCTTCATCTGGCTGATTATCTTCATCATTTGCAGGGCTCCGAGCAATAGAATAAACTAGTTTCCTTGGGGCCTGAGAGCTAGCCCAGAAAGTAACTTGAGGAGCGAATTGCATTAACCTGACTATATAGCAAACATCCCAGGTGTTTGGTTGGTATCTATGGTTGTGAAAGCCTTAGCCTGAGCCATTGTTTATAAGAGGCAAACACTATTTCCAGTATCATAGAGCTATAACTGTTTTGGATTAGAGGTCATTCTGATGTCTGTGGGAAAAGTACTTAGTGTGTGGTTGAATCAAACCTTTAAAATCTTTCAGATGTCAGTACTGTCACAGACCAGTGCTTCCAAATGCATGGTCAGTCCTAATGTCTTTCTTACATCTTAGAATTATGGTTGGGTAGAGTTTTGGTATGCCAGCACAACACCATATTCCAATAATTTAATCTAAAGTCAGAGGGTTGTGAAATCAGATACAGTGGTTGACAAAACAAGATTATTTAAAAGGATTGAAATGAACATAAGATAATTCTGACTCATGACTTACAGCATTACATCTTCCTGCAATTGAGATGTTCTACTCAGTCAAGGTTAAGCATTCTGTGGAGTTTCAAATAAGTTTGGCTCCTTCAAAGAGTTTCTTCCTTAGAATTTTTTACTTTTCAAAGAACTAAGTAAAAAACAAAGAGAAATATAATTATATTAGTATGACTCCATTCCATTCACTTTCACATTAGGGACAGATAGAAACACACACACATGCACACACACACACACACACACACACACAGATGGACAAGAGAGATTTTGTTGAAACTATCAAAGGAATCAGTAAGAATGTTCTGAACTCAGCGTGGACTCTATTGTTAGGAAAGCAATATAAACGTACTTGGATTTGAAAGA
This sequence comes from Microtus ochrogaster, assembly GCF_000317375.1. NCBI lineage: Eukaryota > Metazoa > Chordata > Mammalia > Rodentia > Cricetidae > Microtus > Microtus ochrogaster. The sequence goes on along the minus strand of NC_022009.1, from coordinate 1,058,648 downwards.
CATGCAAGGAAGAGAAATCTAGCCACCTTTATATGAACTACCTTCATGCAAGGGAAGGTAAACCTTGCTCCTATCTGTAGGAAAGGAGATGCTGTGATAACTTGCCAAAGGTAGACTGTAGCCCTCTCACAGCAGTGGGATTCCTAGGTCTCACTTTTCTGAATGATTTCCATCCAATGGCTTTTCAGCAAGACTTTGCCGCAGACACTCTGGACTGATGATAGAAGGTTTTTAGAAGATGTATACTGCAAAAAGCCATAAGGTAATTTGTAATTACATTTTCTCAGTGAACGCAGAAATTAAAAATAATGAAAAACCCCTTTCTAACATTTGCTGAAAGGGAGAACAACTTGTAACGTGTCTCCACTACTAGCAGCATTTCCAACACTTGTCATTATTGCTTTAATGGAGTGCTTTTCCAACTTGAGTCCTGGCACTTATTTACCGCAAGCTTCTGAAGGATGGGAAATTGAATTCCTGAGGCTTCCTGCAGTTCTTGCCTCTGAGCAAGTCAGGATCTGTCAGCCCAAGGAACCAAGAAGGCAAAGGGACACTTTTGGTGACAGGCAGAGACGAAGGGAGCATAGTCCGTGTTATAAAGGCCCAGAAAGAATGACTAAGCCACAAACATAATCTGCCAGAAGCATTACTAGTGTGTCGAACCTCATTTGGGGCTTGAGAGTGTCTACCCTTCTTGTAGAAGCATATATATATATATATATATATATATA
>NC_022009.1:1052642-1057817 GCF_000317375.1 Microtus ochrogaster | reverse complement strand
TATATATATATATATATATATATATATAGAGAGAGAGAGAGAGAGAGAGAGAGAGAGAGAAAAGAATGATTGACTCTGTCTTATCCTACATGTTAACATAATTGTTTTATAAAATTTTAATATTATTGATCACTAAAATGTATTTTAATGTATAATGAAAGTTTTTCTGCAATGGATTTTTAATATTCACATTCTGGAAAGATTAATAAATAGAAAGGATTTTTGTCTTGTCTGGATTTTTATTTTTTGTAACTATAAGTGCAGAATGTGTATATGTGTGTGCTTATGTTTTCAATCAGTTATTTCATAATGATTACATTAACATAATGAGTGCGGGGTAGAATGTTCAGTTTGTTGAAATGTGATTTCGTATATAATCTCCCTGGAGCTTTCTTTCACACGCATTTTTTACATAGGAGTCACAAGCTGAGAGGAAACTACAGAGTAAATTAATCCATATTCTTTGAGGTTCTCTTTACGAAGATGGCCAAAGAACACAAACATCACTCATACTTGTTTGGATAAAACTGTAACCAGTCTTTACCTTGAAGATGTTTTAGGAAACTTTGTAAACCTTCAGTGTCTTACTGAGTATTAGCAAACAGCCTTTGATTTGAGAGTTGTCTGGACAGCAAATTATTGGATTAAACTATGCCCTAAAGCAATCCTCTGGCTAAAGTATAACTCAGTATTACTGTTGATAAATTATATTGGTTTTATCTAATTAGAAATTCTGGGGGCCTGTTTTTTTAATCTGATGCCTATTAATTGTTATTATAGCAAATTGTTAGATTTAAGGTCAGAATTTATTTTTATATTCTAATGACTAAGAGAAAAGAAAACATACAGAAATGATGTTTAATTAAAATTATATGAACTTCAACTTACATCATTCTGATGATGGCATATGTTAGTTTCTTATTCATTCTCAGGCACTGCTAAAGCATTATTTCTTTTCATACTTTCAAGGAAATAAGTTGGATTAATAATGCAAAACCTCCAGATGTTAAAGATACATAGTGGCATTTGCATCAAATATGTAGATTTTTATGAATAAACATGGTGATTTGTGGTTTTCAAAAGAAATATGAATTCAGTTTCCTTGTAACATAATTACAAATATAGAACATTTCAAGTGAATTACACTTCTTGTCCTTTTCAAACATGATTCTTTTTTAGAAAACAATTATTCGAAAGACAACTAATGCAGCTCACTGTGCCCCCGCCCCCATCTGCGCTCTATGCACTACAATACAGTTCACGAGCTTTGGGCAAGGGGCTGGAGGTTGAAATACACAAAAATACACAGAGACAGACAGATACACGGACGTCTAATCACTGGTAAAAAAATCCTTTATTTAGTAGCACCATGGAGGCTTAAATACCCAGCAGTCAAGAGGGCCAACAGGTGAAAACCCCATCCTCTGAATCTCAAGGCACAGCTTTTAGTAACTCCAATCAGAAGGCTCTAGCAGGGAAAAGCAACTGAAGGCCAGGACTCCAAATAGTCCCAACAAACTAAAAAATTGGGGTGAGTAGCAAATTGGTGTGTTGGTATATAGTTACCAGCTGAAGAACAAAATAGCAAATTTATACTAAAAATATATGGAAAGAAAATGGTAAAGTTGATACCCAGGAAAAGCACTAAAGGAATTCATCATTGTATTAAATGGAAAATGTTAGGCACCCAGAGACAAGTTTACTCATCTGTGACCTTACTCGTGTGTGAAATCTTAAATATTTACCCAATAGAAATGGGAAAGGAACGATGGTTACCTGAGAGAAGAGAGTGTGTGGACCAGGGTCTGGGGTCTGGAGTGTAGTGAGGAAACGGCTCATCCTTGGGTGCTGAAATACAATAATACGAGGCACAAAATCCTTTTGTAACTTGACCAGAAGGATAGATGTATAACATTAATGTACTTTATCCTTCCAAAAGTCACAAGAAAATATTTTTTTGTGGCTGGAAATATAGCTCTGTTGGTAAATTGGTGGCTGCAAACCAGGAGTCTCTGAGTCTGTTTATGGAACCCAATAGAATGTGGGCCCAGCAGTGCACATTTGTGTTACCAGGTAGATGAGACTGACACGGGGGCCATCGTACTTCCAGTCAGTCCAAGGAGATGAATCAGTGAGCTTCAGGTTCAGTGAGAGCCTGTGTTTCAAAGACTAAGGTGGAGAGTTATTGAGAAAAATATCGGACACCAGGCTTTTGCCTCTACATGAACACATGTGCATGCATCATTCTGGACTTATACAACCTCACAAATTCAAATATGAACATACTTTCACAAGAAACAAAAAAGGAAAGATTATTTTTATTTTAAAATGCTTTAATTTGAAATAAATCACTTCTTGCTTCCCTTTCTTTCTCCAAGACTTCCCTGCCTTTTTCCTTCAAACCTTTCAATGTGCCCCTTTTCAAGTTGATATCTTTTTTTAGAAGAAGTATATATTTGTTACGCATGAGTGTGTGTCTTGTGTGTGTGTGTGTGTGTGTGTGTGTGTGTGCAAATATACCTAGAATTAGTGTCATCATGGATATTAGGAAAAATGTATCGCTTCCACTTTGCTAGACTAGCTTAATTCTTTGCTATTTTCTAAATCTTATCTTTGTATCCACAGTTAAGTAAAGGAAGCTCCCAAACCTCATCAAAAAAGCTTCTCTTTGAAGCAAATGGAGACCATCACAGAAGACCGTATCTAGATACAGTGCAGAAATCAAGAGAATTTGCCAGACTCAGCCCTGTTAGATACATCTAGTTCACAGCCCCTGCACCTATGGCTCAGGGAATATCAGAGCAGCATAACATCAAGAGTAGAAGAGCCAGAATATCAAGAGTCTACTTTAAAATGGACTCTCAATAGAAATGACTGCTTTAAACCAGGCCAAACAATAGGAGTTTCAATAGGCATGGGAAGGAGAAATTGTGTGTGGTCCTGATGCCAGACAAAGAGCTACAGGCCACTACTGACTTCTGGGAAAAGAATTATCCACTACCTGGGATAAGTCCCTTTTTATTAGTTGTTCACTGCAGAGTGGACAGCTTGTGTCCATTATACACAAAAAATGAAAATGCCTCAGCAGGGTGTATTAATGTTTACCTGTGCTTAAGCAAAGAAAAAAAATATTTTAAAAAGGATCTGTCATAAATAACTTTTCAGGAGATAAATATGCTTATCCTGATTTAAATGTTGTACAATATGTACATTTAAATTCATAATGCTGCATTCAGATCTATTGTTTATATGTCTGTGTGATAATTGAACTTTAATTTTATTTTAGATATAAAAATAAATTTTTACAGAAATGTAGAGTTCCTTCAGTGGCTCCATGTGTCTCCTGTACTTCCAGAGGACCAACCTTACAGACAGTACCAACGTTGATTAGTCAGTGGTTCTAAGTGTTACCTATTCTTCCAGAGGACCCACCTTTAGGGACAGTGCCCATATTGGGTGGCTAAACAACTTCTTTTGGCTTCATTCCATAAAGACACAATGCTTCTGAACTTAGTGGGCATTGACACTCACACAAATACATTCACACAGAGACAAATACATACAAACACAACTTAAAACCTTAAATAGTTAATAGTTTAAACATTAGTTTTGAATTAAAGTAAAATTTTATTTTGTGATGTTTAATATTTCCAATAGGAATATTTATTACAATTCTTTTCCACAATGATAGGAAGAAGAAAAATGGTATCCTTAAATCAAGGAAAAGACAAACAAAAATTATAAGAAATTAACAAATCATTTAAAGAATTCCAAGAAAGCAAACAAAGGAAGGAAATGGTTTAAGACCCAGAAATGGAAATAGAAATAATAAATAAAACACAAGCAGAAAATTGTAGAAATGGAAATTCTATGAAGTGAACAGAAACCACAAATATAAAGATTACCGAAAAAAAAACAAGAGATGGAAAAGAGAATCTCAAACAGTGAAAATACTATAGAAGAAATAGATATAGTGAAATTTAAACATTTAAATTTGACATTTAAAGAAAATGTTAAATCTAAAAAATTCATAGCTCAGAACAAATAAGAAAATTGGGATACTATAGAAAGAGCAAACCTAAGAATAATAGGATTAAAAGAATGACAGGAATTCCAGTACAAAACACAGAAAGCATATTTAAGAAAATCATAGAAGAAAATGTTTCTAATATAAAGAAGGACATACCTAAAATGTACAAGATGCTTACAGAACACCAAATATGTTGGACCAGGAAAGAAAGTTCCAATCCCACTTAATAATCAAAGTATTAAACATACAGAAGAAATTATATATGTATATGTATATATACATTTTTAAATTTTTATTTATTTATTTTTAGAAACAATCTTTTCTCATATACATACCTATTCCAGTTCCCACTCCTTCCTTTTTTCCTGCTCCCCCTCATCCTCTCTACCCCACCACCCGTACACTCATCACAGAGCGTAAGGCTTCCTCTGGGCCTTCAACAAAGTCTGACACATCACTTTGAGTCAGGACCAAAATCTTCCCAACTAATTTAGGTTGAGCAAAGTATCCCTTCAAAAATAATGGGCTCTAAAGAGTCAGTTCAAGTACTACGGATGAATTCTGGTCCCACTGCCAGAGGCCCCATAGACTGCCCCAACTACACAACTGTCACCCACACTGGAAACAGTATAAGGCTGTCCACTCTTACCATATCTATACAGTATAATACTTGAATTCTAGCTAGAGTACCAAAACAACTAAAGGATTTAAAGAAGATACAAATTGGAAAGAAGGAAATCAAAGTATAACTGTTTGTAGGTTATATATTAGTATTCATAAGCAGCCCCTAAAATCTACCAGGAAACTCTTACAGCTGATAAACACATTAAATGAAGTGGCTGGTTATAAGATTAACTAAAAAAAAAATAGTAACCTTTCCATATAAAATTGACAGACTATGAAGTAAAACAATACCCTTCACAATAGCCACAAACAATATAAAGTATTTTTTTTGGTAACCCTAAGCAAGCATGTGATAAAAACTTCAAGTCTTTGTAGAAAGAAATTTAAGAAGTATCAGATGAGCCGGGCGGTGGTGGCGCACGCCTTTAATCCCAGCACTTGGGAGGCAGAGGCAGGCGGATCTCTGTCAGTTCGAGACCAGCCTGGTCTACAGAGCTAGTTCCAGGACAGGCTCCAAAACC
>NC_022009.1:1045989-1052542 GCF_000317375.1 Microtus ochrogaster | reverse complement strand
AAAAAAAAAAAAAAAAAAAGAAGTATCAGATGAAAAGGTCCCATATTCATGAATAAGTAGAATTAGCATGGTATAATAAATAGTTTGAAATAATTCCATAGTTTATATTTTATAAAACACATTATTATTGATAATATAAATACATAATATATACTATTGCTGGTGCATATAAATTGTGGAGTATAGGATACTGGGCATAGTTTTATATGAATTTATGAAAACTTTAATATTTTGATTTTTATAAGATAAAATTTCAAGTTATGTGCTAATTATAATTCATATATTACAGAGCCTTACATTATATATTTAAGAAATAATTCATATGTATCTATTGCTTCTTTGATATAAATGTTTTAATATTCACTTTAAGATACTTAATGTATTTCAAATAATTTGCTATTTGCATAAGACTTACTAAAAGATGTCATGTATATTTAACCTGCCTCTTTTAAACTTTTGATATTAGATAACAGTGATTTATTTATAAGAACAAAGAACTTAACTTTGATTCAACATGATAATGAAAGTAATTGATTTTATAACATTAGTGCTCTGCTAGTTCTTTGTTTCAGAAACATGATATATTTAATAACGTTTGATAATATCGCCTACATCTGCAGTCTCCAGCATTTCTTTGTCTTCCTTTGCACATTATGATTTCAACATTCTGAAAAGTGTTACTTTGACTTTTTTTTTTTTACAATGATATTACATTTTTGCTTCTCTGGTGTTTCCTCTAAGTCAATAAACTTTCTAATGTTTTCATTGGCTTTCCCTTTCGTAAAAGTTCTGTATAGTCAGAGCAGGCAGACTGCCTCAGATTATGTGACGAACAATATTGGAGGGCTTGTTGGACGTTACAGTGCTGCATTGATTCATTTCTGAAATTCATAGAATACAGAAATAACTGTATTGTGAATGTGACTTCCTTCTGTTGTCAATGCACCTGATAACAACAGTTCTCCAAATGTAAACGTTTTTAAAGATTACTGCCCCTGAAAGTGACATTTTAAATAACATTTTGTCAAAATTCCTCAGAATTAATTTAAATACTCTACCAGTCTCTTTTCCATACATATCTCAGCTACCCAAATATAAGATACAAAAGTACAATAATCAAATACAATACTAATTTCCCCATATCCATTATCTTCTTTCAGGATATCTTTACAGACTTTTAGAATGATGCAGACATCTATTTTAGTCTCTTTTCTATGGCTTTTTCTAATCTTTTCCTTAATGAACCATACAATGGGAAATATTTTCTTCATTCTCTCATAGACTGGACTTGAAATCTTAAAGCTGTGATAAAATTTACAGAAAGTAATTTTCACATAAAGAAGAGAAAATCAGATATAGATAAACCATAAGGTGTTCTCCAAAAACCTGTCGAAGAGAATACTTTTTGATACAATGACCTAACAAAAATCATTTTTATGCTATGACCATTTTTATGGTACATACCCCCCAAATAATTAAACAGACTAGGCATCAACCCTCTTTCTCCTCTCTTTCAATTTTGTTTGTGGGAATTTGTTTAAATATATTCTGCTTGCAGATATTTATATTAACATTCAATAAGTTAGCATTTTAAAATCATTCTGCCCAATGTCAACTTTAATATTCCTGTGTCAGTGGGATTGAATGCCTTGAAGTCTAAACCCTTGTACCAGCTACTTCTCTCTGCCTCTTGTTTGTGGGTCAAATTGTCAGCTTACTGCTTCTGCAGGTGTGCATGCAACAAACAGCAAGCATGCCTGCTATGAGGGTTGCTTATCTCTCTGGATGGCAAGACAAAAGAAATTTTTCCTTTACTGAGCAACTGTTGGTTATAATATTTCTTCACAGCAATAAAGTCCTTATCACAAAAATGATGAGTTTAAAGCTTATTTGCATATTTAGAGGTGAGTACATACATCCTAAGAGATGCAAAAATTTATATATACATATATATGTATATGTATGTGAATATATATATATATATATATATATATATATCCTTTCCAAAATAACTACAAGACACAATTTCTTTCCATTTGTGTTTCTAAATCATGGATAGATATAGATATAGATATATTTGATTCCTCTTGACTTTCCATAATACATGTAAAATCACTTTTTATAATAAAAACTACACTGCCTTCCTTATGCTAACAGTTCCACTTACTATTAATGTTTGCTTTCATTAAAACTTCAAGTACTGAAAATATTTTGGTATAAAATTTCCTGAATTTTTTCTCTTCGCTCATTAATTTAAAAAATATTCTTATTCTAGAGAGGTAATGGTGTATGTCTTTAATCTCAGTACTCAAGAGCTGAGACAAGAGGATGTCTGTTTGAATCCAGCCTGGTCTATAGAACAGCACAGAGAAACCCTGTCTCAAAACCCCTACATATATATGTATGTATTTATATACGTGTATATGCATATACCTAAATATATGTGTTGTATATATACATAGAAACATACATATATATTCTTATTCTAAAATCTATGAGTCCTTATATAGTAACTGTTATAGTTGCAAATTCATGGCATACTTTTAAAAAATGAATTTGTATTATCATTTTCACCATTCAAAAGTATCTCTAAGCCCAGAAACCTAATTAAATGTGCATGTTTAAAACTAAATACAAGCTGATCATCATTTTATACAAGCAGAAAAATTGACTGTGCTGTAGAGGTCAGCATCCTTCTGTACTCAGACAAAATTTTTCAGGACAAAACTTTTCTTCTACATTGACCTTTCCTCTTATGGTGTTCCTGTTTAATCACCACAGTGTTCTGAGTCCAGTGCCCATATGTCTGTAGGGGAAGAAAACTTAGCATTTTGCATCATCATTCCTGTCACACAGTCAACTTAGATGGTCTGATTCACCCGGGTTGCTTGCCCTAGTTGTTCAAATTTTACTTAGAATAAATTTAAAGTATGTAATAATTATGACTTTTTGGTTTTTCAGGGGAGGGTTTCTCTGTGTAGCCCCACCTGTTCTGAAACTTCCTCTGTACTGTAGACCAGGCTGGCCTGAAACTCATGGAGATATGTCTGGCTTTGCCTTCTGAGTAGAAATCTTTTCTCTACAGTGACCATTCCTCTCTTGGTGTTCTTTCATATCAGCATAGTGTTCTGAGTCCAGGGTACTCATGCTTCCATTACAGAACCTGTGTCTCTAAAGAAAAAAAAAAGCTTTTCATTTTAAAAGACAAAATAAAATCATACTGGGTATACACAGTAAATATGAATCATTTCAACAAAACTTATATAAAAAGAATTTAAATTTTTTCAAAAGATTTTGTTTCTAACATGAAAGTACAATGATTATGTTTCATATTTGAGTTAAAAGATAACATTGGGAAAAGCAACATGGTGCTGGCACAAAGCAGGCACAAAAATTAATGAAATAAAATAGAGGACACAGGTATAAACCAAGACATTTATAGCCACCTGATTTTGAAGCAATTACTATAAATACTCTGGTGGTGTGAATGAAAATGGCCACCCTAGGATCATTTATTTGATTTTTTCCTATTTAGTGAATTGTTTGAGAAGAATTAAAAAATGTGGTCTTGTTGGAGGAGGTGTGTCACTGAGCATGCGTTTATTTTTTTTTAATTCTTTTTTTTTATAGAGAAAAGGAAAAAAAAAACAAGTTTCCACCTCCTCCCAGCCTCCCATTTCCCTCCCCCTCCTCCCCCCCTTCCCCCCCCCCTCCCACCCTTCTCCCCCTCCCCCCACTCCTCTCCCCCTCCCTCTCCAGTCCAAAGAGCAGTCAGGGTTCCCTGCCCTGTGGTAAGTCCTAGGTCCTCCCCCCTCCGTCCATATTTAGGAAGGTGAACATCCAAACTGGCTAGGCTCCCACAAAGCCAGCACATTACATAGGATCAAAACCCCGTGCCATTGTCCTTAGCTTCTCATCAGTCCTCATTGTTCGCCATGTTCAGAGAGACCAGTTATATCCCATGCTTTTTCCGTCACAGTCCAGCTGGCCTTGGTGAGCTCCCAATAGATCAGCTCCACTGTCTCAATGGGTGGGTGCACCCCTCGTGGTCCCGACTTCGTTGCTCATGTTCTCCCTCCTTCTGCTCCTCATTGAAGGAAAAACTCATAGTTATCCTCTTGGCTATGGGAAGTAGACAAAATTGCCGGGGAGAAAATTGGGATCTTGGTGGTGGGGTGGGAGGGGGGTAAGGAGAGATGGGGAGAGATAAGGGAGAAGGGGAAGATGGGGGGAACTTGGGGAAAAAGGAGGATTGGGATAAAGGAAGGTTGGATAGGGGAGCACGGAAGCACAATTCTTAGTTAAGGGAGCCACCTTAGGGTTGGCAAGAGACTTGAACCTAGAGTGGCTCCCAGGAGCCCAAGCCGAGGTCCCCAGTTAGTTCCTTGGGCAGCTGAGGATAGGGAACCTGAAATGACCCTATCCTATAGCAATACTGACGAATATCTTGCATATCACCATAGAACCTTCATCTGGTGATGGATGGAGATAGAGACAGAGACCCACACTGGAGCACTGGACTGAGCTCTCAAGGTCCCAATGAGTAGCATGTGTTTAAAAAACCTATACTGGACCCAGTCCCTCTTTCTGGTGCCTGTGAATCAGGCAGTAAGCTCTTAGCTACTGTTCTAGCACTGTACCTGCCTGCTTGCTGCCCAACTTCCCACCGTGATAGCCATAGACAAGCTGATGAAACTGTACAGAAGGCCCCAATTAACTGCTTCCTTTAACAGTTTTCTGGGCAATTGTGCTTTTTCACAGTAATAAAACAGTAACGAGGATCTACCCATTTCAGAAAAGACAGCCTCTTTAACAAATGCTACTGAGAAAAGTGGGCAGCTTGGTGCACTAGAATCGGCCTAGATTCCTTCTCTATCAACCTGCACCAAAATCAACTCAAAATGGATCAAATAGATTGCACAACAACTGAAAAGGGATATCCTGGATAAAGTGAAGGAAAAAATGCATCAAGATACTGTTCTAGGTAAGGACATTCCTAATAGGTCTCCTGTAACTCAAGGAATATGATTGATTATTGACAAATGATGCCTCATGAAACTAAACAGGTCTATAAAAACTGCTAGTTAAGTGAAGAGGTAGCCTTCATGATGGGGACAGCCTTTGATAGCTATATATTGAATGTAAAACTAGTACCTAGAATATAAAAGCGACTCAAAAAGCTAAATAAGAAAAGGAACAAAAATCAAAATATGAAACTGATCAATCTGTTTTTTAAAAGGATATAAATAGCCAATAAATATTTAAAATTCTTCAATACAATTAATCATCAGAAAATGCAAATAAGAAGTAATAGGTATGCGAATATGGACGAAAAATTTGTAGGCCTCAAGCTTACTCAAACCACTCTAGGCAACCAAGGAATGCTGAGAGGAGGAAAAAGAGTCTTCTTCAGGGAAGAATAAATCAATTGGTTATTGAATGCCAGCTGGTCATCTCTGAAAAAAAATTTCTAACTTATGTAATATATGTAACATATGTAACACACATGTATGTGTGTATGTATTTGTGTGTATAACCTACAGACTGAGCAGGTTGTGCTTATGCATTTAGTTACAAATGGATGTGTATGTAAATATCAATATGTATATACATATATATATTCACATACAAAATATAAGTAAAATATATAATATTAAAATAAAGTGATCACAGAAACATTATTTTTTTAAGAAACATTATTGATATTCCCAATCTGGAAACTACCAACATTTTTTAAAAATATTAAGAGTGCTACAGAATTATACAGTATCATAGAAATTCATAAATAACCTAAAAATTAATTGCATAATATAAAAAAAGAAGAACATCACCACAAGATATTACTTACTGGAAAAAAATGAGAACAATGCACAAATCATTATTCTATGATTTGAAAAATAATAGAACAAATCAAAGATGTAAGTGTTCCTAGTAATGAGAAGTTATCTTTCAGCACAGTGACACATTGGTGGGACAGCTGGGGAGTTTGTGAGACACTCTACTATATGCAGGCTCTCTATGTGATTGAGTCTTCATCTAAGTGAATGTGTTTACAAACTGTCCTCAGCTTTTATACTTAGATTTCTTTTATTTATATACCAATAAAATTACATTTCTGTTAATGTATAGCCAACGTAAAATTTTCTATTTCTAACTGCAAATGGTGCAGAATCATTGTTCTTTATCATTATTGTGCATGCATCCACTCATGAGTGCATGTGAGCTTTATTTGTTGAGGGCAAGCATGCTGCGGTGGATGTGTAGAGGTCAGAATCAACTCTGTTCTCTCCTTTCACGTTTACATGAGTTTATATGAGTTCAAGAAAGAATACAGATAACCAGACTTAGGCAGTAAGTGCATTAAATTTCTGAGCCAACTCACCAGCCTAGAATAGACATTTTTTTGAAACAGATTCAAATCCTTCGTGATTTGACTGTGTCTACTAATTTCTATATTAGTAATTATTTTCTCTCAGATCTTTAATAAAATTATGCTATTGTATTTTACCATATGTCATTTATTTAGCAAATCATCTCCTAACCATATAAGCCT
>NC_022009.1:1035882-1045889 GCF_000317375.1 Microtus ochrogaster | reverse complement strand
TATAAAATAATAGTAAGGAGAACTAAAACTCCTTTCTTCTTAAAAACAACAACAATATTTTGATATCCTAATGATATATTCAGCTCATGCAATCAACCCAGTCCTAGGAGAATAATTTTCTAGGCTGCTGTTAGATATTGCCAACTTGAAGTTTATTAACATCAATGACTCTTAGCTCTAACACAGGACATTCAAATCTCACCGTATCACAAAAACATGTTATAATTAAATTTTTAAATACCCAGTGCTAAAAATATTCAAACTGTGGTAAAACTCATGCAATGAAAAGCAGGCTCACCAGGCAGTGGTGGCTCACGCCTTTAATTACAGCACTGAGGAGACAAAGGCAGTTAGATCTCTTTGAATTAGATCTACAAGAGCTAGTTCCCGGACAGGCTAAAAAGAAACCCTGTCTTGAAAAACAAAACAAACAAAAAAAAAAAAAGAAAAAGAAAAAGAAAAGAAAAGCAGGCTCATCATTAATTTAAGTGAATGGAAACAGAGTCAGCAAGAACTAACTACTCATTCTTAGAACCAATTTGGAGTATATAGGGGTGTTAGTGTTTGTATGGAAAATCACAATTTAAAAATATATAGATATTTGAAATGTGACTTAAACATTATGACTCTTTATTTCGACAAAATCAGAACAAATTTTTCTCAAACTGATGTGGAAATGAACCATGTGTTTCCTAATTACTGATTACCAGCAAGACGTAATCAACATTGGAATTTTATAAGTATTGGGATAGAATTTGATGTTAGAACAATTTCAATTTTTCAATGCAACAACTGGAATTCTATGAACATATTATTTGATGAAATTGATCAGTTGGAGGATTGATTGTAAGTGTATATGACTATAGTACACAGTTTGGACCTGGTGGTTACGTTTGGATTCCTGTAGATAGTTGAGAACTCCATAAAGTACCATCCATCAGCTTTGACCCACCAAATGCAATGATGCTCAAATGCCTTTTTTCACAGATAATAAGTGATTGATGTTTATCAAAAATTTCTAGATTTGATATTTTCCCTCTTTCTCAAGAATCTTGACATTCATAAACAAATCTGAAAATCCCTGTAAATTCCGTACCTGATCTTATCTATAGAGAATTTATAAAGCTTCAAAACATTTTAAATAAGTGGATTTATTTTGACATAGTCTTCTTCGAACACCTGCAAATTCACAGTCTTAATTATGATGCAGCTGTTGCTGATTACGGTGACGAGGGTGTCTGTGTTGACTGATTGGCCGATTTTATTTGATAGTACATTGAGATTTCTTCTTTTTGCACTTAGATTGTACCTTTCTTAGGGAAAGGTTTAAATGATTAAAGACCTAAAATGGAGTGTCACTTTGCCACTATCAACAGTAGAAAATGAACTGCTTTCAGTGAATAAACATTGCCAGACACCTGGGTATGGCTCCTTCCACTTTAAAGAAAGAATATTGATCTCAGGAACCAATTTGCTCAATGGTTCAGCAGTCACAGAAGTAAATGTTTTAAACTGATGAGGCACACAAGCTAGTAAAAATGTCAAGGCAGCAGGAACAATTAGGCTTGCTCTGAGATGTTCCGAAGAAACCACACTGCTTTCAGGTGAGTGTTAAATAAATGTACAATTTGGACTTATTTTATCTGACATAAGGTCAGCAAGAATTTTTCTACAATGTCAAGTTATACTTTGATATTTAAAGCAAACATATTTTAAAGTTCCCTTGTAGTATTGGGTTCACTACCCTTACAGAAAAACAAACTGTATAATTATGATTAGCATCTCTGCCATTGTTCACTTAATTGTTTCCCAATGTCCCCCAATGATTTATGTCTCACACAAAATTTGATCATTCAAATAATTTTAGTTTTTCAGTATAACTAAAATAATAATATATTGTAGGCACTATTTCCTAAAAATAAGACAAACTAAAAACTCCTAGCTAAACATTTTAAAATTACATCCAGAAACCATGCAGTGATGGCACATGCCTTTAATTCTAGCAGTCGGAAAGCAGAGGCAGACGGATCTCTGAGTTTGAGGGCAGCCTGGTCTACAAGAGCTAATTTCAGGACAGAAAACTCTACAGAAAAACCTTGTCTCCAAGAACCAAAAAAATAAATCTACAAAGTCTAAACTAGAATTTTAATAACTGGATAATACATGACTTTCATGCTTTCAACCTTCACATCCTTGCATATTCAACAATTTGCTAATTTCCTCAGAGTGTATTACTAAATGACATAATCCTTGAGAAGTACTGTCCTGGGATCTATGCCTTAAATGTTGAAATCTAAAAAGAACTCACTTTTTCAGAAGCTTATAATGAATTTAATCTATTGCTCAGACACTAAATCATTCAAGCCTTGGCTTCCTCGTAGAGATGCATGCATTAATTGCAGTGCACTCTACCCATTAAGCGTCAGCTTCGACGATCTAAAAGCATTTCACTTTATTCACATGGTATTATTTACTATATTCATTTCCTTATTAAATACTAGCTGAGGGAAATTCCCGAAGGGAATAGTGAATTCAGTTGGAAGACAGATAATTAAAAAGCGTAACACATGTTGATTTGCATGAGTAGATATAAGATATAAATAAAATTTTCTAACTGTGGCCTTAAGAGAAAGAGAGTTGTGGGAATGTATTCTCATATATTTTTATTGATTAATCAGCTCTTAATATGTTTAAGAGAAACATAAATCTAAGTTTCAGAGATAGTGTAACTAATATGGACAGACATGTTAGATACTCAGAACACATACACATACAGAGGGGGAAGGGGCAAGTTGAGGCTACGATTCCAGAGCAGTTACTGAACTATAGTTATGCCCTTTCATGAAAGCATTCCTAAGAAAGCATTAATTCCTAAAGCTATTTTGGCAAAGTCTTGTACAGTATGACCCTGACCACAAGTTATGAGAACTGGCTGACCAGTAACTCTATGTCTCCACTCCTGTAAAATAATGCTTGCCTGCTGCAGATGTCCAGAGTTGCTGATCTGTATATGTTACAATTACTGTACTTTCTTTTAAAATTCAAAAAAACAAAAAAAAGCCGGAGGCTGGGACTGCTTCCCATTACTCTGCTTGGCGCTGTCCTGCTAGAGGAATATAGAGATTCTTTTTGACTTATTCAGGCATCTTGAGAGTTTTTTTTTTTATTTCAGGTAACCAATAATAATACAAATCAATTTCTTAGTCTTTGGGGCTAGAATGCTGTCACTTTGACACCTTTTAAGCCTTATATATTTAATATGAATATATTTGTCAAGACTATGGTACCTCTAATTATGGTGTCTCTTGCAAACAGAGTGATACACTGTTTGTATTTGAAATGATAAATTTAATAATGAACAAAGACGCTGTTGTGTGCAGCAGTGGTTTTCCATTTCTGCATTTCAAATTTCTTAGGATTCTTTGTGTTCATGCATTATCATTAGATTAGTAAGTCCAATATTATATTTTATCTCTGTAATGAAAGACCAAACAATTTAATGGAAATGAGGAATTACACCCTCAAATAAAGAGTAACTTACTGAAGAGAAGTTGCTTTATCAAAAGAGTACGAGGAGCTGGAAAAATTGCTCAAAGTTTAAGGTCACTGGCTGTTCCTTCAGAGGACTCGGCTCTACAAAACCCTGTGTTAACTCCAGTTCTAGGATACCTGATGCCCTCTCTGGCCTCAGAGGGCACTGCACTCACATGGTACATAGCCATATATTGAGACAAGTGCTCATATATTTAGAATAAAATGAATAATTCTGGTGTTTAAATCTGTAGTTGTTAATTATATGATAATTACTATGAAAAAATTAAGGGATTACTTCATCAGAATGTCAGAATTCTTTACTAGGAAATGATGCTGAATTTCGAATATCCGTTTGGCTATAGTTATAGTCTGTGGCCAGAGAGAGCTTTAGATTTGAGACAGTATGTAGAAATGGTGTATAGAGACATGGACTCTATGAAGCATTAATGTGGCATTGTAGCCCCAGCAAATACCTCATAAGAATGCTCTGGAATTAGATATTAAAGAAAACTAGGCAAATATTAGTAAACAAAGACAGAGAGAAAAACCTTTATTTTATTATAAAATGGATTGAAATGGACTGGGAATTGATATCAGATGTAACACATTTCCCTTTCATTGTATGCTTGAGGCTTGGGGTAACATCCCCAATATTACCATCCAAATAGAGACAGTATTTAAGGAGTCAGGAATTGGTGAACCAACATATTTGGATGCTAACTATTACTAGAGTTGTGAAAAACACAAGTCACTCATTTTGAAATTTATATATATATATATATATATATATATATATATTCAAATATAGTTGATACTGAGGAAGGTAATAAAATTAAAGGATCCCAACTGAATATACACAGAACTGAGAGCTTTAATTGAACAAATGTGGATAGAATTGACAGTGCAATAAGGAAAACTTGTTTTAATTTTTCCATGGAAATTGGGCAATATAGTTTTAGCTCTAGTGTACAATAGATACACCTGCTAAAATTATCTTAGCTAAAATAGAGTCTCACAATTTATTCTTCATTCATAAATGTTACTTTAATAAAGCTAAGACATCGCATAACAATTTAGGATTTTAATAAAGTAAATATCCTTTTACACTTTTGATGTATGAAAACAATTTAAAATAAGGATTTGCAGTGACTTTAAACCTTTAATTTATATAATATTGCAACATGAAAATAATATATACTAGGTATAAAAGCAGGTATGAAATTATAAAAGTATGTTCCTGATCAAGAAATTTCAAAAGGATTTTTATGGAGGATGAAAAAAAGCTACATTTTCATTATGAAAGAGAAATGAGTAAAACAAACATTTTCCACCATGAACTTTATAATATGATCTACAAGCATAAAAATATATTATACGTGAAAAGATTCTATTTTAATAAAAGGAAAAATGAAAATATTAAAAGTGTAAATTTATATTAATAGCTGTTCAAAAATAACCTAAAATTCAATATTTGATTGCTGTTTCACAAAGGAAAAGTAGTATCATTCTAATAGTGTTTATTATCTGCTGAAGATACTGATGTGGAAATGGAATTTTAAAATGGACACATAAAAGTTTCCAGTTAAGGGCTTTATTTTTGATTCTTGTTCTTCTACTCAACCCAAAGATGCTGATGGAGAAAACTAGTTAGGGTAAGTATGCTCTCCTGCACACATCATTAAACTCAGAGTAAACCTGTGTCATTTGTAAGCATCACACAAAGCCACTTATTTCACGGTGATGCTGTTTCTCATTTAAAGAAAGCATCATTTTAGCAAAGACAGGTCAACAAGAATATTACCAAATACTTGAAAGTTCCACTTTCATCAAATTTTCCTCCAATATTAACATGCCAACTATTGTGACACCTTTTAAAACTAAGCACTGATATCTCTGTTGAGTAAATTTAACTAAATTACTAAAGGATTCTCCATGTAGGTCACATAATAAAGAATGTATGAGTGTTCTATAGAGCACCGCAGACCGCTTAGATTTCAAGGCAACTGATCTGTCTAGCATAGGGATAAAACAGCCCTTCCAGGGTCGGATGTGCCCAATCTAGAGATGTCTAGAAGGCAGAGGTGGCATAAAGATATGTGGGCATGAAAAAAAAAGCAAGCAGCATTTTAATTAGATGTTAAAGGCAAAAAACAGTATAGAATAAAGATTTAGAAATGTCTCAAATCCCAAGCATCAATTAAGTCCTCAGATGCTCACATTTTTTGGTCTCCAAAGTAGGACAGACAGAAGATCTGAAGAAACAAAGCCCTTGGTGGTACCAGATACATAGCCACTTAGTAGTGCACTGACCAAAACTCCCTTGATGATGCTGAGGCCTCAATGTCCTTTCTTGGTGGTACACAGCAACAAAACATTTCCTACTCTCTGAACCTTCAAAGACCTATCACAAGAAGCAAAGCCTTTCAGTTCTGGGGCCAGTTTATAAAACACACTGCAACTATAAGTACAACTGACTGTATTTCACTTCCAGGTCACATGAGTGACTGACTAGACCGACCACATTAATAAAATCTCTAATTCTGCTGCAATCATCTGCTAAAATTTGATGTGAAGACCTATTATTTCTATATTATTCACATTAAACCCCAATTATTATTTTCTTTCAATCACAGTATTGCAGTCAGTTGTTCATGGCTACAACAAAGTATTTAACCTAATCAACTTAAAACTGAGAAGGTTTTGGTAAGATTATAGTTTTGTTAAGTTATTGACCAGTAATCATTTGTCCCTTTCATTTAGTGACTCAAGAAATTCAATAATCATAGCAGGGAGCATATGAAGGTAGAATCTATGGAACTTCTAGTGGCTGAGAGTAAGGGAGTCATGTAGAGAGATATGCAAATGCCGGAGTCTCCCTATCCTCCTCATAGGCACACTCCCAGTCACCTAAGTTTGCTGTTAGGCCCCCTTAGTCTTCAACATGCAATATCCTCTGCTGAATGAAATCTTTTGCATGTGAGCCTCTGTGGGTTTGGTGTTCATTCAAACTTAACTATAGCAACTGCCTTTTCATCTGAATGTTAATGACTAGCATCTTTCATAACACACATAGTTATGACAGGATGCTTTAATTAGGTCCACCAAATTCCTCAAATATGTTTTCCTTTCATTAATACTTATCAGAAAACACATTGGTATTTTATTTTCCATGAAACTGTAAACATATCAATTGTCAAAAAATAGAGCTAGATGACATATTAAAGAAATATCTGGCACAAAAGTATAAAGGTACTACATTGAGTTTGTCGATTAAGTGTAATTTATTCAAGATTAAATGAATGTGTACCCTTCCAAACATCTTTTGTTCCTAGCAGAAGGTCATTTCCACATTTCTCATGCACTTATAGGAACAGGAACTGTAGGAAAGACATTCATGGTTAAACATTTTATTATGACTCATCTTAAAAATTTCATCAATTATGGGTTTTATACTTCCCAAGTATCGTTGTATAACGATTGTTGTATATGAGTTATGTAAAGTTCTGGTGAAGATCTGCTATTTGTAACCTCTCTACTAATTATATTATTACAACAATTAGCTCTGTGATTCTCCCCCATAAGAAAGGAACAGTTAAAAGCCTATATTTAAGTACTGCTCTATTTAACACCAGTAACTCTTATTGTTTGTTCAAACCTGTCATGCTGCTGTATCATCCTGATTGTCTAATTTTGCCTTCATATACATCTTACTACCATAGTAAGTAACATTGTACAATGTTTATTCAGATTGGTTTATGATTCTTACCATGTTTGTTCTCTGACATATAGTCCTATCAGCATAGTGATGTGCATGTAAAGCTTCTATGCATACTGCCTGTTCTTTATGGTGTGATTGCACTGTATGCTGGAAACACAAGCATAGATTGCTCTCAAGAACATGCTTTAGCAAACCAATTGTATTCTCCCGGGAAATATAACTATCCTTTCTCTTCTCCTCCCAACATGATCTCAAACTGTCCCCTTCTAGAGATGTATCTGGTATACATGGTCCTCATTATAGGCCTTATTTAATGTTTACTTTTCTTCCTATATTCCATCTGCTTTTTCCTTTTATAATTCAAAAGTAGAGTATGATTCAGCATGCCACGATAGCTCTTATGTGACATCTTCTCTCACAGCCATATTCTTTGTCTCAGGTCAGTGGTGTACTGATGTCATATCACGGGACACATATTTGCATATCCCTATGAGATTCAGAGGTAAAACATCTTTCATATTTTCTGAGAAATTATAAGAGGATACAGAAAATCTATTGTGTGGTTAACATAGTCTAATTACTAAGCAAATTATCATTAATTATCAAGTAAGCTATCGCCCAAAGCTCACAGACCAATTCCTCTCAGTCACCTTTAGAAGAAAAACAATGATGGTGATTCTGACAGTGGCTGTGGGTGAGATGACTCACAGAAGTTATTACTCTGCAGTTATTGTTATAAAAGCTCTCTAGAAGAGATAAACTACACTGTTTCCTGGAGTTTGCTCTCATATTTTAGATTCCTTGCTTTTTCAAGCAGCTACTTTTCCAATTTTCCAAAAGTTGATCCATATTTCCTACCCCAATAAAATTCATAAGTAAGTCTTGTAAGGGAATAAGACTCATTTACCCACAGCCATTTGTCCTAGTTATTAAGCTCTCTAAGACTAATAGGAAAATAAAAGTATGCTTTCTTTAATCAAAATAAAAATATTGCACTGTCCTGAATCCTAGTACAGTAGCACATAAGGTTTCTCAGAGGATATCAACAAAATAATGAGCACATAGAGAAATAACATGTGCCAAAGATGACTTTTTCTTAGAACCTGCAAAAATAACAGGGAATTTTAAAATCTCAATAATATTGAAAAAATAAGATCAGTGAGGAGTTTTTTGTGATTGCCTGTCATCCCCACTGTTTATACATATCTACACAAACTTTAAATCCTCAGACAAGATGCTAGGTTCCAGACCTTGCTTTGATATTCTTGGTATACAATGTATAAGCCAAAATGAGATGTACTTTATTTTCACTGGGAACAGAAACAAAAGTAGAGAAAAGAAAATAAATACATAACCAAATATAAAATTTTAAAAGGAAGATAGGAAGGTGGCTCAATGATTAATGGTGTGTGATTCTCTTTTAGAGAACCATATTTAACATTCCAAAACTACATATTCAGGGTTGGAACCACCTTCAGGGGCCAAGGCCCTGCTGAATCAATCAAGAGAACGCCCCATACATTTTTGTACAGGACAATAAAATTGGAGACAATTTATCACTCAAAGTTCTCACTACCCAAATAACTGTAATTTGTTTCAACTTGACCACGAAATAACCAACACAAGCTGGAACTTCAGAGGCCATGGTTCTTGCAAACAAATCATACATGATTTCTGTAAAATCAATTAATTTCCAGTCTTCCTTGAGAAGCTCCTGCCTGGACTTGTAGGTGTATACTTTCCTTTTCCTAATTTAATTGCTTGTTAAATTTAAATGTATATTATACTTTTTTCATAATCAACTCCAAGTTGGCTTCACTTATCTGAAAATTCTTTTTTTTTTTTGTGACTCTCTTCACCTGAATGAGTTTTCTATAAGAGATTTTTAGATGTAGGTGTCCGTAGGCAACTATGCAGCTAGTCTATATCCTCTACTACCAACAGGACCAATAGTTCAAGGTCACATGCTTTCTGTTAGTGTCTTTTTACTTACACCAGTAACCTGTCATTGTGTACAAAACACTTCGTTTCTGTAGACATTTTCCTCATGGCATGTTTCTTGAATACCTTGACTTATTTCAAAGCACAGAGAAATTTTCTGTTTTTACCAAGTTAATAAAAAGTTCTACAGCAGAAAAATAACTTTAATTGCCTAAATTCAGACATGATTCAGAGACTACTAAATACACTTCTGTTGAAGAGGTCAGTTAAAAATTGACTGTAAATGATAAGTTTCTAATGATATTCAAGTGACAAGAACATTTCCCTTCGGCAAATGCTTCCTTATCTAAATGATAAAATTATGAAGATTCTTTTAATTTCCTGTATACTAAGAAATGATAGGATTTATTTTTGATCAGAATCTACTAACAAACAGTTATTGTAGCATTGAACTTTCACCTTATTTACATTTAAAAAGCACCATCCAAGCCATGTGGGACAAGCCCTTCTCCTGGTGCACACTGTCAATATATCGGTTTTCTTTCTAAGTTTGAAAGAATCAGCAGTTATAATTCCTTTAAGCAAAGATGGAAACCTAGAGAAAACCAATTCTTTTGGTTACCTTAGTAGCTGAGGTTTGAAAATCATTTAAAAAAACAAACTTTGTGACCATGATATTACTGTAATGCTGACCAAAACAATTTTATACAATAAAGGATTGACTGGAGGCATTACCATCCCTGACTTCAAACTCTACTACAGAGCTACAGTATTGAAAACAGCTTGGTATTGGTATAAAAACAGAGAAGTCGAC
>NC_022009.1:1008593-1033871 GCF_000317375.1 Microtus ochrogaster | reverse complement strand
GTGGCGGGGAGGAGGCAGAAATCCTCAATAAATAAATAAATTTTTAAAAAAATATTTAATATTTTAATTTTAATGTTAAAATATGAGTAACTTATTAATTCAAAGGAAAATCTTACTATAGAAATAGTTGAAGTTTTTCATTATAATTAATTATCCAACCATATAAAATATGCTATTTCACCATTAAGACTATAAACAGTAAAATCATGCAAATTATTACATTGAAATGTTAGAGTTGGGTGGTTCATGCCAATTGCCATTTTGACTATATTTGAAAACATCTGGAGCATTATTGAAAAATATTTTTGGTGTATCTTTCAGGTTTTTCCTGAGAGGGGAATATCAGAGCAAGGAAGCTTAGTTCTTACATTGAATAAAAAGGGAAAATAAGATAACTGGCTGAATGGTAGTATTTCCTTCTCTCCTCCTGAGCTGTCTATATCGTTTGCTGTACAGAAACTTTACGCTTCATGAGGACTATTTTATTTCTGTTTCTTTTTTTTTCTCCATCCCTCCCTTCTTTCTGTGTTTCTCTATTTCTTTATTCCTTCCCTTCTCATCAGAGACTCAAATAATACTTATTTTTTAAGATACCAGTACATATATGTGTTCATAGACACAAAAATCTATGTTTGACTATTTCCATTTAATCAACTTATGAGCATAGGTTTTGAGAGGTACTGTGATGTCCAAAACCAAGAACAAAGTGTGAGAATATCTTCACATACTAATCCACTTCCCTAGTCTAAAGAAAGATCTCAAACACTCTCTCAGTATATTCAGATATTGGTGATTGCTGCATTTGTAATTAGAGAGGCTTCATCCAGCAACTGATAAAAACAGATGTAAATCTATTAAAAAAAATCCTGTAAAATTTGCTTCACAGAGGAAATTCGTGCCTGGTACTTGAGTTCACCAAGAACCTATGACTAGAAAACTCATAGGCTTTAGGAAAGAACCTACTATTACTACTCTGCTAGATTAACATGTTATTAAAACAACTGTTAATGACCTTTTATTCTACCAATAGATGAGTAAATCTGACAGCCCTCATATGATAAACTCCTTTTTATAATAGATGGTTGTTAATACAGAGACCCACAACTAGGCATCATGCATAGACTAAGAGAGGATAAAGTGTTCATGGCTAAATGGGAAATTTATATTATACCCCTCCTCCTAAGGCTCAAAAAGATGAGATGGAAAGATAAAAACCCAAGGCAGTATACTACAGAGAAATAGTGTTTTCTGGAAACAAGAAGGCAGATGCACATATGAATTCACAGTGCTGTGACAGCACACACAAGACCTGAGCAAGATCAAACCAGACAAAACTGTGGCTGGACACTCCAAAGTCCCACACTGGCTGGAGACATCATTGAGAACTGATAGCTTCATGGAGAAAATGACTTGGTTTTCTTCAAGTTTTTGTCCCCTAAATCTGCCCATGCTCTTGTAGATGCGTCATTCACCTGCTAAAAAATTGTCAGTTCAAAATGAGCTCAGTAGATTAAAAGTAAAAAAGCACATGAAATTGGATTTGGGATAGTTTTGAGGAACAGAGATAAGAGACTGGAGAAGAAAAAAAATGAACTGATTTGATCAAAACCATTATGTGCATGTGTGAAATTCTCAAGCAGTACAATAAGTTTTAGCTAAAAGTAGTAATCTGAAACAAAGAACTTATAAAAAATAATGTTTGTTGTAACTACCATAAGGATTAAACAATATTAAACTTTATTTTACATTTGCAATATGAGATTAGTCACTTTTTATCATGGTGTCAAAAATACCTGAGATATCAATTTTAAAGATTAAATTTTACTCACTTTCTTGCAATCTGTCATCCATGGGGGCTTCAATGTTTCTGAGGCTCCAGTGAGGCTGTTTACTGTTACAGAGGCTCCTGCTGGATCAAAGCCCTTCCCCTAAACCAGCTGAGAAGCATAGACTCACAGACAAGAGTAGATCAAAGGTCAGGCTTATATCAACAGGCAAATTCCTAGTTAGCTACTTTGTTAAGACAGGTAATGCTGTGGGGTAATGCTCGCATACACTGTGGAGATTTGTCACCTGTATTGCTTTAATAAAATGTTGTTTGCCTAGTACCCAGGCAGGAATTGTAGGTGAGGTAACCAGACTACGAGAATTCTGGAAGAAAAAAGCAGAAAGTCAGTCACCAGCCAAACACAGAGGACAGAAGATGAAAAATGCCTTACTGAGAAAAAAATGCCAAGCCATGTGACTAAACATAGATAAGAATTATAGGTTAACTTAAGTTATAAGAGCTAGTTAGTAATAAGCCTGAGAATATGCCAAACAGTTTATAATTAATATAAGCCTCTGTGTGTTTTTTTGTGACTGAATGGCTGCAGGACCAGGCATGACAGAAACTTCTGTCTACAAAGTACCATATCCTAATGGCCCATCATTATGAAACAATCAGTGTATTGCCTCAGTGATGAACTTAATGGTGTCATAACCCAATCACATATCTCTAACACTGCTTGTTGAGGACCTAATTATTGATAGACATGTCTTTAGTGAAACATGTTATGCTCTCATTGCAGCATACTATGATCTGTCAAAATTCTTTTAAATGAGTAACATGTTACTAATGAAAATGTTTTTTCCAGTGATATCCAAACTTTTGAAAAGTTTCAAAAGCAAAGTCACATAAATTGCTGTCTCCTGAAATTTCTTAAAAATATTCTCATAGCCCTTGGATAATTTTCTTAAGAGAGGTTTTATCCAGCAACTGAAGGGAGCAAATGCAGAGACCCACAGCCATACTTTTGGTGGATCCTGGGGAGGAAAGATTGTAGAGCAAGAGAGGTTGAAGGACACCAGGAGAGCATAGAACACAGCCCACAGAATCAACTAACCAAGATTCCTAAGGAGCCCAGAGAAACTGAGGCAGTAATAAGGGAGTCTGTTTGGGTCTACGTAGATCCCCTGCATATATGTTATGGTTGTTTAGCTTGGTGTAAGTGGAGATTTCTCTTTGGCTTCCCAGCCACTCAGATCAGAATAATCACACATAAAATATATTTATTACAACACTCATTGGCAATGGTTCAGATATATTTTTAGATAGATCTTATATCTTAAATTAACACATTTCTATTTATCTGTGTCTCACCATAAGGTTGTAGATTACTGATAAGTTTCTAGCATCTTTCTCCTTCAGCAGCTCCATGGCATCTGCCTGATACCACCTACTCTCTATATATCTCTGTATTTTCTGCCTGGCTTTACTCTGCTAAGCTGTTGACTGAAACAGCTTTATTCATCAACCACTGAAAGCAACACAAATACAGAAGGACATTCCATATCAGCTTTGTTTTCTCGGGGGACTCCTAACGGTGGGAGTGGGGGTGTCTCTGACTCCTGTACCTGCTCTTGGGACCCTTTGCCTCCTACAGGGTGCCTAAACCAGTCTTGATATGAGGCTATGTGCTAAGTCACATTGTATCTTGTTCGTTGTGTTCAGTTAAGATTCCAGGAAGGTGTGCTCTTTTCTGAAGAGGAATAGACCTAGGAGAGAGAGATATGGGCAGACAACTGGCAGGAATGTAAGGAGAGATAACTGTGGTCAGGATGTAATATATGAAGGAAGAAAAAAACTATTGTTGTACAAATATTAATTAATGTTGCTGTCTGGTAATTAAATGTCTCTTAAGACTATAGTACCTGGTGTTTATATTTACAGATAATATTGCTAGAAGGACTACAGGGATGGCTTACTATGAAGCTGTATAATAGGACTATATGGTTCTACTCTTTAATTATTCAACATAATTTAGTCTGATTTTTCACTGCTTGACTATTTTATGTAAAATCTACTTACCTTAGCCACTATAATTATTAGGTATAAATAGAACATTATTATGTTACACAGTTGATATTAAACAAATATTTTATGATATAGTACCACTGGATAAAAGTAACTACAAAAACTAATGCTACACAACCACAAGTCTCATGACATGATTTTTTCTAATTTTTATATAGTTTCTTTCATACATTATTTCCTCACAACAACAGTGCTTTTATATAACTAGTAACCAGATTATGTACTGTTATTATAGTTGGATAAGTGTAATCCGGGTGAACTCAGAACGCTTGAGACGTAGGAGTTAAAAATGAATTTTAAAATCTAGTTAGAACATAAATTTTTGGTGTGGAACTTAAATATATCTTTATATAAGCTTCTGAATAATAACACAAGGGATTACTTACTAAACTGGATATTGCTTGAAGCCAGGATGGCACTTTAAAAAGTTTAGTTTATTATCCAGATGAGGCAAGTGTGGGATCTTTCTGTTTATATTTTATTATTTCAAAAGTTTTTAATGTGTCTAACTAATTATGATTTAATATTTGTGTCAGTCATTCTACTAGTGTTATCTGTAAAATCTATCTTTATTTAAACGTATGTAATTTCTTAACTAATCAAGAAATTAGTGTCTTCTCACTATTTGGTTTCTAATGCATACTTCATATCTTTTAAGATGTGGTTTCAATATCAACATCTTAGCATCATGACAGGAGTACATAGTCATGTAACAAATGTTTGTTGAATGAATAAAACAAAGCTTGATTTCAGTCAAACCTTAATTATCCAATTTACTAAACATTGAAACAACTGTTCAATATTTTATTTCCCATTATTCTGCATTTCTGTTATTTGATCACTACTTCATGTTGCAGAATTCCGGAGAATTACTTCCCATAACATGCTTAGATTTTTTTACTGTCACATATTTTGATAATCCAGATTCAAGTTCACATTCTTTTTACATTCATTATTGTGTGTCTCCTGAGAAACCATCATGTCTTGAGACATTCACCTCAGTATTCTGAAACATTTGTAGTTCTCAGCCTAACATGAGAAACACACTAACTCTACCACAAAACTCTCATAACCTGAGCAGATATGCCTTAGATGGTATAACATAGAAACAGTCCTTTCATTTTAATATTTATAAAGTCCCTTCATTTTATTATTCAGAAAACCTAAACATTTCAACTTGCATTTAAATTCCAACATCCATTTCTTTTCTTTCTCATCTGACAATGTTCTCAAAACACAATGAAATCCTGTTATTTACTGTCTGCCACATCTACTGTGTTTTTGGTGTTCAGCACTGCATCCTGACCTATATCTCCTTAGGATTTTCACAGTTATTTTTACTCTCAATTTTTCAATAACACAATAATACCATCTGTCCTTACTCATAGAGGTGGGCAACCCCTTCTTTTCAGAGACAAAAATCCTGCTTTTGTACTTGGAAATCTTAAGGCTTTAAGAACAATGTGCCCTCTGAGACATCTGGAGGAACATAAATGTTACTGAATCAGCAGGTGTATACTCTAATACTCCCTTGCCTGTAATTTTGTTTTCCCAGTTTCTGTTACCCACAGTAAACCCTAGTATAAAAATAGCATTTGGAAACTCCCAAAGGGAAACAATTTACCAATCTTAAACTACTTTTTTATGTTAATGATAACAATTATTCTTTTATTACTGGTTATCATTGCTAATGACTCATTTGGTGTAATTTTAAATTAAGATTTTAGCACAGGTACATATGAATAAGAAAAACCTGGATCATACAGTATGCAGTAGCCTGTGTGTGGTCTTGGATCATAGATGAAGGGAGGCTACTGTAAATCCATTTAATTAGGATAGATTCCTTGAGTCATTTATTATATTGTCATCTAGCACTTCACATTACAATTTGGCAATTCATCTTTAAGCAAGTTGTTTATCACAGTTCATATTTTTCTGTAAGCAGTAGTTTCAGATTCCACATGTATCAGGATGTAGATTAATGTTGACCATTTGCCCAATGGACAGGTGGGGGCATGGTCAAACAGAACACATGCATTATGAAAAGAGATATCTGAATCCTTTCTCTTAGAGAGGATGGTCAGCTCTCATAGTAAGAGGATCATTTGCTCAGGCTCAGAAGTTTTAGATGAGACAGTGGAGTTGGAGAGATACTCCCATTATCTTCATCTCCTGTGTTGTAACCTGAGACTTTACAACCACATTTGGGCTTGAGAGGTTGGTTTGGCTCAGTAATGTAAAAGAAATAGGCTTGACGGCTAGTATGCACAAAATGACTCACAACTATCTGAAACTCCAGTTTGGGGCAATCTCAATGCCCTCTACAGGTCACCAGGGGCACAGACATACACAGTTTATAAACAGGCTCACAGGCAAAGCACCCAAATACATAAAATAAAGAAATATACAAATTTGAATAGGAAGATAGGTAGTACACACCTGTAAGACCAGAATTTGGATGCTAATGCAGAAAAATCATAGATTCAACAACAGCCTGGAACATAGAGAAAGATCTTGTTTCAAAATGATGTGAAGTGAGGCGCGAACATGAAAAAACACCCTTGACCTTGAAGAAATAACAAGTACATTTTCTAGTTAAATATGAGTGAGCATAATATAAGAATACCGATTTTGGTCATTCCAAATTCTATGTTCCAAATTAGAAGACGTTTTAGGAAATTTTTGCCTTAAAAGAACAAAGAAAGTCATAAATCAAGGAGCTATTAGAATTCATTGACAGAAACATCAGACAGGAACGTTATAGCAAAGGGGTAAATCTGCCATATGTCTCAACTGCTATTTGACTTATCCTTAGTTTTTTAGTCAGTGGAAGCTGGTGCTCCACTACATTTGAGCTTTCACTTGATTGTCCGAAAGATGCTCAATCAGATGCAGAGGAGGGAAGGGAATGGCTAAAAAGCAAGTGTGTGCAGCTAAAAATAGGCCGAGAAAAATTGCAATTATTGTCTGGACCCAACTTATGCATAATTGCTAAAGTTCTCATTAGTCACTGAGACTTACAGAAGGCTCAGTTGAAGATGTGATTTCTTTGTTGGAACTTCTGCTCACAGTGAGTACAAATAATAACTTGGAAATTAAGAAGAACTTGTGGAACTGAAAATACAATAAATAAAATACAACATTACCATAGATTATTTGAGCAAAGAGATAGAAAATCAGAAAAAATGAAATGGAGATTCGCAGAGTTATGAAATATTAAGAGTGCTAAGAAATTACACTTGGAAACTTGGCATAGTGGCTCACTATTGTAATCCTAGTACTTGTGAAGTAAAAGCGAGAATGTCAGAAGTTCAAGGACAGACTTGACTAATTAGAAGTCAACCTTGACTACATGAGACCTTATTTCTAAAAGTCAAAAGGAAAAAGAAGAGAAAAAATGCAATACAGAAAGAAGGGCCCCACTGTATGGTACTTTAACAACTAGATGTCCATAGGCCACATATGACCATGAATACCAAGCAAGAATTTAGGACAAAAACCTCTGATCAGTGGCCAATATCCATATCTTGTTTAAATTCTGTCTGTTGGCTCAGTGTCTTGCTCTTCACCGTCTATTTTGCATTTTGCATTCTTTGTTTGCTAATTATAATAAGCTTTTCCAAGACTGACAACAATTTCTATGGCTTCAGGAAGGAAATATATATATATATATATATACATATTTTTATAATGATGAAACTAATCCTATATGAAACTTTGGTGGTTGTAAAATTTATACAGAATACCCTTCGTTTATTATATTCAAATAGTATTAGGCTATACATAGAAATAAGAGTAAGCTATTCAAGTATGTCATCTGAGATTACAATGCACAACAATGTGCCAGATGCTTGAACGTAGAACCAGCAGGGCTCATTCTAACATATCAGCTACACCATGGAAGGGGAAGGGTAGGCATTATAAGGAGAAGGATTCATCTAATTCTCTGACCCAAAGAATTTCACAGCAGCTAATTACGTAGTCCATTAAGTCAGCTAACCTTCCAAGAACAGCCTGCCGAGGTCAGCTCTGAACAGCCATTGGTGATTATTCAGCAAAAGCTCTGAGCTGTATCAATCCAAACCTCTGCCATGGGAAGCATCTAGACACAGCGAGTTTGCTCCTATTCTGGCTACGTGTTCTGGAGGTGATTAATTCTTAACAATACTATAATTGTCATCACTATTCTATAAATGGAGATTTTCCTTTTAAT
Source organism: Microtus ochrogaster (assembly GCF_000317375.1). Classification (NCBI taxonomy): domain Eukaryota; kingdom Metazoa; phylum Chordata; class Mammalia; order Rodentia; family Cricetidae; genus Microtus; species Microtus ochrogaster. Next base: position 1,025,802 of record NC_022009.1, on the reverse strand, counting down.
GTTCAGTTCTAGAAATCTTCCTTTGCTTATTATTCATTTTGTTTATTTATTTATTTTATTTAATTTATTTTTTTTTTTTTTTTTGGTTTTTCAAGACAGGGTTTCTCTGTAGCTTTGGAGCCTGTCCTGAAACTAGCTATTGTAGACCAGGCTAGCCTCAAACTCACAGAGATCCACCTGCCTCCCGAGTGCTGGGATTGAAGGTGTGTGCCACCACCTCCCCGCTATAATAAAAATAAATATTTTAAATTGGCTTCATCAAATAACACTGTTTCAGATGATTCTTTTTCACTGCTAGATGGCTGTAAGCTGTTAAGAAACTATTTTAAGATTAAAAAAAGAATACTTCTGTTTAAAACTGACAAATAATGGGGTGGACAGAGTCTTAGCTTCACGTTTCTTGTCACCAAATGAAGATTACAGTACCAGGAATGGGTTATATTCATTCTTTAGGGTTGTTAGTCAAAGAGGTCCCACTGGAAGCCCTGAACATCCTAGGCTGTTTACAGGGCTATAGTTTGCTCTGTAAGACCTTATGGTAAGGCCCTGTTTTTGCAGACAACACCTCAACAACTTATTTAACACAGAGGAAGTCAAGATGCTATGAAAAGCTTTCTCCCCTACCAGCTAAGTGTTCTTGTTACCAAAAGGTACTCTGTATGCTATCAAAGTTAAAACTTAATCGCCAACGCAGCTGCAAACACTTCCAGCTACAATGGTGTCCTGTCTACATGATGGGCTGGTCAAGTCTGGTACTAAGCTTGTGAAAATAGCCAACCAGTATCGGATTAGATTTAAAGTCCACTGCATGAGATGTAGCACATACCTGACACTGTTTGAGTAACAAAGAACCTGAGACTAGGTAAGTCAGGGATGGAGTGAAAAACCAAATACTGCTGTTCTATTAAATTAACATAGGAATACAATAATTCCTGATGCCATTCTGCTATACTTATATATCAATTTTTTGTTAAGCCATTATCAGAGACATTTCCTCCTGCAATGGATGGGAACAAATACAGAGACCCACAGCCAGTCAGCATGAGTGAATGAGAGACCTTCCAACAGTCAGCACCTGAATGGAATGTTTCCATCAAATCCCTCTCCTGGGGTCTCAGGAAAGGCTGGGGGAGGAGAGGACATGAAAGAGCTAGAAGGGATGGAGCACACCAAGGAAGCAAAGCCTTTTATGCACAACAGAAGAACACAAGCACATGTGAACTCAGAGAGCTCAGAGAGACTAGGGCAGCATGCACAATGCCTGCATAGGTCTGCATCAGATAGACAGATTCCACCCTTGCATTTCTTCTTTGGAACCTCTTCAGGGGGGATGTATTGTTCCAGCAGAAATAGCAACATATGGGCCATGCCATGGAAATAATATAAATTAAATAAAGAACAAGGGTGCATATAGTAAACACTAAAGTCTAATTAATTGTGGCTGTACTAACACCTGTGGAGCTTGTACTGTTATTAACATAACAGAATATAGCAAAAACAAATCTAGAAAATACTGATGATAAGGTGTCAAATAAACCAGGTGCTGAGGGTAACATCTTTATTTTTAACACTTGGAAGGCTGAAACAGGAAGACCACAAATTCCAGGCTGACCTGAGGCACTACCATAATATAAAAGCAATAGTATCATTGTATATAAATTACAGTGAAGAATAGTAGAAGTAAGAAAGTATTTGAACAAGAAATGATGCTTTGCAAATATTTTCTCTTCATAAAAGCTTATCTTACTGGAGGGTTTATAGCTATGGCAAATAAAATTATTGTGACATAAATCAGAAAAATCTCAAATCTGGATGAAGGAGCTCTGATGGAGGAAGGTCATTGGTTGATTTAATAAAGAAGCTGCTTGACCTGATAGGTTAGAACGTAGGTGGGAGGAGCAGAATGCTGGGCGGAAGAGGAAGTGAGGTCAGAGACTCGACAGCTCTCCTCTCGGGGGCAGACGCCTCAGAGAGACACGATGCTCCACTCTTGCGGGCAGAGGTGAGAGCTCTGCTCTCTGAGGCACATGCGATAAAGCTCCGACCCAGGATGGACATAGGCTAGAATCTTCCCGGTAAGCGCACCTTGGGGTGCTACACACAGATGATTAGAAATGGGCTAAATTAATATGTGAGAATTAGCCTAGAAGAGAATGGGTCAAGCAGTGTTTAAAAGAATACAGTGTCCGTGTAATTATTTCGGGGCATAAGCTAGCAATGCGGGCAGCGGGGTGCTGGGGAGCAGCCCAGCCGCTCATATTACTACAGAGCTCATTGATTTTATAGCATAGGTTTTCAAAAATCACACTTAAATAGTAGAACTTGTGTCTGCCAGCAAATCAATGTGTAAAATTAAATGTCTACAGTTGTACTATACATTTTTATCTCCTCAAAAGATTTGCTTCTATACTCTGGCATAAATATCTTTTTTAAATATATGTATTATTCTTTTTTTACTCTTTGGGGGCTTGCCACCAAGCTCTCAAATAAATATGAGTAGACTTATTACTATTTATGAATGGCTGGCCCTAGTTTAGCTTGTTTCTTGCCAGTTTTTCTAATTTAATTTAAATTATTCCATTTCCCTTTAACTTCATTTTGCCTCTGGGCTTTATACCTCTCTTTATTCTATATATCTTTATTTCTTAATCTGTTTTTGGCTGTGTGGCTAGGTGGGTGGTACCTCCTCTTTTCTTGCTCCTTTCTCTTCTTATTTATCCAACCCTGAACTTCTCCTCCTATTCTTTCTGCCTGGTGACCCTGCCTATTCCCCTCTCCTGCCTAGCTGTTTGCCATTCAACTCTTTATTAGAGCAATTTTTGGAGGGAGGCTGCTTGTTGTTTCTTGGCTGTTCTCTGCTTGTTTTTCCCAGCTGCCCAGATCCAAAATAATCACACAGAAACTGTATTAATTAAATCATCCCTTGGCCCATTAGCTCTAGCTTCTTATTGGTTAACTCTTACATATTAATTTAACCCATTTCTACTAATGTGTGTATCACCACATGACTGTGGCTTACTGGCTAAGTTCTGGCATCTGTCTCCAGCGGGGCTACATGTCTTCTCTCAAACTCTTCCTTCTCTCTGCCAGCATTCAGCTTAGTTTGCTCTGCCTAGCTCTGTTTCCCTGTAGCTCTGTTACAGGCCCAAAGCAGTTTCTTTATTTATCAATGGTAATCACAGCATACAGAGGGAAATCCCACATCAACCAATCAGGTGTTATAGATAGAAAAAATAACGCAGTTTTACAGAGTTAAACAAATGCAACATAAAGAATGTTGCAAATCTTTACATCATTAAATAAACCACAGCATAAAAGAATGTAACTTATTTTAAACAAATATTCCATAACATATATATATATATATATATATACATACATAATATATATACACACACGCCAGCACTCGGGAGGCAGAGGCAGGAGGATCTCTGTGAGTTAGAGACCAGCCTGGTCTACAGAGCTAGTGCGAGAGCAGCAGGCTCCAAATCCACAGTGAAATCCTGTCTCGAAAAACCAAATATATATATATATATATATATATATATATATATATATATATATATACACACACACACACACACACACACATATATATATATATAATAATGTGAGGGTGGTGTGCTTTTAAATTAGCATACTGACTAGTGTCCTTTCCAGTCATGGTGACAAAACATTCTGACATAAGCAACTCTAAGGAAAAAAGTGTTTACTCAGTTTACAATTCTAGATTATAGTCTAACATTAAAGAGAAATCAAGGCAATAAGAATTTAGAGCAGTCAGATACCTCATCAGTCTAGAGCAGAGAAAGAATGTTTGCATGCATGCACAATAGTCAGTTGCTTTTCTCCATTTTGTACAGTCCAGAACACAAATCTAGTGAGTGCTGTCATGCAGAGTAGACTGTTTCTTCTCACTTTCTCTAGGTAACAACATCAAAACCATAATTGACAGGCATGCTCACGGGTCAATTGGTGAAGATGTGTTTTCACTGCAACTCTTTCCAGGTGATTCTAGACTATATCAAGATGAAAGAAATCTAAACATCATGCATACACAGAGATACCCACACAGAAATGCATATGAACACATATTATTTATAATTACATGTACACTGCCCTTAGTAACATATGTCATTTCCACAAATAATTTAGTACAAACATTAATAATTTGTTACATACTGTGTGACATAATAATTACAGAACACAGTATAATAATGGTAATCAAGACCAATTAATATCTTCTAATTGAAGGTTCTAAGTCAATGATATTCCTTCCAAGGTCAAGGTCATATAATTTTAGAGAAATTAATTATAGCAATTAAGATGGTGATACACTTGTATCTGTTAATATTAAGAGCCCTTTGCATTATTAGAGAAATTATTGTCAGCTTTTAAAACAGCACCTAAATTATCTTATAGGTTGGGGCTGAAACATTCACACCCTTCTAAAATGCAAATCTTCTCCAGCATATTGAAAAACTAATTTTGAAAACATATTATGATTTATAGAATCTTAAATTTGAACTAAAGATATTTTAATCTGTCAGTGTTCTTAGCATTACTGGCTCTACTTGCTTTATATACTCATTTTAGTACATGAGCTTGAAAATTTATTTAGGCTGCAAATCTGACAATGAGAGTTTTGTCAGTATAAGAGAGCTGTAAGAATGAAGCAAAGCATAATAATAGAACGAAGGCATTGTGCAAAGCATCACCAGGCATAATGGAGATAGTGTGGCTTAATTTTCATAACACAGTTGTCATTGTGGGATATCATGATATCACTTTATAAACTGGATAAGAAAATAAATATGCAGTCATTCTCTAGTTGTATGAGGATAATTATTCTAGAGTTAGAACATATAAAGAGAGTGGGGAATTAAAATTTAATAAATATCTTCTGAATTTTCTGTATGGTTATGGCAGACAAAGGACTGAAATCCACCTCTTTAAACAGAAGTCAAGTGAATTTTTTATTTGCCATTGAACCTCATTCCCACTCATACTCACAAGTTTATATTAAGGATTTATAAATTTAAAAAATATTCAAAGACATAGTAGGCTACAAAATTGAATATAGTAGCCTCTCAACTACTCTCACTTTTAACCCAAGTTTTGGAAACTATTGATTTTCTCAATGTTGATTCATTTTGAATGTAATACTTCCAATTAAATAGTACTTTTGCATCTCTACTGTTGTAACTTCCTTTTTGTAACACTGTTTGATATATTTTCTTCCTTTCACTTTTCCAATTTCTTAATTTTAATTTCAATTTTATACTCTTTGGAAATTGTTAAAATATAAAGACCATTGTCTATGGAATACTAGACATACTAATATAGATATAATATAGTAGATCTTACATATCTCAGTTTGTAAGATAGAAAATAATTGTTCATGCATATCAGAATGCTGCCATTACCAAAAACAGACTATATTAATGACGTCATTAACTTACTTTTATTCAGTGTCAGAAGAAAGATTATTTAATATAATGCTCAGAAATTAATTATATAGCCTTATAGAATTCTGACCAAAATTTGAGCACTGGATTTTCAAGTTGATACTAATACTAAGAATTAATCATTTTGGAAAAATATCTTCACTAACCCCCATCAGACCTTTGTCTGATACACAAAAAAACTCAAGAAATTGGTCATCAAAAGAACAAATAATCCAATAAAAAATGGAGTACAGAGATAAACAGAGAACTCACAACAGAGGAATCTAAAATAACTGAAAGACACTTAATGAAATATTCAGCATTCTTAGTCATCAGAGAAATGCAAATTAAAACAACTCTGAGATTCCATCTTACACCTGTAAGAATGGCCAAGATCAAAAACACTGATGACAACTTAAGCTAGAGAGGTTGTGGGGTAAAGGGAACACTCCTGCATTGCTGGTCAGAGTGCAAGCTGGTCCTGCTTCTTTGGATGTCAGGGTGGCGATTTCTCATAAAATTAGGAAACAACCTTTCTCAAGACCCAGTAATACCACTTTTGGGTATATATCCAAAGAATGCTCAATCGTGCCACAAGGATATGTGCTCAACTATGTTCATAGAAACATTGTTTGTCATAGCCAGAACCTGGAAACAGCTTAAATGCCCCTTGATTGAAGAATTAATAAGGAAAATGTGGTACATTTACGCAATGGAGTACTGCACAGCAGAAAAAAATAACATCTTGAATTTTGCAGGCAAATGAATGGAGCTAGAAAACATTGTTTTGAGTGAGGTAACTCAGATACAGAAGGACAATTATCACATGAATTATCTCATAAGTGGTTTTTAAACATAAACAAAGAAAACCAGCTTAGAAATCACAATCCCAGAGAACCTAGACAACAATGAGGACCTTAAGAGAGACATATATAGATTTAATCTACACGGAAAGTAGAAAAAGACAAGATCTCCTGAGTAAATTGGGAGCATGGGGACCTTGAGAAAGGGTTGCATGGGAGAGGAGAGATAGGGAGGAGAGCAGGGAAAAATGTAGAGCTCAATAAAAATAATAAAAAAGAATTAATCATTTCAATATATTATGCTAGGATTACAGTCTTTTTGAGACGGAGTTTCTCTATGTAGCAGACTTTCCTGGAACCCTCTCTGTAGGCCAGGATGGCCTCAAATTCCAGAGTTCCCCGCGCCTCAACTCTGCCTCACAAGTTCAGGGCTTAAAGGTGTGCTCCACCACCACCTGACCTTGACTTGCCTTTTTATACAGTCTTTTCCAAAATTTAATGCATCGATTTAGGTTTGATATTTATACACCATATTTGGTATCAGACTAAAAACAAAATGAAAATAAACCTCCTCTCTTTTACTCTGTAAATATCACTTTTATTATTCTGGAATTAGAAATAGATATAGTGATGTACTTGGTTATTTCACTTGATTTTCTGAAGCAACATTTCCTTTATGGAAGGAAAGTATGCATTTAATAGTTGTATCTTAAGGAATAAATATCACATGTTAGTGACATAAGAGAAACATATTTTTAGTAACTGAAGAAAAGGGGTTTTCCACAAAATACTCTATTAAAAACATTCAGCAAATGAATAATGTGACTTAGCATCATTGCTGATTGTTTTATAATACCCACTGTTTGTAAGGGAGTGGCTAATATTTTGAAAACATAGATTTTCCAGGTTTTTAATGACATAGGATTGATTTGTACTGCATGAGGAATATCTTGGATGGCCATATTTTAGAGCTGAGATAAAATTAATGGCAGATTTATAAAGATGCAACCTCTGACATATACTTCTTCAAATCATTAAGCTTTTAGTAAATTTCCCTTTCCATTAGAATGATAAAACGTGGTCCTAAATTGTTCTTCTAAGTTACACTTTGACTAAATTCAAACCAATAAAGATAGCTAAAAATAATTCATAAAAACATGTATCTATGAAACACAAATTAGTCCTGTTTATGGAAAACTTAATTTCAAATAAAAATTTGTCACTGAAATGATGCTAGAAAATAGCAACTAACTGAGATAATTTTGTTTAATACACATCCCACTGAAAATGTCATATCATTGTGTAGGGGAATATACAAGTATTTTGCATTTGGTGTGATTGGACTAACTAATTTCATCTTCAGATTGTTAAAGAAATCGCAGTTGTGGTGATGTTAATACATAAAAATGTGCTGTGTGTCTCTGTCTCTATCTCCATCCATCACCAGATGAAGGTTCCATGGTGATATGCAAGATATTCGTAAGTATTGCTATAGAATAGGCTCATTACAGGTTCCCTATCCTCAGCTGCCCAAGGAACTAACTGGGGACATCGCCTTGGGCTCCTGGGAGCCACTCTAGGTTCAAGTCTCTTGCCAACCCTAAGGTGGCTCCCTTATCTAAGAATTGTGCTTCCCTGCTCCCCTATCCAACCTTACTTTATCCCAATAATCCTTTTTCCCCAAGTTCCCCCCATCCTCCCCTTCTCCCTTTTCTCTCCCCATTTCTCCTTACCCCCATCCCATCCCACCCCCAAGATCCCAATTCTCACCCCGGCAATTTTGTCTACTTCCCATAGCCAAAAGGATGACCATATGTTTTTCCTTGGGTTCACCTTCTTACTTAGCTTCTTTAGGTTCGCCAATTGTAGACTCCGTGAGCGTTATTTATGGCTAGAAACCAATTATGAGTGAGTACATCCCATGTTCATCTTTTTGGGTCTGGGTTACCTCACTCAGTATAGTGTTTTCTATTTCCATCCATTTGCATGCAAAATTCGAGAAGTCATTGTTTTTTACTGCAGCGTAGTACTCTAATGTGTATATATTCCATACTTTCTTCATCCATTCTTCCATTGAAGGGCATCTAGGTTGTTTCCAGGTTCTGGCTATTACAAATAATGTATGGAGATAGAGACAGAGACCCACACTGGAGCACTGGACTGAGCTCTCAAGGTCCCAATGAGGAGCAGAAGGAGGGAGAACCTGAGCAAAGAAGTCGGGACCACGAGGGGTGCACCCACCCACTGAGACAGTGGGGCTGATCTATTGGGAGCTCACCAAGGCCAGCTGGACTGTGACTGAAAAAGCATGGGATAAAACCGGACTCTCTGAACTTGGCGAACAATGAGGGCTGATGAGAAGCCAAGGACAATGGCAAGGGGTTTTGATCCCACTTCATGTTCTGGCTTTGTGGGAGCCTAGCCAGTTTGGATGTTCACCTTCCAAGATAATGGACGGAGGGGGGAGGACCTAAGACTTACCACAGGGCAGGGCACCCTGACTGCTCTTTGGACTGGAGAGGGAGGGGGAGAAGAGTGGGAGGAGGGGGAGAAGGGTGGGAGGAGGGGGAGGGAAATGGGAGGCTGGGAGGAGACGGAAACTTGTTTTTTTTTCCTTCTCTCAATAAAAAAAAAAACTGAAAAAAAAATGTTCTGTGTGTACATAACAGTGACTCGTAACAGCAAGTAGAGAAAAACCTAAAAACAACATGTACATTTCTTATAAATACTTATGAAGTCCATCCCAGGTTAGTTTCGCTTTAGAGTTTTCCTCTTCCAGTATCAGCTTTTGCACTGTTTGGCTCTGTTAACTTCAAACCTTACAGTGGCTCAGTGCAGATGCATTGATAATTAGCTCAGACTCCACAGTATTTTGTAAGTGGTTATTGATAGATGATGAAAAATAGGAAGTTCTCACTCTCTTTCTTAAATGCCCTAAAACATGCATCCAGCAAACACTGGAAAAATTGAAGCTCTCACCCTCTAATTGCTGAAATGCTGACAATAGTCATGGTTCCTTAAACATAGAGGGCATACCTGGTGTTCCCTCAAATGCTCAAGTTTTCCACTTTCAGGATTATAAAAAATAAAAGTGCACTATTTGGAAAAGATACTCTGAAGCAAGTTTTGTGGCATTGTTCTGTCATTTTGTGATTTACTGTGTTCTTATATATAGTTATTTGACTGTATATCTCTTCTTTCGCTTTATGTGCATTGGTTTTTCACCTGTATATGCGTCTCGGTGAAAGTATCAGATTCCTTGTAACTGGAGTTACAGACATGTGTGAGCTGTCCCATGGGTGCTGGAAATTTAACCCAAGAGTTCTGGAAGAACAGTCAATGTTCGTCACCACTGAGCCATCTCACCCACCTCAGACTGTGTTCTTATTATTTTACCAGACAGCTTATTCCTCTTAAAGAATTTCACTCAGTGAAAGAGTACTTGTCTAGTTTGCATGAGGTCATGATCTCAATCCCCAATTCCAGCCAAGCAATGAAGTCTTAATCATTTTTCTTTCTTCCAGAGAACAAGTGAAGCATTTCAAGAGACTACTGATTAAATTAAAATATCAATCTACCCAAGAAATCATTTACTACCTCTAATTCATCCCTCAAGCTCTTTTTCATATAATCACATATACTTACTTTAAAAATCTTACACAGATACATTTAAAATTTATGTATATAAAGGCATTAAAACTTATACAAATATTTCTTTAATTAGTTTTTAATTGAGAGGAAAATAATTCCTATGTTAATATTCATGTCAGATAATGTATAGATTATAAATATACTTCCTGTAAAGCATGCAGTGTTTAAAAGAATACAATTTGTGTGTTATTATTTCGGGTAAAGCTAGCCAGTGGCGGGAGCTGGGTGGCGGGATGCAACCCGCAGCTCTGACAACACATTTGTATCTCTATGATACAAATGTATGCTCTATCTGTACAGTTAATTTTGGACAAGTTAAAATTGATACACTGAGTAAAACTCATTGTTCTCCTAGATGTGCGGGACTTCATTTAATCAACCGAGTGTCTGCTAGAACAGAAATGCTGTCCTTCCTTTGGTCACATGCAATTGTTCAAGCAAGGTTGCTAATGATCTGTCACTTCAACTTGTCTTCTCCTTACCCGTGAATGTAGATGAAACTTTAGAAACCTTGAAACTGCCATCCTTTGCAAGACAGAGAGAGCCCTTGCTGCTGCTGTGCATCAGTCCTCATCGATCTCATTACGTGCTAGCTTTTAGAACAGCATTACCCAGTTCTTGATAATAAAAACCACACAAAAAAGTACATATACACCCATTTCCCACACCTCCCCCTGCGCACTCTTATGGATTAAATTCCCTGGGAAAATGTGGTTAATACTTTCAGTGCTAGAATAATTTATTAAACTTGTTTGACATTTCCTGTGTTCACATTTTAAGTGAATAAACATGTTTCCAATTTTTAAACAAGAAATTTTAGAAATTGAAATACATTTTTTGTCTAAATGCAGTTAAACTAAAATGAGGTCTTTCTGCTGTGCTCCAAACTGTCGTCTGAGAAACACTTCATTTCACCAAATGAAATCTTCATTCAGTTTCTATAGACAGTGTCATATGTTCCTCACCAATAACTTAAATATATTTCCAGTGACTATATTTTATATTATATTAATTATATTAAGTAACTATATGTTCAATAATTTAATATATTTTATCATTAAATATATTTACAGCTCTTTAATTTAGAATTATTGGGATATCTTGATTTATTTGTTTTATATAATAAAAATTTTATAAACATTTTAAATAATTAAAGACATAGTAATAATGCCAAACTTTTTGTTTTTATTGTCTCTTTCTCTAGAGATGAACACTATAGAAATAGAGAAATATAAAGATGGGTCATTTTCATGCCAAAACTGTCATTAATATTGTTCAAAAATTAAATTTGAGCACCTTAATTTTCTCATCAAAAGCCTTGATTTTGATGCTTTGAAATGGTAAATAACCTTACAATTGAATATTATCTCTGTGAACCTGTGATGTGAAGATCTGTTCCGTTCACTGAAAAGTTCTGCTGTATTCTACTAGGTTAACAAACCAGTGTTTGTTTGCTGAGCGATTTCCACACCAGCAACCAATAAGTTGTCAACCATCTTTTATCATTATCCTACTTCTGTAATGAGCATAATTCTTTATGATCTCATAAAAATATCCATCGAAGAACTTCTCCAAAAAAAGAACTTTGTTAGGCAAAGCTGCATTATGGTATCTATTTTTCAATTCCACCAGGTATTTGCAAGTAGCTCTCAAAAATTTGCAATAATTATAATCCCATTAGTAATATGTAAGGCTTCATTTTCCCTAAGTCAATGCTTCTTGTAATCAGACACCATCTTTGTACAAGCTAACGGGCTTAGGATTGCAATTTACTGTTTTTTTTTAATTGATAGCATCTTGACTACCTGTAATTCTCGGTACATTTTCTTATATTTATTGCCAATCTGGTATTTTTATTATGTCTATGTTTATATGTAGGCTAGGCTATGGAATGGTATTACTTGTATTCATTTCTTCGTAAATTCCATGTTGTTTTTGGTTGTGAGCCTAGCCTTAAATGCCTGAGTCATCTCACTAGCCCATAAATTCTATGTTATAATAATTTTATTTTTTACACATATTTAAATAGAAAAACTGCTGTGGACTAAATCTTCACTGACTGTGAAGATTTGTTGCTGTGTCTGGTTTAATTAAGAAGCTGATTGGCCAGTAGCTGAACAGAATAAGGTTACAGAAGAGTCAGAGTAGGAGAATGGTGTGAAAAAGAAGGACAGAGGCTGGAGTCACTAGCATAAACAGAGAACAAGTTCAACAGTCAGAATGGGGTAGAGGCAAGAGCCAGGAGCCTTAGGGTGGCACCTAGATTAGTAGAATGAGATCAGATGTAACAGTTAGTTAGTAATAAGCCTGAACTAATGGCCAAGCATTTATAATTAATATAAGCCTCTGTGTTTTTATTTGAGAGTGACTATAGGACAGGAAAACTCCATTTACAGAAGACAATTCTAAAAATAAAAACAGTTATGGTGTATTTTAATAGGTTTTATATTTTAAAAGTTAATTAATCCTGCTATTATTTGACTAGACATTATTAAGAAATGTTAAAAATTTATCCTACATTTATTAAAGCTAAAAGAATCTCTTCATAAACTTTCCTGTTTACTTTGTAAGTATTTATTCATTATGAAGACTTTTTTTTTCAGAACTGAGGATCAAACCCCAGACTGTGTGCTTGCTAGGCAAGTGCTCTACCACTGAGCTTAATCCCCAACCCCACGATGACAATTTTGGATAAGTTAAAATACAATTATTTAATCATGTCTTATTTTCCCAGACATATAAGTAATTGCAATGGTATCATTAAGAATATCATTTTAGAGAAAACCACCACAGGCATGCCCTGAACCAGTAGCATGGGTGAAGTACACACCCACACATCTACCTGTTCCTGCTTTGCCTGGATGGGTAGAACATAAATAAGCACGTCCTGCCCAATACCTTCAGAAGATGGGCAGTCAGGCACGATTATGGTGAGCACATATGTGGTAAGAAAATGGGAGAGAGAGAAAGAGGCAGGAATCCCATAAAAATGCTAAAATATAAGCCATGGTGTACACTACATGAACAGAGGACCTCATGAAGATATGTACAGGCCCTTTGCACCCTGCTTAGTGTGTGTGAGTTCCTATGATCTTTACTCATGTTGATTTAGAAGGCTTTGTCTTCCTGGTGACCTAATTTCTTTCTGACTCTTATAGTCTTTCTGCTTCCTTTTTCAAGAGGTACCTTGAGCCCTGAGGGAAGAACATGATGAATACATTTCATTTGGGGCTGTTTCAAAGTCTCTCATTCTCTGTGTAGTATTTGGCTATGGGTCTCTTACGTTTTTTTTTCTATCTGCTACAAAGCAATGATTTATGAGTATAGCAGAATATCATTAGAAATCGTTTATAATCTTTTCTTTTTTTTTTAGAGCAATAGTTTTTGGTTTTACCCTAGGTTCTTGAGCTATCTAGTGTCTGGTTTTTGATCACCCAATCAGTGTTAGGTATAGGTCATGTTTTGGGAGTGATTTCTGCCATAATCCTAGCTGTTTGTACACTTTATGTTAGGAGTATAAGGAATAGAAATATTAAGTAGGAGCAACAGAGAAAAGAAAGAAAGAAACACAGAGACACAGGATAGTAATGGGAGGACAATTTAGCAAATACTGAATGCTAAATTCCCACATTTATTTTTCATACACTTTTATAACCCAATACAAAAGGGGAAAATTAGGCAAACAACTGCTTTATCATGACACAAAGAACAACCAAATAATTACTTGTTTCAATACTAGAGACATCAAGTCATTAATTCCTGAGAAATGTATTTGATGTTTGGGGCAGTGAACACAACCTAAACTAAGTATTGTACAGGTAGTCACTCCCTAAGTCAAACTTTCTATGTCCAAAGAAGGAGAAGTATGCTTGAATTCTCTGATCTTTGGTCAGGGTAGAGCAGATCTACCTCTATGGGCCATCTTGATGTCTGTGAAACACCAAGTAATCACACCCTGCATCAGGATATCTTGTTTTGTAACCACCTGTTGTCAAAACTTTGCAATAACAAAAATGAGCTCAAACTCTATGACTTTCAGTCAAGGTGGAATAGGCTCACATTTTTCGATTCTCACAATTTTGGCATTTCAATAATCTTGTTTCTCTCTAGGTGGTAGTGACATCTCTGGCTGAAAGCACAAATTGAATGACTTTCCTTTTTTATGATAAGTATTAAAATATTCATTATGTAGATTGATATACATTCATCAAATTTTTAATGCAGGAACACTCCAGAAATCCTAATTTTATGCTTGCAACCTGTTTGCCATGAAATAAAAAGAAAGTCTTAAGAAACACTGGAGTCAGTCATTTTCAGATAGTAAAAGTAATGATACTTATGCACAATATTGCTGAGTTATTGGTGAAATTTCCGTTTCTAAATCCTGGAGAGTAGTGTGTTTAATTTTAACTATATATGGAGATATAAGCATTGTTGTAACACCAGGATCACTTCATAGCTGAAAAGCAAGTTTTGGAGTGAGTGTTCAGAATACACATCTCACACATAAATGCAGTTGTCTTGACATTGATATCAACTTGATTCATTTCTCATCTAACATTTGCAATTTTGTCATGGCTCCAAGTTTATAAATAGGATGGTAATATAAGTGATAGTAAAGTTAAAACTCTAATTCTCTGAATAAACACATATCTCTAAAGGGCATAATAGATTTATGTCTCTAAACTTATGCAGGAAAGAGGAAGGATTGCAGGCTGGTGGTGGCTAGTCTGGGTAACATTTGGAAAGATTCTCCCTCAAAACTCCAAAACCTGGCTAAAGAGGTTAACAGTAATGTGGTCACTGAACATGTGAGAAAAAAAGAAAATTAGTTTACAGAAACAAAATAATTTTAAATTCTTCATGCTTTTGTGCAGGCTGATGGTTACATGAACATGGATCATTTGTTACAAATATGTATAGGTGTATTAATACATGTGTATCTGTGAATACTGATAACATGTCCATATTACATATTTTTTATTGTTACTTTTGGCAGTGGTGTGTTAAATAAGTAAATCTACCTCTTGGTGCTCCCAGCAAAAGTGAGCTTGGTCTCATCTATCCATTCACATCTCCCTGTGTCTTCTGTCTCATCTATGTCACAAAGCACTGTGCTCTTTATTTATTGAATACCACAAGTAAACATGGTATGAAAAAGAAAAAAAAGAACCTTAGTTAAGGAAAATTCTAACAGAATTTTACAAGAGAAGTTGCTTACTAATACCTACTGTTCTTCTTAAAAAATAATAAAAGGGGGCAGGGGGTGTTCTTCTTGAACACGGGGCACAGGACAGACACGCACGGCGGAACAAACACAGACACGACACGGCGGCTCCCACGTGGGTCCACTTTAATGGGGGAGGGAAACACAAAAGGACGAAGGATGTGGGACACACGAGGAAAAGGCAGGACGAGAGAGAGGGGGCCTCGTGTGGCCCTGCCTTTTAAATGGGGAGCGCAGAGGTGCGCACAGGTATCCGTAGTCCAGGGGGAGCATGGGAGTTGTAGTTTTCCAAAAGAACAACACCTACTGACAATAACACTCAAAAATCACAATTGTTATCAGCCTATGTCCACATATTGTTTTATTAATTTCTTGTGCACATTTATTTCCCTTCAAGATTGCTTTCAACCTACTGCTAAAAATGAGTGATATGGCTAGATACTATTTCACAAACACACATATACATTATTCTGCTTCAATGGCATGGAAAGATCATAAGAAAAAGAGAGTGAACAGAGCGTAATATTAAACATATGTGATCAACTTAGCATGTAAAAATTGATCATGTGTTGAGTTCAAGGCATAGTAAAAAAGAATATATCAGTTATCTAAAAAGCTTGTTAAATTTAATCAAATAGCTTACAAAGTAAGAAAAAGTGAGAACATAATATTAAAAAGGTCTCAAAGTATATTATCAACTTGGTTGTATAGTCAGGTAAAGATTCACTTTCTTGAGGAGGTCATTTCCACAGTCATCGATGAATAAAAAACTGGACAGAAAATTGCCGGAAACTAATAATTACTTTGGTGCCATATTTAAATGTAGTTTCTTGAATTCTTTCTCAAAGTGAAGATAAGTTTGAAGACTTAGGAATTTGAAAATATTTTCCATATCTCAATGCATTCTTTTCATTTTATTGATAGAAATAATGTTGTATCACATACAAATCAGAGACACAAATATCCCCTGAAAATATACATATAGGTAACATTATATGGAATGAACATGTTATGTTTAGAAATATGTATGTTTATAAATGTGTATATATGAATTCAATAACAACGAATGAAAAAGCCATGTATTTGAAGAAAAGTATGGAGGGGTATATGGAATTTTCAGACTTAAGAAAGGAAAGGGAAATTTATTGTAATTCCTTTAAAATACCAATAATTAAATAAAATATTAAGTCTTAGACAATGTTTCTTTAATTTCTCTTAACCAATAAGCTACAGGAAATGAAAGGAAATAATCAGAAAACTTCACCTTCATTATTTTGTATGTGCAAATTTGCTCAGATATCTCTACATTGTAAGTTTATTTAATTTTTAAAATATAGCTGATACCATAAAAGTGTAACTTTAGAAAATCTATGCTTAGATTTGGTAAATTGGAAGAATAAATAAAACATTTGGCTTTGAACAGGACTAGGAAGGACAGGTGTTAAATAATGTGAATAATTTAAGCTGAATTGTATTTATATCCTATTAATCTAAAGTATATTAATTAAAAGGAGACAAATAATAGATTGGGGTGGAGCTTTCAATGCAATGTGGTATTCTGACAGCTGTCTATTATTGAAGGCTTTTAATAAGATTACCATCAATAAAAGGGAAAATAAAAGGAAAACTTTTGGAAAACTATTATTATTGCTAGAAAGTGGAAGTACCTACAAAGACTGTCTGGAAGAATGTAGTTAAAGGAGATAAACAACATGAAAGTGGAACCCAATCATTTAATAGTGAAACAAAACGAAAGAGCCCCAAGGGCACTTCCAAAAGCTGCAGTTTTAAAGGTAAAAATGTACAGAATTCACTTAAGATTTTGGAAAGAAAATTTCTGAACATTCTTTGGGAAAGATCTTCTAGCTAACTAATGATCTCCAGACAGCCAAATATTACTACAAACTTCATTCTGTTGGAGGCAAATATTATCTAAGCATGCAGGATGAAAAAATAAACAAATAAGGACTATTTTATAGAAACTTCTATGTTGAAATAGGAGCGGCAGAGCTGCGTCCCCAGCGCCCGGCCGCCCACATGGCTAGCTTAGTTTATGCCCCGAAATAATTACACGGAAACTG
>NC_022009.1:999838-1005868 GCF_000317375.1 Microtus ochrogaster | reverse complement strand
CGACTCACTGACTCAGCTTCTTTCTCCCAGCATCCTGTTCTGTTTTCTCCGCCTACCTAAGGGTTGGCCTATGGAATGGGCCTAGGCAGTTTCTTTATTAATAAGAAATCATTCCCACATCACTTCTAACGAAACTTAAAAATTACACTGGGTGACCAGGCCGGATGTACAAAAGTCTCTCTCTGCAAACTTCCCCTACACGGTCATTAATGGATTTTCTTTTGTATTTTTTAATTGTGTTTATTGAGCTATACAATTTTCTCTACTTCCCTCCCTTCTTCCCATCTTCTCTCTACCTTCCCCCATGATCCCATCCTCCCAACTTACTCAGGAGGACTTGTCATTTTCTCCTTCCTTTGTAGATCCTATGTCTCTCTTAGGGTCTTATTTGTTGTCTAGGTGTTCTAAGTTTGTGGACTGTAGGCTAATTTTTCTTTGCTTTATGTCTAAAAGCCACTTATTAGTGAGTACATATAATATTTGTCTTTCTGGGTCTGGGTTACCTTGCTCAATATGCATGGATTTTTGAAAGTAAATCAAAAGTGATGGATGCCAGAACTTTAGCGGGTAAGCCACAGCCACATGGCAATACACAGATTAATAGAGATGGGTTAAATTAATATGTAAGAGTTATCCAATAAGAAGCTAAAGAAAATAAGCCAAGCAGTGCTTTAATTAGTACAATTTCTGTGTGATCATTTTAGGGCTAAGCAGCCCAGAACTAACTAGCAGCTACCTTAAAACAAAGTGCACTGGAGAGCATTGGAAACAAAAGATTCTAGTGATATTCTAGAAATATTAAGCATTTGCCAGTAGACCTGAATGGTCTGTCCTAGAGAATGACCATGTGGCTGAAACCATCAAAGCTACAAAACAGAGTCTTCACACCCTCAAGAGAATACATTATGAATTGCTTGGTGGTCATCAAATGTGATTTATAATAATTACTATTTGACCTGTTGACGTTTAGACTTTGTTTATTCTCTGGTCTACACACCCATTCTTCTTGTTTCATTTAGGAGGAGGGGGCCACTTGTTTGTCCCAGCCACCCGGATGCTCAGCCCCAAAATAACCACACAGAAAACTCCATTCATTAAAGCACTGCTTGGCCGATTAACTCTAACTTTTTATTGGCTAACCCTTATATTAATTTAACCCATTTCTATTAATTTGTATATTGTCGCATGGCAGTGGCTTACTGTCAAAGATTCTAACTGGTGTCTGTTTCAGGTGAGGATCTATTGCTTCACCCTCCACCTCTTATTCCCAGCATTCTGTTTATTTTTCCCTGCCTATCTCTGTTCCCCTATAGCAATACCAGAGGCCAAAAGCAGTTCCTTTATTAATCAATGAAAGCAACACATAGACAGAAGGACCACCTACACTAGTTTCACATGATAGCACTTACTTGTTGCCCTTATCCTACAGTAGCACACAACTTAATTTTGGATTGTTTTAGCAAAAGAACTGACAGAAATGAAAAAAATATTTCTTTGGACTATTGGTTTGAAAGGATTTCAGTCCATCTTGGTAGTGACACAGTGTAGTAGGAAGCAGACAAACCTAAATGCAATTCAAAAGCTCACCCTAAAAGACTCACCTAACAGCTAAGATCCTGTTTCATAGCATCCAATGGGGGCATCACCAGTCTAGGAATAGGTCAGTGGAAAAACACTTCAAATTCAACAATATTACAACCATAACTGGTTGTAACTTTCCATAGTATGTGCACATTCATCTGCATCTATGTTTTTGTTTACAGGAGCTAACTAATGAATTTGCCTTGAGTCTTAAGAGACACTGAACTTAGAACTTTGAGCAATGCCTTTAATACTTTAGAGACTCTGGAGTTAGAGTGGATACGTTTTACATATTGAAAGATTAATGTTTAGTGTCCAGAGACAAAACCATACTGTTTGAGTCTGCAATCTTTCAAAAAACCACGTATTTAATGGCTAGGTTCCTACTATGTGATGATATTGGAAAGTAGTAGAGTCTTTAGAAATTGGACATATTTACAGGTTTGATGTCATCAGCAATTGTCCTCAATGAATATCCTGGCATTTCTGTCTTCTTTCTTTCTTTCTTTCTTTCTTTCTTTCTTTCTTTCTTTCTTTCTTTCCTTTTCTCTTTCTCTCTTTCTTTTTTCTTTTTTCCTCTCTCATTATTTTATTCTTTCTGCCTCTGTCCTCCTCCTTTTGTTTCTTGTCATGAGATAGACTGGATTCCTCTTCCATCATGATGAACTGCTTGCATATGAGTCCAAAGACAATCCAACAACCAGCAATGAATTCAATCTTCCACAATCAAACTTTTGCCTTGCTAAGTTCATTATTCATTTGTTCCTTTACAGCAATGAAAAGTTGACTAATGGGTCAACTCAGTAAGTCATTATAAAGGCTGATGGTTTTCGCATTTGTCTTTTAAATTTACTCAGTTTTTTTTTCAGCCCCTGGAAGCATAGGTACCTGTGATGACAACCTTAAGAAGACAGTTTTATGAGGTGTGAGGTTTAAGGGAAAATTCCAATATTCAAATCAGATGTTCTACAAATAATTTCAAATTACTAGCTCCATAAAACTGATATTATATGCATGTATTTTATTATATTTTCTTGGTATTATAATTGTCTACAAATAAAGCTATTTTGACATAAATTCTAGTCTTGGATTATTTAAACACCCTCACAGTTTTAGGTCCTAACTATCTTTGTTTTCTGAATTTTGATATATAAGCAGAAATAGAAAGTAGTAACACATTTAATTTATTGTTAATATATTATGATCTCATACATATATATAATAATTATACTAAGACATATACTTATTTTTGTGGCATGCTATTACACACTGCATTATACAATCACCTTAGGAAAAGAGTTCTATATAAGCCAAGAAAAAAATTTGTACTTTTATTATAGGAGGAGCATAAATTTTAAAATATTACTCTTCCATAATTGTGATGACTGTGTTCATGAAAAAATAATCATGCCATGATTTACTGAAGATCTTAGAAATACATTAAATAATTTAAGACCATTTTAAAAGCTAACACAGAGCTTGTTTCATGAAAGCTATTTCTCAGACTCACATTAAGATGAATATTTAAACATTTTAATATCTATTTAAGACTATGTTTTTAAAGAAAATCTCAGAGGGGTTTTCCTGGTCATTTAAACTTAAAAATTATATTACAAATCAAGCAAGAAAAGGACATAAGTATGACTTGTGGGTATGCAGATATGTTTATAATATTAGTGTTCCAGTTGTTTTCCAGCTACTTCAATAAAATGGGAGAAACTAACCTACACGCTTCGTTAAAAATTACTGAAATTATAAGCATAAATTCTCCAACATTATCAAATTAAAAACTATTGATATTCGAGCACATTTTAGGGATATTTAAAAGTATCTATGTAGATATTCTTTTTTTCTATGTAACATTATTTATTTGTAACTGTTGTTTAAAAAACAGAGCAGGAATTAGAAAAGAATCAGGGTCTTGTTAGGGCTTGGATGGAACAAAGATGATGTGAATATGATGCAGTTTTAATCTAAAAATTTACTTAGAAATATTGAAACAGGCTTTATGGCCATGTGCTCTAAAGCCTGGGAATTTGTACTAGAGCATATTAAACATTTCCCATATATTTTCTCTAAAGACATCTTAATCCAGAGAAATAACAGTTCCGTTAGGTAGGGCCACAATATTTTACCCAGATCTTCTATTATGTAGATATTCTTTTACATATATTTGTACATAAAAATTCTGATGCTTTTCATTCTAAATATATATTCAGTTATTTAACACTAGAATCAAATTACATCAAAGTGATGAAATTGATTTGCAAGCATGAGAACCCGATTTTTAGTTCCGTACATCAATATAGAAAAGGTGAATATGTCTGTATTACTTAAAACCTGGGCATTGGGAGCTTAGAAAGAGGATTCTAGGAATTCATTTGCTATATTATTTTAGCCAAGAGGGTGCATTTCTGTTTCAACGACAAAACCCTATCACAAAAAAGTAAGACAGAGAATGATAGACAAAGACAAATGACATCTTCTTAGGATACACAAAAACACCAACACACCAATAAGTAAAAAAAAAAAAAATTCCCAAAAGATCAAAGGTTACTTCACATTTAGTTTTTGTTAAGTGCCTAATGCTCTTTCTCAACAAATAAATGCACTGCAATTATTTAAACTTATATCAATTATGTGACCATTTTTGCTGTTAGAATATATGAAACAAAATCTAGATACAGACTCATGAACTTGTAAAGCATATGCATGTGAGAGAGAGAAATATCTGTATGAACATATTTAATTAGCAGGGTCAATTTATTATTATAAACATCAATATTGGCTTGGAGAAACAATAAACTATACACAGCTGAACAAATAAGAATCCTCCATGGAAATGATGAAAGATCTAATGTCCTTCAAAACTTTGATGCCTATGAAACACGACAGGCAAGTCATAATAACCCTGAGAGTGCACTAGTGGTATATACACTTGATATATCTCTCTAGCTTGATTTTTGATATACTTATCAAGAGGGAAATTATGTCTGGTATTAGAAAACCAGCCAGCTACACAGTGTTAATAAAAGTCATGGATTCTGTATCTTGCATATCACCATAGAACCTTCATCTGGTGATGGATGGCGATAGAGACAGAGACCCACACTGGAGCACTGGACTGAGCTCCCAAGGTCCAAATGAGGAGCAGAAGGAGGGAGAACATGAGCAAAGAAGTCAGGACCACGAGGGGTGCACCCACCCACTGAGACAGTGGGGCTGATCTATTGGGAGCTCACCAAGGCCAGCTGGACTGAGACTGAAAAAGCATGGGATAAAACCGGACTCTCTGAACATGGAGAACAATGAGGGCTGATGAGAAGCCAAGGACAATGGCACGGGGTTTTGATCCTACTTAATTTGCTGGCTTTGTGGGAGCCTAGCCAGTTTGGATGTTCACCTTCCAAGATATGGACGGAGGGGGAGGACCTAAGACTTACCACAGGGCAGGGCACCCTGACTGCTCTTTGGACTGGAGAGGGAGGGGGAGAGGAGTGGGGGGAGGGGGAGAAGGGTGGGAGGAGGGGAAGGGAAATGGGAGGCTGGGAGGAGGCGGAAACTTGTTTTTTTTTTTTTCTTCCTTTTCTCAATAAAAAAAAGTCATGGATTCTGGAAAAGAATATACACTGAATTTCTAAATTATATTTTGAACACTTCTTAACCTTTAATCAAGATGAAGTAAGGGTAACATTTGCAAGAAGGAAACTTTAGATTACATTTTTAAGCCTATGCCTCTTACATTCTAAATATATTACTGTGAATTGTCTATATGTCAGACTTCTCCATTGCTTAACCTTCCGCTGTTACTCCAAATTACTATATGAATGTTACAGCATTATTGTTATCTTCAGAGCCCTTTCACCTATAACTCTAAACACTCTCAGAAGCCTGCATTGCACTTAGCTATCACATCTCTCCCACGCTTTCAGCCTCGTACAGTCCCTTTCTTTACTTGACTTTTGTGACCTTCTAAAGGCTGTAGACGTTTTATTTCCATGCTGCTAGTGAGTGTAACTCCACGGTTTCCTCCTAGTCTGTTCCAGGGCATGTGTTCTGGCAGGAACATCACATCTCCCACAGCATATTCTCATTGCATACAAACAGATGGTTCAGTTCCAATCTGTCCTATACTGATAAAGCGTATTTTGATTGCTTCATTAAGGTGAAGCCTCCTGTGCTCCTTTTTGTTTGTTTTGTTATGAAATTGTTCGTATTTTTCCCATTGTAGCCAATTACATTTTGTCAAGACACCCTGCGATTATCGTTTGTTCTTTATCAAGCTTTATTTTTGTTTTTTGGGTTTTTTTAATTAATTAATTTATTTATTAAGGATTTCTGACTCCTCCCCGATACCGCCTCCCCTTTCCCTCCCCCTCCCCCGATCAAGTCCCTCTCCCTCATCAGCTTGAAGAGCAATCAGGGTTCCCTGACCTGTGGGAAGTCCAA